>NC_134410.1:79624836-79980182 GCF_038048845.1 Mixophyes fleayi
TTCCCATTATGGCACCTACAGCCATGCTTGGGATGAAGAGTCCTGAAGGTACCTACATGCAAGCAGATAAAGCATTATATTTAAAAGACTTATTTCAGCAATTTACAGTGCGAGTGTAGAAAAATGTTCTGAATTTCATATACAAATATAGTGGGAAAAGGTTTAGGTAACTTTGTGGGGATATTGAACATTATGGTGGACATCGCCTTTAAATGAACACTATAATTTTACTTTATAAAATTGTAGTAATGGTAATTTAGTTTCTTTTGTTAATATACAATTAGCACAGTCTACTGATGTGCAGTATGTATTCACTACAGGATACATTGGGATGGGAACCCCACATGTACCTGTAAATCATAGTTTAGCACTTTGTGGCACAAAGAGTAGAGATTTGTGCCAAGCGGGGAAACAGGGCGGTTGAATCTTCGGCAATCTGCAGCTCTTTAGGTCCAACAGTTGGAAAGCCACAGGTTGCCACCAGGACAAGTTGCTTTTTTGCTGATGGTGTCCATTTAATGTATGTGCGAAAGACACAATAAAAATGTATCTCAGTATTACTAAAAATGGTTTCTATTGTCAGGATACTTGATGCAAGGTGCATACTTACTAACAAATAGGTGCTCATTTAACGAAACAGGACTTGTCACTAGTCCGCTAAAAGAGCAAATGTATGTGTCCTGTAGGAGTCAACTAAACAGTGCAAGAATTTATCTTTAAATGTGACTGTCCTATTAAAATTCTGTCCATGTAGCCATTAAGAACTGTGCAGGAGGAGACAGGAGATGTATATATGAAATGTACATATTTACTTTATTACTGTGATGAAGATGGTCTGGTGACCAACTTATTACGACTTTTATTGTACTGCACCACCAAGTTACATTACCTGTACCAAACATCCTCATATGCAGGGACCCTCTTGTCATTTATACCCATGCCAAAGAGCTAACCAGGGCATTGAGAAGGAAGTGCACTACCTAATCCACGCACCCCAGGACCACACACACACAGTGACAGGGGGTTACATATAAATTTTACTCATCATCATTTATTTATATAGTGCCACTGATTCCGCAGCGCTGTACAGAGAACCCATTCACATCAGTCCCTGCCCCATTGGAGCTTACAGTCTAAATTCCCTAATATACACACACACAAACAGAGAGAGAGAGAGAGACTAGGGTCAATTTTGATAGCAGCCAATTAACCTACTAGTATGTTTTTGGAGTGTGGGAGGAAACCGGAGCACCCGGAGGAAACCCACGCAAACACGGGGAGAACATACAAACTCCACATAGATAAGGCCATGGTCTGGAATTGAACTCATGACCCCAGCGCTGGGAGGCAGAAGTGCTAACCACTTAGCCACCGTGCTGCCCCCATTAAAAATATAGTTACAAGAATAGCAAGTGAACAGGCATATAAAAAATAGAAGCAGCTCACAAAATAGTAAAGCAGTTCACAGAATGAAAAAGAGGTTCCTGGGATTCCTCTCACCGTCTTAATAAAGACTATTGTTTCTCCGAAACGCGTTAGAGGGGATTGTGGTGTCCAGAATCCCCGCCAAATACATTTACCAACGACTAGGAGGGGGGAGTTGCTTGATGAATCTTACTACAAATATAAACTGAAAAAGGACCTTTGACACAGTCCCACATTAAAGTCTGATAAATTGGAATGCTTGTTACTGGATTCAGAGGTGGTTAAATGGATATAACATTAGTTGAAGGATAGATAACAGATTTATAGTAACAGGACTGCATTCAGAAGAGGGAGAAGTTACCTGTGGGGTTCCACAATGATTTATATTTGGACCATTACTACTGGCATGGAAGGGAAAGTTTACTTTTTTGTAGCTAAGACATGTATCAGGGTACACACCAGTGGGTAAATGTATCAATGTCCGGATTCTTCAACTCCGGCGAGATCGGTGTCTTCAGCGCTTAAATTTAAAGCGGCACTGCCTTGTAAAGAGAAGTTTCCCTTTACAAGGCAGCGCCGCTTTAAATTTAAGCGCTGAAGACGCCGATCTCGCCAGAGCTAAAGAATCCGAACATTGATACATTTACCCCCAGATGGGTCAATAAAACATATAATGACCTAGATTAGCGCAATTGTCATGTAAAGTATGTAAACTAAAATTCAATGCTAAAAAAATTTAAAATCCTGAACTTGGCTCTGAAAAAGACAGGATATAATATGACAACAAAAAAATGCCAACTACCGAGGAAGAAAATGATAGGAGAGTCACTGTTTTAGGTGACAAAGGTAGGCAGACAATATTGCAAAGCAATTGGAAAAGCCAGTTAGATACTAGGTTGAAAAACGGTGATGCCACTATACAGGCCACACCCAGAATACAGTCCTCTGTTCTGGAAGGACATAAATATGTTATATTGTGCAAAGAGGGGAACAAAAATTGTGCATGGTCTACATCACAAAACTTATCAGAAAAGACTAAAAGGACCTCAATATGTATTTTCAACAATAGAAAAGTGGGGATAGGATGCATTTTTAACAAGGCACAGAAAAAAAGCATTCTACAGAGGGAGAGAAGTATTAAATCAAGAGGACATGCACTAAAACTGAAGGGTATGAGATTTAGGCGAAATATGAAGTATTGTTTTACTAAAAGGATCGAAGATAGACAGAATAGCTTACCAATTAAGGTTAAAGTGGCCAATATAGTTTGGGGAATGTAAATATGCTTGGGATATACATAAGGTTATCCTTAACTAGAGAAAGCCAATAATAGGGCCTGAGATTTTTAGAATAAAAATGGCAGACTAAAGGGGCAGTGTGATTCTTATCTGCAGTGAAATTATGTGTTACAATGTTTCAAACAGCATCAGATTGACAGTGCGGAGAAGACAGTTTATTTCTAACTACCAGTGTATGGATTCCTGTTTGCCCCCATTTCTTGATTAAACCATGACAGTGTCCTCATCACATGCAGCCTCAACCTTAAGTTTTCAATCATTTGAGCAGATTAATAACTTCCTCACGCATGCTAATATGGAGATATTATCACCAACTTCCTGCATTAGGGAGGACCTTCCCAAATTATCCCGCTCAGTCAAGCAGCAAGCTAATGATAAAATCTCTTGTGAAGAGATCACTCAGGTTGTTATTAAAGACTTGAAAACAGATAGGACACACATTCCAGATGGCTTTTCTACAGCTTACTACTAGAAATCTACAATTGTTTTTGTTCCCCACCTCCATTCTGTTTTCAATGCTGTACTCCAGGAAGCCCCCTTCCCTAAGTCTATGCTGAAGGCCAAGAAAGTGGTTATACAAATGAAAAATAAAAGCCTTGTGATTGTGGGAGTTATAGACCCATATAATGTCTTAACAATAGTAACAAACTGTATGCTTAATCGTCTAAATATAATTCTTCCAGGGCTGATCCATTAACAGTGTTGAACACCATTAGTGCTTGCTTGGAAACAGTGTGATTTCTTCTGGATTGCTATAAAGTACAATGAACAATTTGTACAGTACTTACAGGATTGTTCAACTGTCCATCTGGCTTCTTTCTTGTTGTCTAATTAAGAATTGAACCCAAAATTTCCCCCACACTCCCACCAAGGTAGATTAAGAATTTCATTGGTGCCAAAATTTGAAAAACAATTATTTCAGTAACACTTTAATCCAGTGGTGCATTTTTAATATAGAACATGCGCAACTTTGTAAACACACCCCAAAACATTAAGCATGTGTGATGAAACGAGTGTGATAACACTAACCATTCTGTTTCTCATTTCTCACATAATGTGGATTATAGCCAGTACTTTTTATAGCCCTTGCTTTTGTTCCCCAGCTCACCAGATTACAACTGCATTGTTCAATAACATATGGCT
This sequence comes from Mixophyes fleayi, assembly GCF_038048845.1. NCBI lineage: Eukaryota > Metazoa > Chordata > Amphibia > Anura > Limnodynastidae > Mixophyes > Mixophyes fleayi. Next base: position 79,628,703 of record NC_134410.1, read on the forward strand.
AAGGGGACATTGTAGTTCGGTGTACATATGTATATTGATGACTTGCAGTAAAGTTGCTATTCATTGTCTTTAAAGTGAAGCCAGGGGGATTATGGGTAGCGACCAGGTTGCAAGATGCTGGAGTGGGAAAATTAATTAGTGTCCATTGTTCTCACCAGGCTAGTCCAGACAGGCCATCTAACAGGGGAGGTTCTGTGGAAGAACAACTCATCTTCACTCCCCTCTCCAACCCCCCCTAGTCCAGCACTGACCAATGGTTAAGAAGAATAGACCCAGGGGTTTGCCCAGGGAGGGAAAAGACTGTGGAAATTAGACCCAAGATATAAGGAGCCACTTCAGGGGGGAGGGGGTGTTCATTCTGGGATTTCATTCATGAAGAGTGCAAGATCTGGTTTTGAGTTGTCGTTCTCTACTAGAGTCTATATATGCAGCTGAGTGAGATCCATGGGTCGTGAAGTCTGGACAGCCAGGTGACTAACTCCTTAAGCTAGTGGGGTGAGGGACAGATGATGTGGTAAACCTGCCTGGCATTTATTTACTGTGTGTACATAATATTCTAGTGTTGGTTGTATGCATTTGCCTAAGTGACTATGCGAATGCTAGAAGGTACTGGGTAGACTTCCCTGGCATAGGAAGGCACCTGTGGGTGGCCAGCCAGCATGAAGTGGTAGCATTGGGCCAGATAAACCCGGTATCTTCACAGCATGCATCCAATTATTCTTCTTCAATGTTCTACTACAATTCAGTATTTCCTTTTCTGAAACTCTCTGGAGGGCAGAAAAGTATGGATGCCAGTCAAACACATACGGGTATATTTGCTAAAATGCAAAAAGTGGAGAAGTTGCCTGTAATATCCAATCAGATTCTAGACATCATTTATTTAGTCTGTTCTACAAAATGACAGCTATAGGCAACATCTCCACTTTTTCAAATCTGCAGTTTAGTAAATATACCACATAGACTCCGACTCTCAGCAAGACATGTGAAGGCAGAGGGGGGAGTAGAAGGGAGAAAAATTTGCATTGCAGATTGCGCTCAGAGGGGTGTTCCAAATATTTAAAAGCTGTTTGAAGAAAGAAAAAAAAAATGGTAATTACCAATTTTCTTCTTATTACCTGTCACAGTTATGTTTAAGCAGCAATGAAAAATGAAGTGAGTTTATTTTAAGTAGCCTAATACATTTCTCCCATTTAATAAGACAGCAAATTATAAATCAGATATCCTGGAAAGTCATTGTTCTGAGGATTTAAATATAAATACATATTGAATTATGAAAGAGCTAACACATGGATTACAATAGGTAAATAAATCTATAAATAAATGGTTGAATTAGGTAGAAAATTTTCATCCCACACAGGAATGAATCTAAACAGATTAAATAATGCGTATTATAATCATAAAATCAAAGTCTAACAATCATACAACTGCCACACAATGTGTATGTACTGACTTGATCTTTCTGGTCTGTTAAATTAAAATGTTAAACTGTATGGAGCAATCACTTATTTAAACATTTAGAATCAGATTAAAAATAATCTGAATGCGTTAATTGAACATTTATGCGATTACACAAAACTGCAAGTTTCCATCCACAAACAAGAAAAACTAATAATCAGGCAGGAATGCCATTTTTGCCACACTCCTGGATAAAGCCGCTCGGCCAAATGTATTTTGGCTCTATTGCAGCCTGTTAGCGTTTTCAGAAGATAACCAAACAAACAGACTCATAGCAGTAATCTTCCGACCACATTTTCAGCCATGGTCTCAATTTCAAATTTGAGGACACTGTCATATCGGGCCAATTAGCCAACATTGGCTGCAATATTACAACAAATATTCTTCTTGCCTTACACAAACAAAACTGTCTCAAATAACAATGCCAATTTGATAGCCGTTATGAATACTTTAAAAGTTGTGTTTACGAGCTGAAAAGGACTTTACTGCTAACAACTCATTACTATGCATTTTAGGGGTTTCTCTTTATTATAGCTTTCTGGCAAAAAGAGAAGCCTTTTTGTTTTCTCTGGATTGTGCCAAATGCTAAGAGTACCTCGCTTACACAGGAATTTCAAAATGGGAAAAATGCAAAATAAATTGTCAAAACAAAGATTTTAGCACTCATCATACTTGGGCGCACAAGGTCCAAAATAAATTTGGGCCCTGGGATGATAGGTAGAATGTGGATTTAATTTGCTAATCTTCCTCTCAACTGCTGAATGTATCTACATAACTCAGATTCCCTTTCACAGAGTCTGTATATACATATAAATATCATATCTGGCTCTGTTGGTGTGAATCTATTGACAGAATTTAAGACTTCTCTTAATATTCATATGGGTCTCATTTGTGCATATGATTGTTTCTTTGGTTCACAATTCGGAAAGCTTCTGATTGAAGTGAATTAGTGTTTTTGTGTAACCTGACAAAATTAGGTGGTTTTTGCACTGCTGATTATTGTATTGAAGGAATCTCAGTATTTTATATATTTATATGACATGCTAGACCAAAAAGGGTTTTTAACCTGGTTATGCTTAATGTCAGTTCCCAAATGTTTTTAATTCTGCATATGTGTGGGTTTCCACTAACTAGAAAATGCATAGAAGGAAAAGAGGATTTTATACTCACGTTAAATCCATTTCTATGAGTCCATCTGGGGGACACTGCTTACCATGGGGGTTGTATGAGTGAAAGTGGAGTAAGCACTCAAATAGTTAACTTTCCTGCCGACAGGCTATATCCTCTCTGCAACCCCATGTTTACTTCAGTGTGCAATACAAAAGCCCGAAGGAAGGGAACCCCAACACCAAACGAATAACCACAGAAGATTAGAAGGGAGGGAACACAGTGTCCCCCATATGGACTCAGAGAAATGGATTTTTGACTTCAATTTAGTGCCATTGTTATGTGAAACAATAGCATACATATATCCACTGGAAAGCTTTTCCCTTGTTTGACATATAACAAGATAATGATTTGCCTCTATTACTTGCGAACTGTCCAGCAATAGAGGCAGAATGTAGCAGCCACACCCAGGGATTTCCAGAAAAGGAAAGAAAAATAAACTTTCTTAGAGGATACTGTTTTGTCAAAGACATACACCGCAGTACCTCCCAACCATACAAATATGTATATATACAAACATGCACCTAGGTTCCAGCCTTTACTCCTATAGCAAACCTAGGTACAGAAATTATGATTTATGTGGCACAATGTTTTCTCCAAACAACAGCAGACATATATTCACTAAAACAATACTGTGTACAGTGTGAAAAAAAATGATAGAAAAAGGTAATTAGCCCTCCTGTTGGCCAAGAACCAGTTCAAATGATTGGAGAGAAGAGGACCCTGTCTCTGAATTACAGACTTTTCTCCAGTTCCCTGACTGTAGATAGGTGCCTCCCTTGTATTTCCTGGGTTGGAACATACCACCTTGTTGCAACAAACAGGGAGTTCCTTTTTAATCACTTCCTTCCCTCTCAGGCAGCCTGAGCATACAGGACAAATGCGGGCTTTTGTTAGCATAACCCCGCTGGCCTTTTATCTATAGCTATAAGTTTTCCAATAGCAGCTGCTCTGTTCTTTTGGTCTGAGCTAAGTGCCCCCCTCCAATGCAGCAGGGATTGGTATATTCCACAATGGCGCCCTGCACACAGAGACGTGGCGCTCACTGCCAGAAGACAGCAACGCTGTCTTAACGGCCCAGGGTAACAGCAGTTTCCTTACTCGGTGCTGTTACCAGAAACATCCCTGCAGAAGCCTCCTCTTGTCCGTGGCTGCTGCGCTCCGGTATATCAAGCTGAAAAACCTACATAAGCTGTGTATGTGCTCCCTATAACACATACACCTTCTAAAAAGGTAATAAGTAATATTTAAAAAGGAAATGGCTGCAGAGCAGCACACCAGAGGTCCTACTCCTCTGGCACTCAAACAAACATTGAAGTTCACACGGTGTTGCAGAGGGGATATAGCCTGTCGGCAGAAAAGTTAACTATTTGAGTGCTTACTCCACGTTCGCTCATACAACCCTCATGGTAAGCAGGGACCCCAGGTGGAGGTAAGAGAAATAGGGTTTTGCCATGTGCAGAATAAAATTTGACAATAAGATAATTGGAAAAAGAAATAACTAAGATATGTTGTCCTGGAGGCTTTGCGCAGTCATTTCCCCATGGCTGAAACTGGGGCTGTGTGACCCTTTGGTGGTAAGGAAGGGCAGGACCACAACCGCACAGCCATGATCGTGGCCTTCGTAAAGTGCGGAATGAAAATGGTCACCTCATTAGGAGATAGTACAGCATTAACATTGTAATTCTTGAATAATGATCTTGCAGACTACTGCAAAAAAAAAAAAAAAAAAGAAGAAAGAAAGAAAGAAAGAAAGAAAGAGTGTCCTAATGAGGTTATCAGTTGTAAGACACCTCCCTTTTAAAAGGGCTTCATCTTGCCGGCAGGCCTAGTTTCATGTCCCTGTTGTTTTCAACATAGTTACGTGCTACCTTACATTAGACGGAAATGTATTTTTTGCTTTTATCATTATAATTTCTCTGATGGGGATTATATTGGTATTTACATGGACTTATAAATTTAATTTCTAAACATATATTTGAATGCTGTGTTCATTAACATTTACTAAATACTCTCATGTCTCTGATAAAGAGGTATCCCATTTGGATATTTTTTTTATTATTTTTTTTTTTTGTATTTTAGCAAAAACAGTTAAATTTCATTCTGTTAAGTGTCAGTGAATGGACTATTCTTTTTAATTCTGCCCTGCACCAACCAAAGCTACAGGACAGGGAACCAAATGATCTAAAATTCAGCGTAAAGTAGAATTCAATTTCCACTTGTAGCATCATGATGTCTCATTCATGATATTATCTTCTTTTATTTATTTAGCTTATTATTTATTTATATAGTATAAACAATTTACACAGCCCCAAAGTATCTAGGGGAAACCCACACAAAAAAAGAGAAAATACAAACTTCATGCAGCCTGATCGGAACTGAACCCATGACACCAGTATTAAGGTCCAGCAATGATAACTACTGTGCCACCATCGGTGAGCACTTACTTGTTTTTAAGTATGCACCCTGCTGCAAAACCTTACTTCCTGCACTTAAGTGACATTTATGATTATTGTTGCCTACATTATTAAAATAGAAGATTTTCTCATGTTCCCTGCTACAAAAATATAGTATTGTCTCTATATTCCCAAACAATGCAAGTCTTAATACTCTCTTAAGGAACTATGGGATGGGACAAGTTGCTTCTTATATGTTCCATTTGGCCAACTATGTATCCAGAGAAACAATTAATATTTTGCAATAATACTGGCGTTTCCAGAAATGGGACAATAATTCTGTTCATAATCTCTCCAGGAAAATACTAATGGATCTCAAATGAAGAGCTGTCAAAAGACAATGTTTACATTAAATACTTGTTGCCTTGTCACGCTCTGCTACACAATATCATAAGTAGATTTTCATGTGCTTACCCAAGAATCATCAATACACTTTATATATTATTCGTACTCGGAGTAAAAAGGAATTCTGCATAAAAACAATGGTTTTTGAGCTTCAATGCAGAATCTAGAAAATACAGCAATCACAGGGGACAGACATGAAATGATGCATAGAAAAAAAATACAGGTGTTTTACTTTGATAGCGTAGACACTGATACTTTTAAACAGATTATATAAATATATTAGATAAAGAGTGCACTCATCATACCAAAATAGTCCTTTACTTCAAACAAGTAGGTTAATTCATGATCAACATTTCAGTCTTCCTATAGGACTTTGACAAGACATATAATAAGTGAAACAGTAGAGAAAAAAAGACATGTCTACAATTACCTGGCTTTATTTAGGCACCAAAGTTTATCAGCTGTAGCCCTCGATTCACTCAGAACATTATATGTTCCAGTGACTCCTATTACATCCAATTGGCTGGCACTGCTATGTGATCAACCCTGGCACCTGCCAATGTGAACCTATATATGTCCGAGTACGAGAAAAATATCTAACTTAAATAGAGTTCTAAAATACTATATTATAAAAGATAGATCAATGATGTCTTTCTAATTTGGGTAGATACCAAAGAAAAGTTTATTAAATGTATAAATGACTTAAACATGTTGCAGTGTTCTCCCCAGAAAATTTTGCCAGCCGGGTGGCATTAAGAAGCAGCCGAGTGGGGGTAGATGTAACACATTGCTATAATAATGAAAAATGCTGGAGCTTATTGGCCACACCTGGTCAGACTGGTGGTCAGTGGTGTAACAAACTGTTGGCAGTAGTGTTCACATAATGCCTGTTCTAATAAGAGAAACAATGGTTTATTTTAATATAATAGTACTCTGATGGGCTCCAAGAGCTGGGTGGCAAGTAAAAACAGCCGGGTGGATCACCCCGAAAATAGGTGCTGGGGAGAACACTGTGTTGGATACACCAGTACAGGTCACATACAACACAGATACAAACAAAATGGACTTTCTTGATATCACAATTTTTCAAAATGGATCTGAATCTTGGCAACACACTTTACCGCAAAAGAACACACTGCAATACTGTTCTGTATCGGACTAATCACCAGCCACCTGTCCTTCAAGGTTTACCTATCTCCCAATTTATGAGAGTTCTATGCAACAATACAGAACAGGACATGGTTAAAGAACAACTCCAAACAAATGCAAATACATTTCTTTGATGGGGGATACACCCCAAAACATTATTGAGAGGTGCCATACCAAAGCTAGAAAACAATATATTTTTGAAAAGAAAAAACTCTTACTACTGAGGCACATATGATTAAGAAAAACAATAAAACACCACTGGCCAATTGTGGCAACTGATTCAGCACTAAAACATGGAAGCATTAAATCACAATTGATTTGTTATAGCAGAGGCCCTAATTTGAAAAAACTTTTCATGAGACCAGAGATGAAACACACTGTGGGGGAAAACTGGAAGCATGTGGGCTAGCGCGGTGGCTTAGCGGTTAGCGCTTCAGCCTCACAACACTAGGGTCATGAGTTCAATTCCCATGGCCTTATCTGTGTGGAGTTTGTATGTTCTCCCCATGTTTGTATGGGTTTCCTCCGGGTGCTCCGGTTTCCTACCACACTCCAAAAACATACTAATAGGTTAATTGGCTGCTATCAAATTGACCCTAGTCTCTGAGTGTTTGTGTTAGGGAATTTTGACCGTGAGCTCCAATGGGGCAGGGACTGTTGTGAGCGAGTTCTCTGTACAGCATTGTGGAATTAGTAGCGCTATATAAATAATAACTGATTATGATGAAGAAATGAGAAACAGGGATGTTATATGTACATCAATTTCACAACATGTAGAAATGGTCACAGGATCAATGTTCCCAGATCTTCAGAAATAGATAGAAATGAAAATACAGCGCCATCGATCAAGTCATTTACACAATATATCCTTGTGGTATAACTTATGTGGGAATGACCACTATATTGATTTGTGCAGGATGGCCAGTCATAGTTCATCTATCAGACAAGCAGTCCTCGCAGGCCAGACAGATAAACCGGTTCCAAAACACTTTCTCCCAAAAAAAAATCAGGTTTCAACATTGGGGTGCATGTTAATCGTGTTAAGAAATAAGGATCTCTCCTGTTTTTCTGATCTGTCATCCGTGCAATCACTGCTGCTACCATGTGTAGGATTCATTCCTGCAGTTCACTGCTTCAGCTGGTTGCTTTGTAAATAGTTACAAGCTTCCTTCAGCACTTAGTATGGAAGCTTCACTTACCACATCCATGCAGCTAATCATCCTGCAGTTTCTGATTGGTGCTGCTGCCTTTATAAACCTCTTTCTGGCTTCATACCTAATGCTGGTGACAGTTGCTGCTTGACCCAATGTGCCTTATATACTGATCTGTTCGGTTACCAGTGTTTGACCCGGATTGTTTAAAGGATTCTGTTGCCTTCTCCACTACTGACCCTTGGCTTGTTAAACGGATCTGCATATCTACCTGACCTAACCCCTAACTTGTTTATAGGAACTGGTGTCTTTTCTACTCCTGACCATGGCCTGTTTGTCATTTGCACTAACACCTGCCTGTCTGATTGTCAGTTGGCAACACTACGCCATCTGGTTGCTCAATACCTGCAACTGTGTGTCCACTTCACTGTGCAAGTGCCAGTCTGATTTGCAGTTTACTCTACCATCAAGGTTGTTAAATACCCTCTTACCTTGACCTGTCCACTCCACCGGGCAATTTTAAGTCAACAACAACTACTACTACTGAAGCTTAAGTCCTGGGGGCAACTGAGTACTGTGGAATGTATCTAGTTTCTCAGAAAGGGGGCTGCTACAGGCAAACATCTTGAGAAGTGGTTCTAGCAGTTGAGAATTACATACACCTTGCCATTAACAATTGATTAGATGCCGCCACTATCTAGGGCAAGTGACAGGAAGCTGGCACTGAGGAACAAATAGAGTGCCTAAAAGCCTTAATGAAAATAATCCTTTAAACATTTTTCCATGTTGTTGATTTTCCTAGTGATAATACAATTTATTACAGAGTGGTGTGATAGAATTGACCGGTAAGTATGGATATATATTACTGTATGTAGTTTTTCTTCACTAATCCAATGATGTTTAAAAGGATAAAATATGATTGCCTGTAGCACCATTAAATAGTTTATCTAGACCTATATATTTAAGCAATCCGAGAGCATCTCTCTTCATATTATAGAGCTTTTCTTGTTGTATACACCTTTATACTATTTTTTGTCTATCTATAAAATATGTAAAACAATTGTGAGATTTATGGATAGTGTGGTCTAATTACATCGATCTCATGATGGTCTCAAATATTCCATGATGATTATATTTTCTATTCCAGTACTAAGTGGCCATGCCAAGTTAATGAGAAAGTATAATTTTGTGTTATATCTTAAGGTTGCAGTTTTAACTAATATGATGCTCCCTTATGAACTCCTCTTGCCATATATTCCACTAGGTGACACGCATGTAGTGTCTCTAAAATTGAATTAAAAATAGTGCTCTGCTTACATTACTCATACTGGAATGCGTTCCACAGTGGAACACAAAGTTCCGATCAATGAATCACAGGCTACTGCTTATACACTTTTGGTGCCTATATAAAATCAGGTCATTTTATAATTTATATATAGTATTTTCTCTAGGTTTTCACTTATTATCTTGACAAAGGTCATACAGGTGGACTGAAACGCTGACCATGGATTAACTTGCTTCATTGAAATATGAAATAAAAGGACTATCTTGGTATGGTGAGTGCACTCTCTATCTACAATATACTAGATAACACACAAACTGAACTATTAGGATGCACCTCAGAAGATACATTTGTGAATAGTGAATGCAGACCTCTATCTCTATTTTCAATATCTCTCTCGTGTGTGTGTATATATATATATATATTATATATACATACACATACACACACACATAGATATACACATACATACACACACAATATACAAACAATATGCATCACACACAAATTTGCAATACAAGGAAGCACAAAACACCATCCCCTTTCTTACCTTCATGCCAAACGTGAAGATGGTAATAATGGCTTTAAAGATCAATGCTAAGGACAGCTGCCACAATGCAGTGTAAACTCCACTGCGGGCTGAACGATCAGGAAGATGGTCCACATTTGTACTGTTGAAATCATTATTGTAATCACAAAGTTTGGATGAATCCAGGAGCCCACAGTCATTGAAAAGTTCAGATATCAGTTCACTAGAGCTTGTTCGTGTGTAGTCATTAGGGAAAGCTAAAACTGCTGTGATAGCAGTGACCACTAGGACTTCTACCACAGGATAGCGACCAAGCTTTGTAGTCTTTCTTCTATGGCACCAAGCAATGTTTCCTCTAATGAAGAAAGCTCCCCATAAACCACCAAAAATTCCCAGGAGAATGAATGGGATGAGCTCTAATAAATGCCATGGAGTGTGAAACTCAACGTAGAAGAGAACTAAACGACTGTTTCCAAAAGGATTGATGGAACGTAATGTAAAAGCTGCTACTAAAGCAGCAAAAAATGACCTCCATAGAGTCTTCAGTGGGAAGTAATAACTCACCTACAAAAAACATAATAAGAATAGAGAGATAACAATTTATAATGGTTAAAACACACAAAATAAGCATAGTATTTTGGTAAAAGCAAGAACCATCTACTTTAATCACTAGCTTTCATTGTCTAACTTACATTAGACTGATACAAGCCAATATGTGATTGGTTGCTGTGATCTATGGAAATTATTGCACCTAAAAGCAATGTTAGCAAACAAGTCATTCTGTCTGAATATGATTTACACAAATGAAGCAAAAACATACCTAGATAGGAGGATACATTTGAATTAACATCTTAAGTTATGATGTATATTCCGCTAGGTTTATTGTTGTGACAGCACAAAGATTGGGGATGATAAAATAACAAGGGAAGGGAAGGATACAAGGAGTTTTAAATAAAGAAATTAAGACAAATGTAGGTTTGTCTAAACAAAGGAGAAAATAGTACGGGTTGGATAGCAGAAATGTAAATTTACCTCCTCCAAACTGAAAAGCACTCCTCCAATGGGTGCACCAAAAGCGACAGACACTCCAGCGGCAGCTGCAGCAGACAGCACCTAATTTTAAAGAAGAGAGAGAGTTACCACTGCAAACACAAATAATAATCTACTAATAAGCTACATTATTTTACGCCCCTCAGGAGAACTGGATGATCATCTAATGAAAGCTAAGTATAGTACTACAAAACTACCTTCATGTCATCTCTGATCCCTTGTTCTCCATCTTCCAGCCTTTTCTGTTTCCACCTATACACAATTGTTCAGACAGAACCTCATTAACTGGGTCCACAAGCTGTTGCAGAGTTTTAAATTACTTTTGGGGGTGGGCTAAGCATTGTCTGATGTTACAGTTCTTATTTTACAGTACTGTTGGAATGCTTACTTGAGAACTAAAGACTGGAGCTAGTATTACACCCTAGCTAAGAATACGTGCTGTGAAGGAGAGGCACTGCACCAGAAAAAAAAAATGTACAATAAATCCTGAGAAGGCTAGTATTGTTACAATATTTGGGGGGACCCTCTAATCATCATTATAGTATTTGACATAATTCATTTATTTTATTCCAAAAAACAATTTGTAACATAAAAACTTTTCAAGTTCATAAAATGGAAGAGGCTGCTTTTAGACAAAGGCTACATTTTTTTCAGCAGAATTATCATGCATAATCAGTTTGGCCCTAAACAATCAGTTAAGTATACAGCACCTTCAAATTTTTCTTTATTCCACGCTGATTAAACATTCCGAAAACTATATAAGATAGAGACAAAATCTGATACACCGAATCAACACTCCTAATCATATGTACTCTTACCTCCCTCCTTTTGGCTTCATTTTTGCGGTACTTGGTAAAAAGATGACACAGGATATTACCACAGCAGCAGGCCACATGAATTAGGGGTCCTTCCTTTCCCAAACTGAGGCCTGAAGATACAGCCAGCACCAGTGTCATAGACTTGATAAGCAATGTCCATTTGCCTAGGTATCCTCGGATAATAAAACCACTCAAGATGGTCTTAATCTTAAAGGCAAGAATATTAGGCATGTCATGCAAATGAAACAATGAAAATTTGTGTTAATCCTATGTAAATGCAAAAGAAAATACCTCTAAAGTGCAATATCATTTAAAGAGAATCTCTCACTTTTTAGTAAACTTATTTTTGCATAGTACTGTATGCACTATGTAAGTGTATTTAAAAAATAAAATACTAAATCCTATGCTATGCTCTTTCCACTGTGAACAGTGTACACTGTATGCAAATGCACCTGACTTAGCTTAAACGTGGGGCCACATGCAGATCAATGCTAGTTGCTAAAACAGCTTCCTCCCTACAGAAGATGTCCCTTGTCTTGCAAGGGAGAAGTAAAAGAAAGTGGTCAAGGAGAGAGCAGAGATCTGTCCACAACTAAACTCTGAAGTCATTTCCAAGCATTTGCATACAGTGCACATGGCTATCTCCTGGATTGTGGGAATATGGAAAAATGAATGAATAGGAAAGCCTGTTCTAACGCTTCTTTTTAAACTGTAATGGAGCAATGTATAAACACTGGGCTTTTTCATTTCAATTCTGCAGAGAATTACTGCAAAGAACCAATGTAGCTGTAACATAAAAGTTAATTAAAAACACTTGCATAGACTGTGTACCAGTACATTATGGGGCCAATGGCCGTAAAGTCACTCCGCAACATAGAATATTTTTACTCGCACACCAAATCTGAGCTGTTAGGGTACTATGGTACCTGGATATGAGTACAGCCGAACATTGCGTTGATGTTTGTCAGTTCATCGTTGACAATTGATTCAGCCACTATGTGTCAGATATCTAATATGTTTATCCAGGACAATGTCCACAATTAGATGCCAGCAATATTTCTTATAGATATCACAAAATTACTCAATGAGGGGTTTACACTCGTATGAGATATAGGAGGTAATCTACAAAAGATTGATTTGCAAAAATAGCAAATTTAAAAAAAAAAAAAAAAAAAAAAAACTTCTTTTTTCATCATTTACAGGTTGATTTCCTAATTACCTTGGTGATAAGCCAAATGTATTACAAAAAATCAATTTAGTCTTCAATCTTTTTAATAAATCTTGGAAACTGACATAAATTCAATTATTTCAGATACTCGATCAAAAGTTCAGTTGAAATTAAAAAAAAGTTCAATGTTGTTTCCATCAGTGCCTTAATACCTTAATAACACAACTGAAACGAATATGAAAAGCTCTGTCTATAGTTTTAGATTACTAACCATACAGACTACGTATATATAATAATAATAATAATAATAATAATAATAATAATAATAATAAAGTCAGTCATTTTGAAAACAATCTGGAGTTGTCAGTCGAATTCCAAATTACCATGCCCCCCTCCCATGTCACTGAGTGTCCAGGCATTGGTAACTTTTTTTCCTCACATCAGTAGAGAGTCAGAAGGCTAAGGTTAAGGTTATCTATTAAAGGTTGCTTTTGTTTGCAAATTAAAATTGCTCAAAATTACCACTAACAAAAATGTTACTTCAACATTAATTCACCCCCTATACTCTCCAATATATTAAATATAAATTTATCTTTATTTATTTTTTTAGACAATTTTAACTTTAATTTATAGGCAATCTGAAACTAGTGAGATTATGTTCCATGAAGAGTTTGCAAATCACCATTTAATAGATTCCACCACCTCTACGCTTCACAATACAATACGGAAATCAATGATTTCTGTGATTGTAATATGTGTGGCGATTTTTTTTTTTGAAGGTTTGAAAATGTGGAAGTGTATTTGCCTTTAGTATATATTAGGTGAATTACAACTAGTCAAGCAAATCACTAATAAAAAATATATGAAGATTTGGTCAAAATTGATCTTTGAAATATCTCAAAAGTCATTATATATTTAAGCTTACAACCTCTGCTTAATAAAAGATAATTGCATTTAAATAATATAATTTAATTTACATTGCTCTAGTGCCCTGGGGAAATGAAAAAAAAGGAAAGAAAAAAAGCAAAAAAAAAAAGCTGCAAAATATGGAATTAACCTCTTGTTCATTTCAATGTGCACATTCTTTCAAGGGAATGGAATATGTATGGGCCCAATTACAATAAAAGGAAATGCTCTGAAATTTTTAAAAATGGCTGGTAAATTCTTATTTAAAATATGATAGAAATCACTGCTAGAGAGAGACTTCGGACAAAAATCACTATTTCTAATGATTATAGCGATTTTAATTAATCAATTAGAAAAGGTGGTAAAACCTTTAGTAGAGTCTCCCTTATAGAGAAAGTTATGCAATAGGTTTAAATTGTAAAACAAAGATAACAGTCTAATGTATGTTCTTGATACTACCACATACCTCAGGTATACCAGAGCCACAAGCATATGGGGCAAAGTTGCGGACTAACAAGACGGCAAGGAGGGAGAAAAGAAGAGCCCACAGAACATACATGATGTAATTCATTATGTAAGGAAATGCCCCCTGCAAATAAGAAATATTATGAGACAAAGACATGTCTTAAAGCAGCCCAGTCATCCTTACAAAAACAAATGTGTTACTAAAATATCAAATCATTATTTTTCTATATGACTGTATGCTAAATATTTAAAAGAACTTTTGTAATTTTAAATGATACCCTCCTTTCTCTATCAAAGTACAATAGCAGAGTCCACCTTATTTTTACAACACTAGTACAATCATGAATCTGTATTGTCTCTCCAAATAGAACAACTCTAACACTACCTACAGGTAACAGTACAGTTACAAGTAAAAAAAAAAAAACTGTTTTGATTTATATATGAACTTTGTGGCCAGGTGTGTTTGGTGTTCGGCCGCCGCACGTGTGCAACACCCAGCGCCAGAGAAGATCAAGCACCGGCGATATTCCTGCTGCAGCTCCATGGGACCAGGTGTGGTAGCGGGAGGGGGCGATGACTTACAGAGCAGCTTCCTGGCTTCCTGGATGTAAATAGATCCAGGTGGTGCAGCACCTCCTGGGGGTTCCAGCAGGCCAAGTCGCACACTTGGGCTCAGAGAACTCCAGGTAGCGTCAGCTGAGGACACTAGCTACAATATAATAAAGTGTTAACCCCTCCAGGCTGATTCATGTGCAGGCTTCATGAATCAATCTGGATTGGTTAAAGGCTTGTTTGTTCCCAATTGTAAAGCGCTACGGAATTTGCTGGCGCTATATAAATAAATGTCGATGATGAAAGCTTTGTGTCCAAAACTGTATACAAAAGAGCCCTATTTTACCCTGAACAGAATTATTCCATCTGTAATTTCTGGATATCACTAGCACCTCAAACTAGTGTGTAACTGTACATTTTAGGACTCCCTTAGCTAACATCACTGCTTAAGGATCCTGCTTTGAAGCCTTCCTACCTGCTGTAATTCCTCTGACCTACAGATTAGACCAATTTAATCCCTTATCCGGCTGTTCTGAGATTGGGACCCAGCATCAAGTACCAATGCTCTGCCCGCTACCCTACAGCTCTCGCCAGAAGGAGGCGGTTCTAGGTGCTGGCGGAGGAGCCTAGTGGTGGCAACAGAAGCTCCTCCTACTGCGTTTGGAGGAGCACATTTGGGATAAAGAAAGAGGATGGTGACAAGGCAAGCCCAGCCGCTCATCAGCGGCCAAGGACTGAGTGGCAATGGAGGTCTATCCGGTCACAAACTTGATTTCATATAAAAGGGTGAGTTACACACGCACTTCTTTATTAACTTAAGTTCAAAGGCAAAGAAGTGGATGCCAGATTTGCAGGATTTCATATAACACAATGAATGGACTCCTGGGCAGCACAAAAGTGTATATGTGCATTTGCTGGCATTGAATTGAATAGAATCCTGCTAAATGCCTGGACCTGACAACCTATATTTTCAACTTCCAGCCCTAAACGCAAATCACTCCTATTTCTGCAAATACTATTGCTCCCTGACCTACAGGTCCTCACAGACTACTAGACTGAATCAGTGTGCTGTGCCTCTGAAATAGCCAAAAAGTGACTGCATTATGTAGTACTATATAGTTCAATCAGTATTTAGGCATTAGACGGGCAGAGACATGAACAAGCAGCATGCTGGAGAACTAACATGGTTATTCTGTCAGATGATCTCTAAATATCGGTCAATTGGGAAGCTGTTCATGGTCAACTCAGAAATTGGAAAAACACAGATTACAAATAATTTACTCATTGGAGAAAATGTTACATGAAGAACTATTAATTGGTAATATAAGGTGCGCTGTTACTGATAAAGTAAAGGAAAGAACAAACCAAAATAAAAGTATTTAAAAGGTGCAATCTCAAAGAAAAAAAGTACAGTATCATATATAGAAGGTCCTATGTCATAGAAGAGTCTTAAATGGTCACATTTGATATACAGACTACTAGCTGTATAACCCTAAGAGCTTCAGGTAATGCCTTACCTCAGATTGCCCAATAATTAGCTGAGACCAGCTTCTCCATTCTGGACAGTTATTTCGGTCCTCAAAAGTCACATTATCAGACTTCCAACAGCACTGTTCATGGTTAAACCAAAACCACGGTACACAAAAACCCTCCTTTAGGTCTGTCATCCAGTGAGATGAAATGTCAATTAGGCCAGCTATCGCACCTATAGACAGAAGATACCACACTGTCAATTACAGTATTTCTGTAATGTGCTGTATATGTATTATGACTATTATACAGTATTTTATTTAGAAGGTGCCACAAAGGATATGCAGCATCATAAAGAGATCATACAGTAAACCAGTGCATAACTTTACAGGACAATACACAGCACAGCTGCAAATAGCTTAACCAGCAACACTGAGGTGTTTGGCGGGAAATAGTATCTAACTATAACTTGAGAACAGAGGCAAGAGAAGTCAGGGAAAGTATATGGAGCAAATCAGTGCAAGATGACATTTGTTGGCAAAAGAGAAGGACAAGACAGAAGTGAGCAGGGGCAGACAGACGAGTATGCGTGACGGGAGTAGTAAGGGTAGGGTAGGAGCTTTAAAAAAGGAATGAGTTTTCAGTTTCAGTCCATTTGCAGCCTTCAATATCAGTGGAGAATCTGGTTGTGAGAGAGTTCCAGAGATGGGAAGCAGAACAGAAGAAGCCTTGTAGGAGAGCAGATACAGAGGAGAAGACATGGCAGCCATTGGCATAAGGTGTGATAGACTGCAGTTTGGAGAAATGTGTGTTTGCGGGAGGGGGGTGGGGGGTTGGTTTAAAGCTTTATAGGTGAATCGTGCTCTGTAGGGGAAAGGGAGCCAGTGGCCAGCGTAGTGAATGGCAGAGTGCAGAGGCAGATGTAGAGCGATTGGAAAGAAGAACTAAACAAGTAACAGCATTTATGATGGATTGAAGTGGGAAAAGGTGGCAAAAAGGAAGGCCAGGAGGAGGATATTGCAAAAGTCCAAACGATAGATGACAAGCGAGTGAAAGAGGGTCTTAATTGCATCCAGGAAGAGAAAGGGCTTTATCCAGGAGATGTTTTGAAGGTGGAAGCAGCATGATTGGGAGATAGACTGAATGTGGGGATTGAAAGAGAGGGAGGAATCGAGGATAACTCCCTAACAGTGAACTTGCGGAACAGAGAAAAGAGCAAAGTTATCAATTGATTGAGAGAGAAAAGGAGTTGAGGGGACTGATGTGTGTGTGTGTGTGGGGGGGCATAATAACAAGATAAGTTAAATATTAGACATTGGTCCTGACAAATCTTCGGATGCAACCAGCATGCAAGGTGCTTTATTAAAATGAGCATGAGACTTCCGCACACGGGCGCCTTTATTTAAATCTAAGTGGATCAATTTCAATCTGGGCATACATGCACTCTGTTAACATCCGACAAATACTGTTTAGACAGAAAGGACAGACTGCAAGATGCCCGGATGCATATGTGCAATATTAAGTCCCATCAGAAAACACACACAAACATTTTTATAAAATAAATTACCAATTCAAATTATTATTATGAATACAAATATGAGTTTTGAAAAAACGGTTACTTGCATACACATGTTCTGTGCTATTTAGTGGCATGCATACATGTAGTTTTTAGTACAAAGACTATGCCTTGACAGCTATAACTTTCAACTGCCCTGTAGCTGGTGCAAATGATGTGGCTAAAAACAAGAAGTCAAATCGCCGCATCTGTGTTCACATCCCTTTACTGTACATATTCTACGTTCATCTGCCCCTTCCAACCCTTCAAGTCATAGGCAGTAGTGCGATTTGCATTCAGACTTGAATTGCATGCAATTGCATCATTGGTGCAAGCTGTTTCTGAGCATGTGCAGACCTATTTCATGCAAGATACGGCACTTGCGCACAAAGATGAATAAGGCCCATTATGTTTAAGGAAACACTGGGATATCCATGAGGAGATAGCAGAAAGACAGTTGGAGAAGCGAGAGAAGAGAAAGGCCAGGGGTGAAGCCGTAGATTTGGGAGTCATCAGCAGAGATAGTATTAGAGACCGAAAGAGCTGAAGAGATCACCCAGGGTAGAGGTATAGAGGGAGAAAAGTATGGAGAAGAGAAG
This sequence comes from Mixophyes fleayi, assembly GCF_038048845.1. NCBI lineage: Eukaryota > Metazoa > Chordata > Amphibia > Anura > Limnodynastidae > Mixophyes > Mixophyes fleayi. Next base: position 79,646,820 of record NC_134410.1, read on the forward strand.
AGGGCCAAGAACGGAGCCTTGGGAAACACCAAGAGATAAAGGAATTGGGATGTAGTTGGAGTCAGGGGTAAAGAGGAAGAACAGCTGAAATGTTAGCGGAAGGCCATAAGATGACAGTGTCATGCAGACCACTGTAGAGTGGAATTTGAAGAATAAGAGGCTGGGATATTGTGTCAGATATAGCTGAGTGGCCCAGGAGGATGTGTAAACAGAGAAATTACACTTAGATTTAGCTGCAAGAAGGTTGTTGGTGATCTTGGTGAGGGCAGTTTCATCAAAACAGAGAGGACAAAAGCAAGATTGAAGTGGGTTAATGAGACAGTGGTAGAAAAGGGAAGGTGGTGAGGCATTTATAGACTCAAGAAACTTGGAGGCAAAGGGTATGAGAGAGAGATAGACAAGAGATAGTTACAGAAAGAGTTGGGAGCCTGGGGGGGTTTGAGGATGGAAAAAACAAAGACACGCTTGACCGAAGAGAGGAAGGTGTCTGATGAGAGGGACAGATTGAAGAGGTTGCCAGAAATTGGATAAGTAGAAGACACAGTGGGTAGCCAGGAGTGGGATGATGGGGGAATGCTGGAGGGGAAGAGTGGGGTGAGAGGAGCCTGATGGAGGCAATGTTCTGATGTATAGATTCAATTTTGGATGTGAAGTGGATGATGATGTTGAGGGATAAGTGAGAGGAGGGGTTACAAATGAAGGAGTCGAATGAAGAAAAGAGACAACTGGGTTGGAGGACTGAGAGGAGATAAGAGATTTGAAATAGCACTGTTTGGAGACAGAGTTTGAGCAGTACTATAGGAAGAGGAAATTAATTTGACATGGATTTCCTCCAGTACCATTCAACAGAGTGAGAGCATTTTCAAAGTATCTGGAGAGTTTGGAACGCCAGGGTTGTAGCATAGGTCTAAGAAGTCTAGTAGTGACAGCTGGGGCGGCCGAGTCCAGGGGAGAGATGAAGGTGCACTTCCAAGCTAAGTACACGACACTATAATCACACACACAGTACTTGAGGGGGTTAATCAATAATATTGCAAATATTTTGCATCTGGTAATTAAAAAATATCTACAATTATGTCAAAATTTGAGAAGCTTCACAAATAATTTCATAGAAATCATAACAATTCTAAGTAAGGTAATTTAACAGTACAATCTGATACACTGTACATCCTTAAAGCACCCTGATCAGCCAGAAGCATTACAGACAAATGAAGATCTTCCCATATCTTTAGGAGAGTGTCCTTATAGTATTTCAGACAGGTAAAAAAAACTGAAAAAGTTGGTATCAGATTTACTGTGACATCATTGAACCTGCCCCATGTATGAATCCAACAACCCACACAGTGCATTTCTGCACAACAGCTTTGCAAATTTAGCACTCAACCTCTGCCCGATTAGAGAAGCACCTACTTCTTAACATGCAAATCCAATCTACAGAGGAGTGAAAGATCATAACGGCCATATTTAGGCAAGTATAAACACTCCAGTTATTTCCTGTACATAGTTGGCTCAGACATAACCGGCCTTGGCTATAATCTACATGGCCAAAAGTGTGTGGACACCCAATCATCATATCTATATGACGACAGTCAAGTTCTTTCACACCAAGCTCAGGAAACCATTTTTTCATGGTTCTCACTTTGTGCATGGCGTTATTGTCATCCTGGAACAAGAAAGGGCCTTCCCCAAGTGGTTACTACAAATTTGGAAGCACACAATTCTCTAGAGTGTCACTATTCTGTAGCATTGAGAATTTTCTTTGCTGGAAGGGGCTTAGGACAAACCATGAAAAACAACCCAAGACCTTTATAACTTTAGAGCTGGCAGTACATATTTAGGTAGGAAGCGTTCTCCTGGCATCTGTCAAACCCAGATTTGTCCATCAGACTGCCAGATGGTAAAACGTGATTTGTCACTCCAGAGAAAGCATTTACACTGCTCCAGAGACCAAAAGTTGTGTGCTTTATACTACTGCAGTCGATGTTTGGCACTGCATATGGTGTGCGGCTGCTCAGCCATGGAAACCCAATCCAGAAAGCTCGACGAACAGTTCTTATGTGGACATTGGGGTAGTGTGTGTTGCAGCTCAGTAGTCCCTTCCTGTGAGCTTGTGTGGCCTACCACTTCACGGCTGAGCTGTTTGTGCTCGTTTCCACTACACTTACAGTTGACCAGAGCAGCTCTATCAGGGCAGAAATATGACAAACTAACTTGTGGGAAAGGTGGATTCTATAACAGCATCACATTAAAAGTCACTGAGCTCCTCAGTACGACCCATGCTACTATTATAGATTGACTATGGAGACTGCTTGGCTGTATGCTTGATTTTATGCAAATGTTAGCTATGGGTGTGGCCGAGTGGCCAACACACTAATTAGAAGGGGTGTCAACATACTTTTGGCCCACAGTGTATTTTAATTTCAAATAATAGCAAAATAATACTGAATTACAATCATAGAAAAAAAAGATACCGATAATTAACTGTTTGAGCAAAAATAAGTTACCTGCAAAAAGGCCAATCAACAGCATTAACAGCCATCCAGAAAAGGCATCACTGACACTGTTCAAAAGGGCCCATGTTGATTCTTTACTTTTGCTTAGGATCTTAGAAGAAAAAAAGTAGGTTTGATTCTGTTCAATTCAATGGAGTCCTGAGCCATGAAAGCGCTCCTATCTACAGTATAACATTCAAGTCAGAGAGTAATCTGCATGAATACTGTATGTTAATTTTTTTGTAGAAAGCTACCATGGTATTTGCACAACCCTTTCCAACCATTTACAATAATTTATTCAGTGTATTTTCTCACTTCTCATGAGGTATTTTAGTTTTAATCTTGTTATTATATATTTTAGCACCTAACATCATTCATTTACAAAAGGATCTTATGCCTTTTCCTCAACAACCCTATAGATTTGCGTATAATAAAAAAAAATGTAGAACCTGACAACAGTTTTCTTTAACCATGGAGATTACCCCTCAAAATTAAGATGTATTCAATGCGAATAGATACAACTTATTTATTTAAGTATTTTAGTTGTGGACTTTAGTAACCCTTAATATTGTTGAAGTTTAAGTATTGATTGTTTTGTTTTTTGTTTTGTTTTTTAATAAAAACTTTAAGATCCTCTTCATTATCAGATGAATACTATGAAAGACAATCCCAAACATGAATATTTCAATATAGTGCAGTGACCAACAAAAATGAGGAAGGGATACAGAGATTGATTTTCTAATTTTTTGTCTCATTTAAATTTTTATTTTTCAACTATTTTCTTTCAGCTAGGGTAGTCACCATGACAGAAGCTTAGGCGTCAGTGGTAATTAAAATAAAGTAAACACATGCTCTAACATTAGTGATGATATTGGTGTACCTTGACCCAAAGCCCTCAAACCCCTCTTCCCCTCAAAGAAACTCCAGTAAAAGGACTCACTGGAACTTCCATGTGTGGCAATAGTAGGGCTGCCACTGCAAATAAACAGGATTCTGCATATTCGTGGTGAAACAAGGAACTGTTTATTATGGTTTCCAGTTTGTGCACAGAGCAGGGCTAACAGCTCTGGATAGTAGTAAAAGTGAACTGAACACTAGAGAGAGAGTTATGACTATTTTCTCCATGTCAATCTATGTACAAAGTCACAATAGAATGAAACTTTGGAGACAAAAATGTAGATAATTAAAAGGTATTGGTTCTGTTCTCAAATATAATGTGTGTTGTCAAAAACTATTTGACAATTCTCACCTCTCTGTGTCGGTCTCTGTCTCTGGACTTCTCTCGCACCCAGTCGATAGTGTTAAAGTCTTCATAAGTTCCCACACCTGGAACCTCCAGGAAATCCATCACCTTGTTTGTGCCATGTAATCCATTCCCATTATATGAAGCAATGCCTGTAGACAAGCATAATTGCATTGGTCAGAGGTTTCATCATATTAGAGTATCAATCCCACATAGAACACTTTTTTCCTTAAATAGCAAGTAAAGTACTATTTAACCATCAGATAGTCATTTTTCTTAGCTGTCATTCTAGAGATCATTATCTCCTTTTCACAATATATCTGAAGATTGCAAAATATGAGGGGGGGGGTAGGGGATTTCACAATACACAGAGCAGACAGACCTCAGAGAGGTGTTCCAAAGCATTTCTGCTGACAATATCATGTGCCATGTGATTGTGGTTGCCATGGTATTCCATGACACTGTGCAGAGTTATAAATCATTAATACTAGCCTGAAGAGACAAACCAAGGAAAAATTGTAAATACTAACAATCATATTGTAGGCTGCGACAGTGATTTATGTTCAAAAACAACCTAATTTATCATAAGATTTCTGCTTTAATAAAGAGACTATTGCACATACTCCACACTGCAAATGCTATTTTTTTTTAAAACAAAGTTTAATTGATATTTGTAAATCAGATAAGAGGGAATGAGTGCAATAAAGAAATATGATAAAAGGTGTACAAGAGGATTACAACAGTTCAAGTTAACATTATCATATCACATTTCTTCACAGCAGAATATGAGTCAAGTTGCTCACACATTATATATAGACCCAGGTATTGTTGGAGGGGTGTTGCACAATGATGGAGAGGGCTTGTTATTGGTGGGGGGTAGCTGACAGGTAGGTGGAGGAAAGGAGAGAGGGAAAAGGGGAAATTGGAGTCACCCTGTTACATAGATTTCCTGCTAAAACAATATTTCAACCCAAATGGAATTTATTAATATATGTAGTTTGCTTTCATTCACAATGGACAATTTTATTTGCTCCCCTAATAACAAACTTAAACACATTGTAAGGTTAGAAAAAGATACAGGTCACACTGGTTCAATCTTTTATAAATTCGAATTGCAGAGGAAACCGGAGTGCCCAGAGGAAACCCACGCAAACACGGGAAGAACATACAAACCCCACACAGATCAGGCCATGGTCAGGAATCGAATTCAAGACCCCAGCGGTGTGAGGCAGAAGAGCTAACCATTAAGCCACTGTGCTGCCCCATCAGCTCACATAGTAAGGTTTTCCATAGTTTAACCACACTTAAGTATTCCTTCTTTTGCCAGTGATAAAACAGTCTTTATTCCATGTGCAACTAATGACCCCCCATGTACTCTCTATGGTCCTTAGTGATGCTAAAGGTATTATAGTATTGAATAGACCGGTTGGTAGTTTTAATTCTGTTTGCTGCTGCTTAAAATGATCCTTCACATTCTTAGGTACTAACTTTCTAGCACAATATTAAGCATGTGGAGGATGATGCAAGGTGGAAGTAAAGTTCTGTGGGATTTGATTTGTCAGATACTGAACAACTGCAGTCTTCAAAGTGGGGAGGAGTCATCTCCCAAGGGTCAGCAAAATAATCATGCTACAATGGGCATGATTAGATATACTGAGTACAGTAATAAATCTACCTCTATTTACCAATAACAGACTGTAGGATTGACTATTTTGCTATCATACACAATTATACATCAGTTATGGAAACAAAACTACATGCAGAATGCACAGATACATTAAAATCATTTAAAGATCACCTAAATGCTTCTTTAGAAAAACTCAGCAGATGCTAAGCAAAACAATATAAACCAGACAGTAAAGTTTGATTAACCTTAAAGCAAGCTGTTGTTAAAAATATTATTATCCTTTATTTATAAAGTGCCAACATATTACGCACCGCTGTCCATGGAGAGGATTAAGATACAAATAAATTGCTTACAATTACATGAGAAAAAAAAATAAAAAAAATAATAGATGGTCCTGCCCAAATATGCTTAAAACCAAAAACCTAAGAGGGTATGAGTAATACCAAAACGTAGCAGAACAACAATGAAACACAAGAATGGGCAGTATGGTGGCTAAGTGGTTAGCACTTCTGCCTCACAGCGCTGGGGTCATGAGTTCAATTCCCGACTATGGCCTTATCTGTGTGGAGTTTTTATGTTCTCCCAGTGTCTGCATGATTTTCCTCCAGGTGCTCTGGTTTCCTCCCACACTCCAAAAACTTACTTGTAGGCTAATTGGCTGCTATCAAAATTGACCCTAGTCTCTCTCTCTGTCTGTGTCTATGTGTATGTTAGGGAATTTAGACTGTAAGCTCCAATGGGGCAGGGACTGATGTAAAGGAGTTCTCTGTACAGCGCTGCAGAATCAGTGGCGCTATATAAATAAATGGTGATGATGATGACAATGAGTTTTAATTAATTTACCAAAGTCTGTGAGTGAATTACAGACCGAGTTTAGTGTAATTTTATCCCTAGATACTTACAAACACCACAAGTTTCATGTAACTTCTGCTTAAAACGGTAATACAATACAGTACTGACCCCTTTTGCTCTGTGAAGTGAGCCATATAGTTATTACAGAAAATATCTGCTCACCTGGGAATTCTGCAGTCATTTTTAGTGTTTCTCCATACTGTCCTGTCTTGAAGAATGAGTATATATAAACGCCTGCCTGACCAAAGGTTAATTCTGTATTTCCTCCTCTTTCATTTCACTAATCATTTATTTTCTAACATTCGCTCTTCTAAATCTCTCATACTTTAAATAGTTCGCTCTTCAATTCTGCAATGTCTCATATTTATACTTTATCTCTCAGTCTACTTTTCCTTTTTAGCAATACTCTGACTACTTATTTTAAAAATGAGGTACGATGCTGGGCTTCAAGTGTATAATATTTTAATATAAACCCTCAAAGTTAAAATAATAATGTAACATTTATAAGATCTCTGTTTTCAGAGCATCTAAGAACATTATCATTCATATCGAACATATACTCAAATGTAAGCAAATATAGTCTGATGACAGCAGAGTTTTCATTAGTTAGGAGAGCTGCAGTTGTGTAAAATGACAAACATTGGTGGCTGCTAATTTGGCTTTTGCAAACATTTAACTAAATAGCAAAACAGTTAATAAAAATGTTTCAATTCCAGATGGCAATAAATCAATTTGTAAACAATATTCCTATTTTGTAAATCCTCTACTTCATCTAACTGAAGTGCCCCCACTCTCACTCTCTCTGTCCAATTTGTATGACATATGATATATGTATTTTGATCTAATTATTGGATATAAAGACCTCCAAATATACATGTACAAATGTTGATTTTATTTAATTTTTTATTATTATCTATGTGCCGGGAGCTTGAAAGAACTATTAACTGTCACACACTCTGGTGAGATGTCCTATGCGCATGTGCGGTGTAGAGATAATCCAAGCCTGCGCATGTATGGTGTCAAGACAATTCAAGCCTTGATATGGTTCACATTATCACTTCCGGATACTGCTCACGTGACCATCATGTTAGCCGAATAGGCGCGATTCGCGGAGCCCAACACGTGACCGTATGAAAAAAGAGTTTATAAGGACAAATTATCGCCGTACCTGTTACCTAGATACAGAATCCCTCGGATTCGAAACGCGTAGGCGGAACAGGGAGGCGTCTTCTGAGGACTACTTGGGGATCCATTCTAGCGGTTTGTGAGTTTACTGCAATCGGGTAAACCAACTCTACCCCTCACTCTTAATGCTGTTTGAATCTTCCTTTGTGGTATGCTCCTAGAAGCAGATCAACCTTTGTTCTATATTTTATACATTTTAATAAATGATATTATGCTATGATCTTTATCTTTGTGCATATGTCTTTATCGTTGGAGTGTTTTGTGGAGGAGGATATCGCCTTTACCATCAGATGTGATTAGATATTCTGTGTTTCAAGAATTCATCTTGTAAGCCTATTCCCTGCGGGGACCCCCTCACGTGGTTATATCTATCAGCTGGCCACTTAGAACACACTTTGAAAGAGGGATTAAGCACCCAAGGATATTTTAGAGATCCTTTATTACTCTGTGGGGACAATACTGCTCTATGTATTTTTTTATGTGTTACAGTAATCCAATCTCGTGATGCTGGCATTCATGTGTATGTGATCCATCTAGCGCCGTGAGCCACCATGTAATGTCTGCCCGCCATTCTTTAATATATGTGCAAAACAATGTAGCAGACTCTCACCATTTAGAAAATAGCAAACACACCATAGTTACCAACACTGCTAAGTAAATGCGTAATACAAAGATGTTCCATATGTTTGCAAACGTACATTAAGTTCCCTATAGTTAGATAAGGTTTTTGGGGGTCTTTTTATTTATTTTTTTTGGTCGGTGCCCGATGTTTTTTTTAGTTGATTCAATAAAACTTATGAGCAGCTGACTATGATTTGTTTAGAACACTTTTTCTGTTTATCAACTACATAAAAAGTAAGAGAAAAATAATTTGTTGCATTCATACCCTCCCTGACATTTGTCAAATTATTACACTGTATTTTGTTAACATGCTTAAACCCGATAATGTAACTTTTTAAAGGTGGATTCCTAGTGTTAATAAAAAAAAAATAGGAAAAGCGCCAATAAATATAGAAAATGTTGGTATCTAGGCCATATAAAAAGATTACAATAGTGGAAACAATATATGCTGAACAGGAGCAGAAGTATGAAACAGCAAAATACAATATGTTGCACTCTGTTTGAAAAATATAATTTCATAGTAAAAGAGGCTGCATATTTTAACACACAAATAACTATTTTTGGACATTACACAATCAGAGAACTGTAAAAGTGTCACCCTTTATAAGAGTTATAAGCAACTGGCGGCCAACGTGTTGCCAGCGGCCTAGCAAGCCTTCGCCTAAAGCCACCAGCTGGCTGCTCCCGATCTCTTTTATTCTCTGCTTTGTTATGAAGCAAAGAATAAGACTGAACGGGAGCAGCAGACGTCTGCGTCACATGTCCTCTGCACAATGCAGAGAAGTCACGACGCATACCAGAGGAGGTGAGGGGACTGCAGTGTACTATCCCTCCTTCCTCTTTGGTGGGAAGAGAGAGCAGCATCCAGTAGAACTAGCTGTAAAAGTGGGAGATCTCTCAGAGACATGTGGGGCGAGTTTTTGAGTACATGTGGGATCTTAGAGTTTGTAGGGATGCGAGTACATTTTGAAGTAAGTGGGAGGTCTCAGTGGCACGAGGTGGAATTTTAGAGCAAGGTAGGTAGGTGTATGTGGGGGCATTTTGGGATGAGAGAGGTGGTCCCTTGCATGACATGGCCGTTTTTTGGGCTATTTATTCATTCTTGAAATTAAGAACAATGTGCAGGCCCCTTTTGAAGGATGGAGAGCCACACATGCGGTCCTTGAGGTACATTAGATTACCTATCGCTGCTTTATACACACAGGGTGGGAATTTAATTAGACGCAATATTCTTACAGAAATGTCTGCTGATTTTTCCTTGCACCCCATAGTCGTGTGAGGAAAAATTTTACCATAGGAACAGTATAAATGTGCAGCTCAGAACACTGCAGAGTTATAAATAAGGCCCAGTACTCTGTCCACAGCAATATCTGGAAAATGTAAATGGAAAAACAAAAAAAGGCCATAAGAATCTATTTTTCACCCTTAATTTTCAAGCAATGTGAAGAAAATCTGGTAAGTATGACTCAGTACATGGGCAGCATGGTGGCTCATTGGTTAGCACTTCTGCCTCACAGCGCTGGGGTCATCTGTGTGGAGTTTGTGTTCTCTGTGTGTTTGCGTGTGTGCCCTCCAGGTGCTCCGGTCCCCTCCCACACTTCAAAAACATACTAGTAGGTTAATTGTTGTACAAATAATATTAGGGCGCTAGATAGAACCTATAAGATAATTACAGCTGCCCCTGAACGCTAGGATGCAAACCTAGACCAAAAGACAAATAGACATAAAACAGATATAGAGGCGCTAGTAATTACTTAATTAAAAAATTATTGACATTTATTGTTATAAACATACACCAGGAACATATATTCCCTAAATAGGGATTTTAACAAAAGGCTCCTATACCTTGGGTGGAGCAGGTAAAAAATCACAGCACTATCAGCTATGAGCACTCGGACAGTATTTGAAATGACAACCAATATTAATAAAAGTCAATAAACTCCATAGATGAATTGAATGAAAGTGGGGATGACACAATTTGTTAGGAACTCATATAGTGTAGAGTATCATGTTAGACTCTTGCTGAAATACATGTCCAGATGGTATAGCAAACACCATATATGAGTTCTCACAATGCCGTTTATGCAATGGTATAATTTATCAAACCGGCATCATCTCCGCATGAGAGACCACCAGGGAGAGAAACACAATATCAATGGTTTGAAAAGAATAAAGGGGGCAGTACACCCTTGATCTTAATACAAGCTGGATCTCTTCTGGTGAAATATGATAAAATTAGATCACTATCTTCAGTATAAGAAGAGCGCATAGTATAGTCAATGTAGCAAACTGCAGTTTGGAAATGTTCTTTTGAAAAAAAGAAACTCACTTTTCGTAGCGTGGTTTTGATCTCTCACCCTCTAGAGTGTCCTCAGACGGTTATTGCGGCTCACTGAAGCTTAGCGTAATATAACCTCAAAGTTTCATCTTCCAGAGCGTCCTCAGACGATTGTTGGAAATAGATGCAAAAAACTTTGAATGGAAAAGCCGTTGTTTCGTCCGTCAGTCCGCATGAGATACAAACAAACAAACCAGATGTCCGCTAGTGAGATCCCCGGGGTCTCTAGATTTTCAAGAAAAACTTTCAAAGTTATAAATGTAAAAGCTTGACGCGTTTCTCGACAGATGTCGTTTCATCAGAAGCAGATCTAGAGGGTGAGAGATCAAAACCACGCTACGAAAAGCGAGTTTCTTTTTTTCAAAAGAACATTTCCAAACTGCAGTTTGCTACATTGACTATACTATGCGCTCTTCTTATACTGAAGATAGTGATCTAATTTTATCATATTTCACCAGAAGAGATCCAGCTTGTATTAAGATCAAGGGTGTACTGCTCCCTTTATTCTTTTCAAACCATTGATATTGTGTTTCTCTCCCTGGTGGTCTCTCATGCGGAGATGATGCCGGTTTGATAAATTATACCATTGCATAAACGGCATTGTGAGAACTCATATATGGTGTTTGCTATACCATCTGGACATGTATTTCAGCAAGAGTCTAACATGATACTCTACATTATATGAGTTCCTAACAAATTGTGTCATCCCCACTTTCATTCAATTTATCTATGGAGTTTATTGACTTTTATTAATATTGGTTGTCATTTCAAATACTGTCCGAGTGCTCATAGCTGATAGTGCTGTGATTTTTTACCTGCTCCACCCAAGGTATAGGAGCCTTTTGTTAAAATCCCTATTTAGGGAATATATGTTCCTGGTGTATGTTTATAACAATAAATGTCAATAATTTTTTAATTAAGTAATTACTAGCGCCTCTATATCTGTTTTATGTCTAGTAGGTTAATTGGCTGCTGACAAAATTAACCCTAGTCTGTGTGGTTTAGGTAATTTAGATGGTAAACGCCATTGGGTCAGGGACGGATGTGAATGACAAATATTCTCTCTACAGCACTGCAGAATTGGTGGCACTATATAAATAAACGGTGATTATAATTGTTTATTTATATAGCATCACCAATTACGCAGTATATATTTAGAGTCTGGGAGGAAACCAGAGCACCCGGAAGAAATCCACACAAAAACAGGGACAACATACAAACTCCACACAGATAATCAAAATCAAAATTATCTCAGCACTGTGACTCTGTGCTGCCCAGTAGTTGGAGATATTATTTTAAAAAAAAAAAATGTTACTCATAGGTTGATTACACATAAAGAAGAAACAACAGCTACACCAGGTTTTCATGGGCTTGGTAGATGTATTATACTTAAAATAAAACTTCTACCTAGACTAATTTTTCATTTCCATTAAATTAAAGAGGAAGGGAGTAACATTAGCCACACTAACTATGCCAGCAATATGCTGAATTAAATAAGAGCCCATAGAACTTAAAACAAAAATGCAGTTCAAAGTAAAGTAACTTAGTAACTTTAATCACACATAGAAAGCTCACAAAACACAAACAATTAATAAAATAAACTAGTTTATTCCCTTGTTGTGTAGCTACAAGTAAATGATGGACTCTTTATATGGGAGACTGCATTGCTTTTATATGGTGAAGATATGCAGTATGGATATGTGAAATGTATTTAAAACGAAAGAAAGGCACAAAGTTTAAAACCACTAACTAGTAAACAATCTACCTATCTAATAAAGAATAAAGGAGAATTCAGATGCAAGGAGAACATAATGAAGAGAAACTGCAATAAAGCAGTTTTCAGATCACTTACTATTTATTACTGTAAGGTACTATAAAGTCCTGTCAGATGTTAGAACACTTACCATTTACCAACATAAAAGTTATATTTTTTTACCATTACAGTACTTTAGACAATCATCACCCTACCTTCAGACAAATCTCTGTCAAGAGGGGGAACATCATCAGACATGGCAAAATCCAGGGTGGCATCTGTAATCTCAACCATGTCTTCATCGCTGGTACTGCTGTGAAAACTATTGAGGCTGGAACGGCGGAATCCTTTGTTCTCCATCCCAAGTGTACCCTAAAATAGATTTATACTTATAATAACTTGTAAGATACAACACCACAAAAAATCAGAAGAGAAAATTATACTCATAACATAATAAAATCAATATATAGCTCACAATCTGCATAAGAACAAAGTCCTTCATCAAGTGAATGTAATAGACCCGTGCTTTTTCATTTTCCCTCACTGTCAATTCAGAGAGGCATAAGGTGTGGCTTGGCTTTACCACTGTGTATGAACTATCCCCTTATTCCACTGCCCTCTTTTTTAGTGGCATAAAGTTAAAAAAATAAAATGTATGACACCAAAGCAGAGCAAAAAAATAAATAAATAAAAAACACACACTGTCAACATTGCAGGAAGGGACTGACTTCAAAAGGAAGGAAAAGCAGTTTCCTGCTTAGTCTTAAAATGCTGATGCAGGCTTCACTAGAATTAAAATAAAAACTCCACCTCTATGCAAATGATAGCTAAGGATATCGAACCAGTGTCCTTTTCTCCATTTGTATTTTAAACTTAAGCAAATTTGGGGATAGTTCATCTATTTTACTGATCTAATCTTATTTACTGACTTTGGAATGTTGTTGCACAGCTTTTGTGGGTTAAATAGAAACACCCTATACATTATAGTATCTATTTAAACACAATGGATTAACCTACGGGTCAGTTTCATATACAAAAAAAAAAAAATCAAAGATACATAGTCATGCTATAAAAATTAGTTACAATTGAACTAATGAAAATCCTTTAAATTCCCACTTATTAAACCTATACCGGAGAGGCTCCCATAACAGAATCTACAAGCCACTTAACCCTAGAAATCTAGGTAGCCCACTGAGACTATCCCCTATAAGGAAATGTAACTATTCTCATAAAGCCCGGTAAGCTTATAAAAAAGGAAAGGACACCTACGAGAAAGGGGTCACTGATTCACAAATCGGACTTCTTAAGAGACTTGATCAGACTACACACTACCAAAACCATCATTCGAGTGCAACTTTAGAACAAAATCTAGACATTTTTTTAGAACTGGCACAGAAGCCGTCTCCTCCACCAGACCTATGTCCATTGAAACAACTCCCCCGACCATTACTATACACACCACACCAGTTTGTGGATCTACGATCACAAACTTCAAATGTAAGAAAGAGACAAAAACCATCAGAGGAAAGCGAGGAGGAAAGACCACAAGGGGCAAGACCCAAGAGAAGAAAATAACACCTAACAATAAAGGAATCTTCAACCTCAGTAAGATCACACTTACTCAGCCACAGATGGAGGTTTTAGGGAAAGGTTTGAAATTTGCCCCTGATCAACCCCTAAATAAAATTGAAACCTATATTAATTTGCATAAATTTATCCGCAAACTGACACTGAAAAAATTATTTATTCAATCCGACAAATGCATACCTTTGGAGAAACAAGATAATATAGATGAATTCGTTCACACTGAACCAAGAGAAAAATCTAAATTCTATTCTAGTCACCTCAAGGGACCCTTTATCACTGCATTCCAAAAACTTGTAGAGGATGACATTAATTGCATCCCAACTAACAACCAAAGTAACAAAAGCTCTAATCTGAGGAATAAAGAAAAAAGGGCCCTTAGAGAACTCAAACAACCACGAACATATTATAAAACCAGCAGACAACGGTGGAGGGATCACCATCCTTGATAAAGAAAAATATCTACAGGAACACAGACAACTTAGAGATAAAAATACCTATGAATGCCTTCCTGGTGACCACACCAAAAAAATACCAAGAGAAACTTCTCCTCTTTCTTACACCAGCATTCCAAAGAGGTATTCTTAGCAAAGGCGAATTAGATTTTTTTTGTATACTGGTAATATACCAACTCCCAAAAATCCACAAAACCCTTGAAAAATCCACCGGGCAGACCCATAGTGTCTGGAATCTCATCACTCACTATCCACCTGTCCAGTTATATTGATTCATTCCTACAACTCCTTGTCACCAAGCAGAATAGCTACATCAGAGACACAAGCCATGTTCTAGAACTCCTTAAGAATGTGAAATGGGAGGCAGGGTATATCCTACAGACATGCAATGTTACTTCCTTGTACACCATTATCGAACATGAAGCAGGATGCACCCATGTGAGAAACATTATTACAGAAAAATCCAATTTACCCAGCGAGCAGATACAGTTCATCATGGAGAGTATCTCCTACATACTCCACCATAACTACTTCTGGCCAGAGGGCCAGTACTACATACAGATTCGCGGAACTGAGATGGGCACTAAATTTGCGCCCAGTTACGCAAACCTGTTCGTAGCAGCATGGGAAAATGATACTATCTGGGATGACAATCCTTACTATCCACATATTCTCTTCTGGCGAAGATTTATTGGCAATGTGATTTTTATATGGACTGGCCCCAAAAAGTAGATGGATTTGTTCCTCAGCTACATCAACCAGAATGATTTCAATTTACACTTTACAGCAAACACCAGTACACAGATGGTCCAATTCCTGGACCTGGAAATCTATATTGAAAACAATCAGATAGAGACCCGAACATTTTTTAAAAGAGGTAGACTCCAACTCTTCTAGGCTGCGGTGTAATTGCTCAATACCAGCACAATATATACAACAACAAGCCAATATACTCAAAGACTGATTCCTAGAAAGAAACTATCTCCAGGATCTGGTAGATCAGACTTTTGAATTGGTCAAAATCGCAGATAGGGAACATCTCCTTGCTATCAAAGATAAGCCACCAGCCCTTGTTCACAATCCCTTCATCACCAGATTCAGCTGTGACTCCAGCAAGATAGAACATATTTTTAGGAAACATTGAAAAGTGCTATTAAGGGATGAAAAACTTAAGTACACCCTCCCATTGAAACCTAGATTTATTTACACTAAAGCAAACAACCTTAGAAGACAATTTGTGGACAGCACCATCCCCCCAAAAAAAGCTCCTTTGAGAAACACATGGCTAGGGGAAACTGAGAAGGGATTCTATCATTGCAATAAATGCACAGCATGCAAAGTAGGCCATGTCCACAACACAAAACCTATCACGTCCTTTGCATCTAATGTCACTGGGAGAAAATTTACCATCAATAACAGACTTACCTGCAACACTATAGGGGTCATTTATCTACTACAAGGCCCATGTGGCCTTCAATATGTTGGGAGGACCATTAGGAAGTTGAGTGTAAGGATTTCTGAGCACCAAAGAAATATCAGAAAGGGTTTCGAAAAATACAGTGTTTCAGCACACTTTGCCATTAACCATGCGCAGGATCCCTCCCTACTCTGATTTATGGGCATTAGAAAAGTTGAAAAATCATGGAGAGGGGATAACTATGTAAGATTGATTTCTCAGAAAGAATCTGAATGGATTTATGAACTAAAGACCTTAACACCAAAAGGTCTTAATATTGACTTTGAGCTAGGTCATTTTCTATAAATATCCTCCTCTGCCTTCCCTCCTGTATGGCACACCTCATGATCATATTCCTGTACCATGTACCTTCTTGTTTTTCAAATTATATATATATGATATAGAATACACCTGCATGTTGTTGGTAGATATGCTTTGTTTATATAACATGAGCAAGGATCTTAGATCCATCCTATAAGTCAGTAGACCTGTCGATCACCATTTTTATTGAATTAATAAAATTGGATAAGTCCCACCATCTTCCGCTCAGATTATGGGTCCCACTGGCTGCCTGAATGGTCAATCGCAACCAGAACCAATGGGATTCCTGGATAAGACCAACCAATCAATAAGCAGCATAGAAAAGGGCGCTTTTTCTGAACTTTCCATCATTGCTACTAAGCACATACATCGCTGATGAAGCCTGCGGGCGAAACGCTTTGGTACACGCTTAATTCTGTCATTCTTTCAGGTTCTCCACGGAGCATCCTGTCTGAAAAAGCACAAAGGATTTTATCTCAGCAGACGCATGCGCTATAAGGAAGGAGCCGCGGCCACGACCCTTGAGGTACTGCGACTACTGCCACATCACTATCGTCATCAAGCGAGGTGCAGAAGGGATCTTAGAGAAGGGACCATCTCTACCCTACTAAGAGTGAGTTCTACTTACCAGGCATCTGGTGGGACTTATATCTCTGCTCTATGTTACCGCGTACTACATATCATTTGTTTATCCACACCCTAATACTGAGCTACTATGGACTAACTCTACAGCTCCACTTGGATATAATCTCCAAAGCACGATACAGCACCATATTGTGATTGACTTTATTCTATATGCAATACTGCCAGAGATTTGTGACACGATACATCAAGGACACACTCTCTAAGGCACGGTACAGCACCTTATTGTGATTTACTTTTTTATATGCATTGTTTGGCCGAGGCTCTATTAAGTCTTTATATATCTTCATCATCTGATTGCATTTACCTACTTTATGTTGGAATACACCTACATTTGTGAAGGTTTATACTTGTTTCAAGGTGCCTCTCTTTTGAGATATTGTACGCTAGAATTAAAATGACTTATTCTGCATTGATTTCCCCCCTACTAGTTAATTTATTACTGCGCCAAGGGGTTCATCCTTTTTCTATTGAATCAATAGCGTCCACATTTAATAATTAGGCCTCCCACTAGCCCCAACATTAAAATATTAGTACTCACATTTGATAAATAGATCTATTTCCCTCCAACCAACCCCAACATTAAATTAATAGTATTCCCATTTAATAAATAAACCTAAACTGCCCCAGCAATAAATTATTAACATTTACATTTAATATAACCATTTCCCGCAGCCTATTTGTTATTCGCCGTTTGGGTTTTTTGCTTTTTTTTGTTTAATTTAATTTCTCCCCCAAACCCAGCCCCACATTCAATAATAGACCCAAACTACCCCAGCATTAAATTGAAGGTCCCATCACCCCATCTTAATTTAATAGGCCACACCAATAAATTAAATTGCCCCACCATCACACCACAAATAAAATAGTATCCATTAAAGAATTAGCCCCCCACTTAAACTCCACCAATAAATGAATAGCCTACCTACCACCCATGTACTATTAAGACAGCCCCCTCATTCCCTAACACATTATAGCCCCCACTCCTTATAGTTTAGCATAGGCAGCCCTCCATCCTTCTCCCAACAATTTAGTATAGGTAGCCCCCTCCCTCTCCATCCCTATAGCTTAGCATATGCAGGGCCCCCGTCTATGCATCCCTATAGCTTAGAATAGGCAGGGCCCCCATCTCTGAATCCCGATAGCTTAGAATAGGCAAGCCCCCCCCCCTCTCCATCGCTATAGACAGGCCCCCATCTCACTTACCTCTAGTTGCTCCGCAGATCAGGCAGACAGGAAGTGAAGTGACTCCCTGTGTGCCGCACAGCCCTGTGGGAGCCTGTACAGCAACAGACAGCCTAGCGATTGGCTGCCTGTTGCTGTCCACTGACCACCAATGCCTTTGATCACTCCCCCCCCACCCCGCATACATACAGAGTCACAACTCTCCTTTCCTGTATTTGGTTCACTTTGACAAGTAGGAAGACAGGATATTTTGTGCACACATTTTATTTAGCTGCACACAATGGTCGAAGTGCAAATTTAGAAGTGGCGTTATGGAAATAGGAAGTGAATAGAATTCGCTAGTTTTACAATCGAAGCAGTAGCAGAAGTGATGGTATGAAAAAAAAAATCACTGTACAGCAGCCCACTTCGACCATTGTCTGCACATCTGTATGTGAATAACAATCGCAGTATACATTTCTCTACTAGTGTAAAATTTTATAATTTTTATTATTCAGTATTGATAAGACTTGGTACAATTTTTAAAAAAGTATATAAATATTTTGCAAACTAAAAAACATTGATACAAATGAGGACCTTGCTCATTACAGCTTACATTTACTGATAGATTCCAGTTTAACAGTTGCCTCAGAGGTCAAGTTATCATGAAAAATGAATGGGAGGTTTGTTTTTCTTTTACCAATGCCCCATTCACACTACCTAAAAGACTCGGGTTTTTGCTGGGGCGAGCCCCGACGACCCAGGTCTAAGCTCATTGTGAATGGGTCCCAGTGCATCTACTCGGGTCAGATGACGTGGGAATTGGACCCGGGTCTTTTGGAGGGTTATTCCCGGGTCCGATCCGGGTAGCCACCAGTGTGAACGGTGAGACCCAGGTTTAAAAACACAGGTCTCACCTAACACAATTGTAAAGTTTTAAAAAAAAAATAAAAATCATCATCACAAGAGGAAGTCACTCAGATCTCAACTTGTGATGTTGCCATGGAGACCCAGGCAGACCCGTGTTCAGTATGAACACGATCTACAAAGGTATTTGCCTGGGTGTCCTGTACTGTCCCCCGGCAATATCCCTGGTTCGTATACCCGGGGTGGCAATCTGAAAGTGGTATAAATTGAAACTTTGTATTTTTACATAATAAAACAAAAACTGAACTAGAGATGTTCACTGACCCCTGTGTTCTTGTTTTGGATCTGTATTTTTTAGAAATATTGCTAAAATCCCATAATTTTGCTCTTTTTGTTCCTCCATTATTATTAACCTCAATAACACTAATTTCAAGTCATTTGCAGTCAATTTTGACCACCTCACAGGTCACAATATTATTTTCATACACTTTCGGACAAATACTACTACTATGAAATCTGTCATGTTGGTATACGCTGCATTGAACAGAGATTTAAAGCAATATATAGACGCATTTGAGGAGATCGTACTTGAGTTAAAACGTGACCCACAGTATGAGATACCAGATTTAAGAGAGCTTGTACACGAGAGATACACTGCGCTTCAGAAGAATAATACAGAGGAGGCCCTTAGGCAGGACGATAAATATGTCCAGTTTAAAGAACAGCTAAGAGACCTGAGAAAACAAATGGGTGTGTCACCGGCCCCTGCAGACGAACAGTTGGAAGATGAAGACGAGGAGATCATCATCACTCTGAGCACACGGCCGGTACAGTGAAACTGAAAATGGTTCATGAAATCAGTTATGGTTCATTTGATCGCTGCCCCCGTTCCTTGGATAACTGTGGTTTGTGATCCGCTTTGCGACTGAGTGACAGCTTTCATACTTGCTTCTTCTTTCAAAGGATTGTTTAGCAGTCAATTGTTGTAAACTACTAGTAGTCTTCTTCTTGGTCTGCTTCTGGGATGAAGACCCACCCCCAGCAGCAGCAGTGGGACTAACGCTCAAGAATTCTTCTGAGGGATCCAGGATAGAGGAGGAGTCATCTAGCCTTAGCAACTTTGATACAGGACTAACTCCGATCGCTACTGAGGATATTGATGAGGAAGGTGTTTTGGGTGTAGATCGCAGGTGTCGAGATCTAGCTAAAAGAAGGGACCTAGCTGATGCTGGACTGCTTGTTGTTATTTTTTTAGCATAAGTTTACGATTTTCCAACGGCTTGCCAGGAACTCGCTTCAAACGGCATAACATGGATGAGGTTCCTAGATGGTTAAGGTCCCTACCTCAACTGACTGTGGCTTTACAAATGCTACAAATGGCTAGACTATTCTTGTCAGGATTTGGGTAGAAATAATTCCACACATAAGAGGTAGATTCTTTGGTCTTATGCCCAGACATGAGAATGGCCTTCTTCTTATTGCCACATGAACTGCTTCCACTGGTGCAGGACTTACACAAACAACATCATCCTCATCAACATCCTCATCAGCGCCTTCGTCGGCTACACAAATATCACCCTCATCCTGTTGCAATTCCAAAGTGGCATTCTCAAATTGTGTATCACCGGCTACACTTGTGCTGCTCATGCACACATCTGCAGAAATGCTGAAAGGGGCCTTCTTTATGGGTACACTATCAGAAAGGTCAAGATTACACATAGCACTCGTGGATAGACTCTTTTCAGAGATTTGTGTCATTTCTGAATCTGAACATGCATTTTACTCCAATACCTTACCGTTTTCTTCCAGCTCGACTTTTACATGTAAAAGTATTTGGACACCACTTTTGGAGTCTAAATGACAAGGTCTTGATTGGTTATGACTGACCTTACAAGAAGATGCCTGAGTGACAGTGGCAGAACTAGCACTCATAGAGAAAGGCGAAGGCCTCATTCTTTCCTTGCCACTGCATGTGTAGAATGGAAGCTTGGCAATTTTATTTTTTTCTGCAGATAACTTTGCCTGGATTACAGGTTCTTTTTCTTTACCAAGGTAAAAGGTGATTTTTTTACATTTTGGTTTTCCTGATTTAAAAACACTATGCACTTGAACATAGGCTTTAGCAGATGACGTAGAAGGATTACTATCATCATGACTGGTGCCAACAGCTGCTTGGTGCTTCTGGTCTTCTGTGTACTGCTGTGAATCCATTTTGATAACACAGTACTGCCAGTCCTATTATTTCTATTTCAGCAATGACAATTTGCAATGGAACTGTCCTATTTGTGCGTTAGCTATAACTCAGTAGATGTCACTGGAGACTTTGAAGAACACTGCTACCCCTCCTCTTTCTTTTCTAGTTATGACGCTGCCCAACTGCATTAGAGACTTCCAAGAACCGTGCTAACCCTTGTGGGTCTCTCTGTGAAATGGCGCTGGATCGCTGTGGAGGGCGGTACTTATAATATCCAAAACTCGCAAGATCCAACAACGTAGAGCAATGACGGTTTGCCTCGTTTTCAATTCCAAGGGCACGCGAAAGTACCGAGCCGGCTCGGAACTAAGTTAGGGTGGGTTGGTTCTCGGGGAACCGAGCCTGAGCACCTCTAAACTGAACACTGGTATATACACATTAAAATAAATGATGGTAAAAAAAAAACCCAATCAAAACAGTATCCCCTAATATTTAGTTTCACAGTTTAAAAAGAGTGTTGACTATTAAATTCAATTTAAAGTAAAACTAAAGCCAATAAAGATTCCTGTTTTCGAAATTGCCAAAATAACTGCTACTCAGAAATGTATTCAAAAGTTGTACACTGCCATATTTATGTTGAAGTCTGAGTCATGACTCCAGTCACTGGTTGGCCATTAACCAACTGAATATATTGCAATTTATAATAAATTTACTTTTGTGCCTTATGCATAAGTAGGTACACACCAATATTTCAAATTTTTACAGTCTTTTAGCATATTAAGTATTCATATTTGAACAACCCTTAACACATCTGAATTCCTTTTTATCTAAACTATTACTCATATGACCTTTATTTATATATGATATAACAACATTAAGTGGACAATGGAAGAGCACAATAATACAAAAACACCTTATAACATACTTCTAAAAAAAATAATCACGAAACTATGTGGCTTCCCCTAGTCCAGCGGTTCCCAAAGTGTGCGCCGCGGCTCCCTGGGGTGTCACAGGGGTGCCGCGATCGGCCTCGGGGAAAAACAAAATAAAAAAAGAGAAGAATTTACCAATCCAGCGCCGGATTCTCCTCACTGTTTTCACTGACTGCCGGGCGTGACGTCATCACGTCCGACAGTGTCAGTGAGGAGCAGCAGCAGAGAGAACATCAGGAAAGAAGACAGCAGAAAATGAGGAAAAAGGTAAGTAAAGGAACGGAGAGTTAAGGGTGGCACAGAGATAGAGAGAGACGCTTAAGGAGGGAAGAGGGACACAGTGTGTGAGGTGGCAAAGAGGGGGACACAGTGTGTGAGGTGGCAAAGAGGGGGACACAGAGTGTGTGGTGGCAAAGAGGTGGACACAGAGTGTGTGGTGGCAAAGAGGGGGACGCAGTGTGTGAGGTGGCAAAGAGGGGGACGCAGTGTGTGAGGTGGCAAAGAGGGGGATGCAGTGTGTGAGGTGGCAAAGAGGGGGACGCAGTGTGTGAGGTGGCAAAGAGGGGGACGCAGTGTGTGAGGTGGCAAAGAGGGGGACGCAGTGTGTGAGGTGACAAAGAGGGGGACGCAGTGTGTGAGGTGACAAAGAGGGGGACGCAGTGTGTGAGGTGGCAAAGAGGGGGACGCAGTGTGTGAGGTGGCAAAGAGGGGGACGCAGTGTGTGAGGTGGCAAAGAGGGGGACACAGTGTGTGAGGTGGCAAAGAGGGGGACACAGTGTGTGAGGTGGCAAAGAGGGGGACACAGTGTGTGAGGTGGCAAAGAGGGGGACACAGTGTGTGAGGTGGCAAAGAGGGGGACACAGTGTGTGAGGTGGCAAAGAGGGGGACACAGTGTGTGAGGTGGCAAAGAGGGGGACACAGTGTGTGAGGTGGCAAAGAGGGGGACACAGTGTGTGAGGTGGCAAAGAGGGGGACACAGTGTGTGAGGTGGCAAAGAGGGGGACACAGTGTGTGAGGTGGCAAAGAGGGGGACACAGTGTGTGAGGTGGCAAAGAGGGGGACACAGTGTGTGAGGTGGCAAAGAGGGGGACACAGTGTGTGAGGTGGCAAAGAGGGGGATACAGAGTGATATGGTGAAGGGGCGCAGTAATATGATGAAGGGGCACAATGTGATGGTGAAGGGGTCTAAATACATCTTATGTCATTCTGACCCAACTACTTAAATAACGGGACTACCCGGTAATTATTTTGGCTTAGGGGTGCCTTGGAAAAATTATGGTGACCCTAAGGGTGCCTCGAACTGAGAAAGTTTGGGAACCACTGCCCTAGTCAAATGGCTCAGCATTTTGTAGTGAACGATTCCTAATACGGAGATTAGAAAGCGTAGTATAACTACTCATTTAAACTTTCATGTATATTAATGGAAGGATCTTACCTGCAATGTTTTCATTTTAATCCAATCGTATTTAGCTATATGCGTGTTCTCTCTATTTTTATAATTTCACAGGTATCCATTTGCTAGACATCTGTACAGCATATAAAAGGGCAACCTGTCATGAAAACAAACATATGAACAAGAGTAGCAAATATCAAATGAACTAAACAAACAAACTATTAATTTCCTCTTACTTCAATAGGTGTATCCTACTATCCAGCATTTGGTATTGTGGTGTGAATAACCCATGGAATATGTCATACTTGGGGTCTGCCAAGAGGGAGTGAATGGACACAAAAACCAAAAAACTAAATGTTAGCAAAAGCACTGGTACTGGAAAACAGATTTTGAAGCCAGAATATTAGTATCCTGACATAAGCAAAGCAGGGGGGAAATAAACCCAAAATAAATGGAAATAGACCCAAAATGAGAAATGGCCAAGAGAGGAATAAGAAGCTAAATAATGTAAACTAAAGTAATACCCCCTGAAAACAAGACAAAAAACGATATAACATATTGACAGAAAGGTCAAAGGACTCCACAAGCGGTAAACACGTCTCCACATACATTACACAATCTCAAGATGTATACAACTAATAGGATGTGTGAGTACACTGTTACTTACATATACTCTTCGGTACCTTTGGTGTTATCTATACAGAAATATATGTTGAAGGCACACAAAAGCCTCGCCCCCTAATCTCGGGGTGCACATACATAAACATATACATAGCTATATATTGATATATACATACTCTGCTTACCTCATACTGTAAAAAAGGATACTTACAACATGTGATCAGTCCTGACCAACCAGTAAGCTCCCACCCTGTCAGGATGTACAGCTCCGCTCACGGTTTACGTCATCTCTCTTTGCGACATTGTTCTCCTCACAAGAGAGCGAATTGATGGTCGCTATTCTGTATGTAGATGTTTCAGTCATTTTGGTTGCGTCAGGTTCTTAGGCTACCATACAGTTGTGGTCTTTCTGAAAATGGCCTCCTCCTGACATATTTCGTAAAGTGGTGACTCATTTCTAAGAAACTGTGTCGGCAGTTTATACGGAATCGATACGCTTATTATTTCCAGGAATGGAATCCCGAGTTTGAGATCTGAGTCATCAAACTGAGTGATCGTTTCTTTTCTATCCCACCAAATTTCTGCCGCCAGTGGTGGGGACACTGCAACATCATTATCACTGTGCTAATCTTCTTCCTAGAATACCTCCAGTCCGTCCAGTTATCTAGTACCACATGTAAATCATAAACTTTTCTTTTCTTTATTTAGAATTCAAAAAAAGTGATAAAAACAAAACGACTCATCGGAAAGCTGCTACACACGACGCAAATTATATAAATTAACAATAAATAAAAACACCCATTAAACACATCACAGCAATATTTGTGCTTAACATAATTTCCTTACTCTTTTATGGTTTTATTTTAAGAAGTTTAACATTTGTATTTCGCATTTATAGTGAGGTTACAATAACACTAATTAGAGCGATTCAAGCACAAACGTGTTTCTTATGCTAGTGAAAGGTAGTCACAATACTGTAAAAGCAGAACATGTATAATATACATATATTTGTGGCCAGAGTTACAAATTTTGAGATAGACAGGCTGTCTCTGTCTCTTTCAGTTTAATATTGTACTAGAGTTTTAAAAATCCAGCAAGTATATAATATTCTGAAAATTGATGTGTTAGGTCAGGGGTGAGGATACTTTTCTGTCGAGAGCCATTTTAATATTTATAACATCATTTGCGGACCATACAAAATTATCAACTTAAAAATGAGACTACTATATTTGGTCAAACATTTAATTAACAGGAGGTACTAAAAGGAATGATGGCTCCAGTCTGCTAAAAGGAATGCCAGTTGACTATAATGAAAGTAAATTGAACTTTTAAGTATATGTTATAAAATCTCACACTTCTCAATTATATCTTCCACACACTTATTGCTAAGATATTTAGTCATGTGGAATGACCGCTGATTACTAAGGAATTGCAACTGTTGTAAACAAGATTTCAGTGCAGAAATATCAGTAAAAAGTTGCATTTTTCTCATAAAACACCCCTATTTATCCCAGATCCCCTAATCCCAAACACTAAACCCTTTGCATATGTGCTCACCCATATGTGTACCCCAATACACAAGTGTCATAATGTGGAATGACAGCTGTTTTATATGCCATGTTAATGCAGAAATGTCAAAAAAAAAGTCTGTTCTGCACCCCTATTTCTCCCAGATCTCCTAATCCCACATACTAAAACCTTTGCATATGCATTTACCTATACCTCACTACACAAGTGTAATAATGTGGAAAGACAGCTGTTTTATACACCATGTCAATGCAGAAATATCAGTATAAAGTTGCATTTCTCTCATAAAAATGCCCCTATTTCTCCCAGATCCCTTAATCCCACATGCTAACCCCTTTGTATATGCACTCCCCCACACCTGTACCCCACTACACACAAGTGAGATCATGTAGAATGATGGACAATAACTATGGAATGACAGCTGTTTTAGATGCCTTCTGAATGACACAGGAATATATTGGAGACGATCAGGGCTGCCAAGAGGAATTCAGGGCCCCGGTACAACTTCATGGGGCCCCCTTACAGCTGAGAATGTAAAAAAATTACGCAGCAGCGCAAAATTGTTAATGGGTGTGTTCATACAATTAGGGGCGTGGCTATGCATCATTGGGTGTGGCCAGGCCACCCTCCTACAGATAAAAAACCTGCATTGTTGTGTACACCATTGTACGGTCACCAAGAATTGGGATTGTCCCATTAGAATCACAACATTTCACAGACTGCTGCTCTCTCCTACCTATTCTTCTCACTTTCACCACCTGTGGCTGTAGGTTTCTTAAGTTGCAGCTTGTCTGGATCCTGGAATGTTGGGGGCCGTATTTGGAAAAAAAATGGGTACATTTAGAAAATTACAGCCAGCCCCGACGTTAAATCAATAGCACTCACGATTAATAATTAGGCCTTCTTCCAGCCCCAACATTAAAATAATATTATTCACATTTAATAAATAAACCTATTTCCCGCAACCATCACTGCCATTAAATAATTCATAGGCACATTTAATAAATAGACCTCATTCTCCCCAAACTCATCCCCACATTCAGTAGCCCCCAAACCACCCCTTCTTAAATAGTCCCCACTATTGTGCCTCTCCCCTTTTTCCTTATACTGTGTCTCTCCCCCCTTTTCCTCATACTGTGCCTCTCCCCCCTTTTTCCTCATACTGTGCCTCTCCCCCCTTTTTCCTCATACTGTGCCTCCCCCCACCTTTTCCTCATATTGTGCCTCTCCATCCCCCTTTTTCCTCATACTGTGCCCCCCCTGTTTCGTCATACTGTGCCTCTCCCCCCCCTTTTTCCTCATACTGTGCCTCTCTCCCCCTTTTCCTCATACTGTGCCTCTCCCCCCTTTTTTCTCATACTGTACTCTTCTGTCTTCTCACTTCTTGGTCCCCTCTGCGCTGCTCCTCACTGAATGTCAGGCGTGACTTGATGATGTCACGCCCGACATTCAGTGTACACAGAGAGGAAGGAGGAGAGATGCCGGCGCCGCAATCACGTGAGTATATGTATTCATTTATTTATTTTTTTACTACCCTGCGCCCCCCACCAACGAAATAGCTCAGCCCCGAACCTGCCCACAACAAGCCCCCCCCCACACAAAAAAAATGCAACAGGAAAAAAAAAAGTTTAAACAATACAAAAAAAAAACATAAACGTGGGCTGTGAGGGGCCAGGCCGGGGCCCCTGGCATGCCCAGGTCTGGGTTATTAGTACCTGCTCCCCCCCTCCCCCTCTCGGCAGCCCTGGAGAAAATAGTCAAAACCGTAAAAGGAATAAAATACAATGAAGTGCAGGTACTTCACAAATGTGGGATAAGGTCCATTGTAAAAGAAGAGTTCTAGTTGGCAGCAAACTTAAATGTTCTATATCCAGTTGAAGCATCATGGCCAGTGGCCATCCAGAGAATGGTTAGGTGCAAACAAAAAGTTAAGACAGGCAACAATCCAAGGATTAGTCCGAGTCAGGCAAAGGTCAGAAATGGCAGCATATTGTCAGGCGCTGTCCCCGCACTATGAAGGGGTGCTGGGGATGGACGACCGTCTCTTGCGGCAGACCTCCGGGATCGCCGGGCGTACATGCATAGTAGGTGTGTCCCGGCTTCTCCACTCAATATGAGAGGAGGGGGGTACTGTCAGGCGCCGCCCCTGCACTATGCAGGGGACGCCTGTCTCTTGTGGCGAACCTCGTCCCATTGCCTAGCAACGGGACGTACTACCGGGTTCGCCGGGCGCACATGCGCATTAGGCAACAGGACACTTCTCCATTCGATATGTCGGAGGTCAGGTGCACCTGACCGCCGCAATCCCTCTCATCCTATCAGGGTTAACTCAGCCTATATTAGGCACCTCCCTTTCCTTCCTTGTCCTCTGATTCCTGACTCCTGGTTTCTTCCTGACCACTCTCTTTGTCCTGCAATTTGACTCCATTGATTATCTGGTTACCGACCCCTGGCGAGTCCCTGACCTTCCTTTTGGATCATCCTTGTGTACTGCGCTATCGATTGGCACCCGTCTCGAACGGAAACACCATTCCTGCTCACTTCCATTGCACTTTTAACTAGCTGGGAGAACTGCGACCTACGCACCTCACGCAGCCAAGCCCAAACCTACTTGCGGGGGTGCGTTAGACTCAGCGCCTCCCTGTCTAGTAGTGCCAATATCAGTCAGCGGCATCATCAAAGTTATTATTGTGACACATATAAAACCAATAATATTTTTTTCTCCCTTTTGTGTCTAGTATCTCTTCAGTACACCTGGAGAAT
Organism: Mixophyes fleayi; assembly: GCF_038048845.1. Classification (NCBI taxonomy): domain Eukaryota; kingdom Metazoa; phylum Chordata; class Amphibia; order Anura; family Limnodynastidae; genus Mixophyes; species Mixophyes fleayi. The sequence goes on from NC_134410.1 coordinate 79,674,850, forward strand.
TTGGGCGATTAGCATGAAAATTTGAACTTTTAGCTATCCATCTATACTGATCAGAAAAAAGTCAAGTTTCTGATCATGGTCAGAAGAAGAGGGCGAGTATAGCAACAATTCTTCCTTTGGTTGTATAGGCGTTAGTGAGATAATTTGTTTTTCATTCAAGTGTGTTTTCATTCAAGTGTGTTTTGAAAATAAGGCGCCATCCCTGTGTATCTCTTCTCGCACAGGAACGGCCGCCTGCTTCCAGGGCCGAGGCCGCATCTGGCTGCTTGGCAACCAGACGCACTGATTATGGCTGCCTAGGGGCTACCACTGTGCATGCACGTCCCATTGCTCGGCAACGGGACGCTATTCTGGGACCTGGCAGCGTGTTCCCTGTCTTCTATATAAAACAGACTCTAACACCATTAGGGTATAAAACAGCTGTCATTCCATAGTTATCAGATGTCATTCCACATTATAACACTTGTGTTGTGGGGTACAGGGGTGGGGGAGTGCATATCAAAAGGGTTTAGTGTGTGGGATTAGGGGATCTAGAAATAAGTATGTTCTCAATGACAGAACGGCAGTTTTATAGACATTTCTGCATTGACTTGGCGTATAAAACAGGTGTCATTCCACATGTAAAACATAAAGTAATTTAGCAAAAAGTGTGTGATATAATTCAGAAGTAAAAGATTTTTTAAAATATACATAAAATATCAATTTGCTATCATAGTAGTCAATTGGCATTCCTTTTATCTGGAGCTGTTATTCCTTTTAGTATGCCCCTTATTTAACTCACCCCTAATGTAATGGCTTGAACTGCTTTAGTGAGGCGTGTGATGTTAGCTGGTATTGATGATGTTGCTACTTGCAACTGCTTTTCCAGGTTTGCGTCAGTCAGTCTGGAGCGCAGTCGACTCTTTGCGATGATAAGTTTTGAAAAGAACTGCTTGCAGCAGTAAGTTGTTCCGAATACAGATGCATATTTCAGTGCATGTCTCCTTAAAGTGGGAAATTCATCATTGCTTTTGTAACGTTTATAGAACTCAAGCAGAGGGAGGTTGTTGTACCTAGCTTTCAGCTCATCATCACTTTGCAGCTGAATGATTTCATGTTGTACGTTATCAGGCACATCAGCTTTGAATCCACATTGAATGATGTAGCAAAGGCTTTAAATTTAATTTGTTTATTTTTCACGTCTTTGAATCTTTCATTAAATGTCTCAATTAATATTGCACATTCACCAGCATATTCAAGTGTCATAGAAGGCTTTTGTCCTTCCAGAGTGGGGAAATGCACTGTGCTATTCCTTTTGAGTTGCACTTTCCACAGCCTTAACTTAGCCTTAATTTAACAAACTAACACTTTGAAACAATTTTACTTTATCTGGTGCTAACAACTCCACAGCAGCCACCATGCAATCTTTCGCAAACTCTTACGTGATGTGTGACAAAATGAGTTTGATAACACCTTAACCAGCCTGTCCCTCATTTCTCACAAAATGTGGATTATAGCAGGTACTTTTTAATAGCCCTTGCTTTTGTTCCCCAGCTCAACAGAGTACAATGTCTAATTACATGTGGATAAGTGGACATTGTAGCCATATCTACAATCATGACCAAAACTTTTGAGAAGACACAAATATTATTTTTCACAACTTCTGCTGCCTCAGTTTTTATGATGACAAATTACATATACTCCAGAATGTCATGAAGAATGATCAGATTAATTGCAATTAATTTCAAAGTCCCTCTTTGCCATGACAATTAGCCTTATCCCAAAAATAACATTTCCACTGCATTTCAGCCTGCCACAAAAGGACCAGCTGACACAGTTGAGAATATTGAAGAGGACAAGGCTGGAGATGTACATGATCTCTTCCTCTTATACAACCTTAACCTTCTAGCAATAACAGAAACATGGCTCACGCATTCAGACACTGCCTCACCTGCAGCCCTTTCACATGGTGATCTCCATTTCACCCACACCCCCAGACCAGGAGGCAGACAAGGAGGGGGGGTTGGACTACTTCTCTCCCCACAGTGCACATTCACAGTTCTGCCAAGTATCCCTTCACTCACATCCACATCTTTTGAAGTACATGCTGTTAGGATTTTTATCCCATTCTCTATGCGTGTTGCTGTCATCTATCGCCCCCCCCTGGTCCACACCAACAATTTCTTGAACACTTCTCTGCATGGCTCCCTCACTTCTTATCTACTGATATCCCCACCATCATCATGGGTGATTTCAACATCCCTATTTCTAATCCACGTTCTAATGCTGCTTCCAAACTACTCTCTCTAATCTCCTCACTTGACCTCTCCCAGTGGATTGAATCTGCTACTCATCAGGATGGCCACTGTCTTGATCTTGTTTTCTGTAGACTATGCTCAGTTTCTAATTTCCTTAACACTCCTTTCCCCCTCTCGGATAATCACCTTATTAGCTACGCGCTCACCCCCAGTTCTTTACCCTCCCTGGTGTCTAACTCTTCCAAGCCTCCTCGTACCCGCAGGAATATCAACGCTATTGATTTTCAACAGTTTTCCACCTCTCTCCAACACCTTCTCTCCCCAATTTCTACATTCTCCTCCCCTGATCGGGCGGTACCCCATTTTCTTTAAACCCTACAAACTGCTCTGGATCAAGTGGCTCCAGCGACCCTACATACTTGGCATAGAATTCGTTGCCAACCGTGGCACACTACAGTAACACGAACTCTACAAAAACTTTCTCGTAAAGCAGAACGTCACTGGCGTAAATCTTGTGCCTCTAATGATTTCATCACATATACTGATATCTACCACTCCTACAGAAATGCTCTGGATACTGCTAAACAAGCATACTACCGATCTCTCATCTATGCTCAGGCTTCTAACCCCAAACGCCTCTTTGACACATTTAACTCTCTTCTGAATCCTCCCGCCCCAAATCCTCCAACTAACATCAGTGCACAGGATCTTGCTTCCTATTTCAAGGACAAAATAGATAAGATCAGGCTTGAAATGGTATCTCCCTTGACAAGCAATCTGCTCAATTCCTTTGTAGCACCCTCTGACACTCTCTCTTAATTTGATCCCACAAATGAAGAGGAAGTTTCTACTCTCTTCTCATCTTCCTACTCTACCTCCTGTCCTCTTGATCCCATTCCCTCACAAATGGGTATGTCCCTGTCTCCTGTGCTCATTCCCCCTCTAACTAAAATCTGTAATCTATCTCTTTCTACTGGTATTTTTCCATCTATATTCTAGCATGCAGTGATTACTCCCATTTTAAAAAAACAGAATTCTGAGCCTAACTCTCTCATAAATTACCGCCCCATCTCCCAACTCCCATGCCCCTCCAAGCTTCTCGAGAGAATTGCCTACACACGCCTCACACACTTTCTTACAGCAAACAACTTATTGGATCCTCTTCAGTCAGGCTTTCGCTCTCAACACTCCACAGAGACTGCGCTGACCAAAGTTGTCAATGATTTGATCACAGCAAAAAATAATAACCAATACTCTCTTCTAATTCTTCGGATCTCTCTGTTGCATTTGACACTGTTGACCACTCTCTCCTCATACAAACGCTGCAATCCCTAGGTCTTGAAGGCACTGTCCTATCCTGGTTCTCATCCTACCTATCTAATCGCTCTTTCAGTGTAAATTTCTCTGGATCCACCTCTGCTCCGCTTCCTTTATCAGTTGGAGTTCCACAAGGCTCAGCCCTAGGTCCTCTGCTATTCTCTATCTACACCACTTCTCTTGGAAAACTAATAAGCTCCTTTGGATTTCAGTATCATCTCTATGCGGATGATACACAAATTTATCTATCCTCTCCTGATCTTTCACCATCTGTGTTGTCTCGCGTTACTGGCTGTCTTTCTGCCATTTCATCTTGGATGTCTTCTCGGCAACTCAAACTCAATCTTTCAAAAACTGAATTAATAATATTCCCACCCAAGAACAGAAGCTTCCTGCCTGACTTTTCTATTTCTGTCGATAACATGACCATAAATCCCACCCCGCAAGCTCGTTGCCTAGGTGTAATCCTTGATTCACAACTGTCGTTTATTCCCCACATCAACTCTATATCTAAATCATGTTACATACACCTAAAGAACATTTCCAGAATACGCACATATCTGACACAAGACACCGCAAAAACATTAATTCATGCACTCATCATCTCCCGCATCAACTATTGCAATTCCCTCCTTATTGGTCTTCCCAAAGTCAGACTTGAACCCCTACAATCTATTTTGCACGCAGCGGCTAGACTGATTTTCCTTACAAACCGTTATTCCTCTGCTGAGCCACTCTGTCAGTCTCTACATTGGCTGCCTGTATTTCAACGAATCCAATATAAAATTCTTCTACTAACATACAAGGCCATCAACAAAATTGCACCGACATACATTTCCTCACTTGTCTCGAAATATCTCCCTACTCGACACCTCCGTTCTGCACAAGATCTACGTCTCTCCTCCACTCTCATCACATCCTCCCATTCTCGGTTACAGGATTTTTTCCGGGCTGCACCTACTTTGTGGAATTCCCTCCCTCACACAGTAAGACTTTCCTCTAGTCTTCAAACCTTCAAGCGTTCACTGAAAACCCACCTCTTCAGACAAGGTTATGATAATTCTCAACCATCATCTTAATTTCCCTAGATTACCCTATTGCCATCCTCTACACTGCTAACGCAAGACAACAACCTTCTGACCAACATTGCAACACACACAGCCCACTCAGTACTTTTACCTTTGCAGTCTGGCTAGTCCATTGTGCAATATGATGTAGCACATGCCCTTGTGTTTCTAAAACTCCCATTGTCCTATAGATTGTAAGCTTTCGAGCAGGGTTCTCTTACCTCTCTGTCTGTATGTATTACCCAGTATTGTCTTATTAATGTTTGTTCCCAATTGTAAAGCGCTACGGAATTTGCTTGCGCTATATAAATAAATAATGGTGATGATGATGAGATCACTCTGTCATGCTGATTGAGTTAGAATAACAGACTGGAAGCTTTAAAAGGAGGGTGGTCCTTGAATTCCTTGTTCTTCCTCAGTTAACCATGGTTACCTGCAAGGAAACACGTGCAGTCATCATTGCTTTGCCCAAAAAGGGTTTCACAGGCAAGGATATTGTTGCTAGTAAGATTGCACCTAAATCAACCATTTATCAGATCATCAAGAACTTCAAGGAGAGAGGTTCAATAGTTGTGTAGAAGGCTTCAGGGCGCACAAGAACGTCCAGCAAACGCCAGGACCATCTCCTAAAGTTGATTCGGCTGTGGGATCGGGGCACCATCAGTGCAGGACTTGCTCAGGAATGGCAGCAGACAGGTGTGAGTGCATCTGCACGCATAGTGAGGCGAATACTTTTATAGAATGGCCTGGAGTCAAGAAGGCCAGCAAAGGAGCCACTTCTCTTCAGGATAAACATCAGGGACAGACTGATATTCTGCAAAAGGTACAGCGAGGACTGGAGTAAAGTCATTTTCTCTGATGAATCCCCTTTCAGATTGTTTGGGGCATCTGGAAAAATGCTTGTCTGGAGAAGGAAAGGTGAGTGCTACCATCAGCCCTGTGTCATGCCAAAAGTAAATCATTCTGAGACCATTCATGTGTGGGGTTGCTTTTCAGCCAAGGAAGTGGGCTCATTCACAATTTTGCCTAAACACAGCCATGAGTAAAGAATGGTACCCAACCATCCAAGAACAGTTTGGTGACCAACAATGCCTTTTCCAACATGATGGAGCACCTTGTCATAAGGAAAAAGTGATAACTAAGTGGTTTAGGGATCAAAACATTGAAATTTTGGGTCCATGGCCAGGAAACTCCCCAGACCTTAATCCCATTGTGAACTTGTGGTTAATCCTCAAGAGGCGTGTGTACAAACAAAACCCCACAAATTCTAACAAACTCCAAGCATTGATTAGGCAAGAATGGGCTCCACCAGTCAGTATGTGGCCCAGAAGTTGATTGACAGCATGCCAGGGCGAATTGCAGAGGTCATCAAAAAGGAGGTTCAACACTGCAAATATTGACTCTTTGTATAAACGTAATGTAATTGTCAATAAAAGCCTTTGACACTTATGAAATGCTTGTAACTTTACTTCAGTATACCATAGCAACATCTGACAAAAAGGTCTAAAAACACTGAAGCAGCAAACTTTGTGAAGACCAAATTAAAATCAAGTCAGGACAGCCAGGTGACTGTAACTCCTTAAACTAGTAGTGTAAAGGACAGATAATGTGGTGAACCTGCCTGGTATTTCTTTACTGTGTGTATATAATCTAGTTTCCACAGCGCCGTACACAGTACAAACAGTAGTACAAAACAGGGTGACAAAGTACAGAACAATAAACACAAAGTACCAATGCTTCAGGAACTCCAGGACGAAATATGGAGTAAAGATAGAGCAGAAGAACCGGTATGGAGACAGGAGGGGAGGGGGGCCCTGCTCATAAGAGCTTACATCCTAAGTAAGGGTGAAACAAAAACAGGCACAAAAGGGAGCCAGTGAAGCAGGGGGAGAGAAGAGAGGGGCCAGGGGAGAGAGGGAGAACAAAAAGAGTGGATGAGGGGTTAGGTGGCTGGTTGGTAGGCTTTAAGGAACAGGTGGGTTTTAAGTGCCCGTTTGAAGGAGCACAAGTTGCAAGAGAGACGGATGGAGCGAGGGAGGTCATTCCAGTGCAGGGGGGCAGCTCGGGAGAAGTCCTGGATTCTAGAGTGGGAAGAGGTGATCAGAGTGGAGGAGAGGCGACGGTCATTGGCCAAGCGCAGGGAGCGGGCCGGAGTGTAAGTGGTCAGGAGGTTAGAGATATAGGGGGCAGTAGACTGGGAGAGAGCTTTATAAGTGGTGGTGAGGAGTTTGAAAAGGATCCTGTAGGGGAAGGGGAGCCAGTGTAGGGCGTGGTAGAGAGGGGAGGTTGAGGAGGAGCCGCGTAAGAGAAAGAAGGAAGATGGGGGAGAAGAGACGGATGGAGGAGAAAGAGGGAAGGTAAAGTGGGAATGACCGAAAAGTACAGCAGGGGGATAAGAGGAGGCCCACACCACCACCAGGACGGTCTTCCGGTCGGGTGGAGTGGGTGAAGGAGAGGCCACCATAGGAGAGAGCGGCTGGTGAGGCAGTATCAGAAGGAGTGAGCCAGGTTTTAGTGATGGCAAGAAGGTTAAGAGAGTTGGAGATGAAGAGGTCGTGGATGGAGGTCAGTTTGTTACGGATGAACCTTGAGTTCCAGAGGGCACATGAGAAACGGAGGGAAGGATGCGGGGAGATGTGGATGAGATTGTTAGGGTTGATGGAGCGAGGGGGAGAGAAGGGACCATGAGATAAAGGTCGGTGAGGGTGGGCCAGGGAGAGGATGGGTATAGGACAGGAGCGGGGTGGCATAGTGAGAGATGGGGGACAGGAGCAGGAGAGGGTGGTGGCAGTGGCTGGAGGAGAATAGTTGAGCTTAGTTGAATAAGGACTAACGGAGCAAAGACAGTGAGTGGGATTATGAAGGCTTGTGGAATGGAGTGAAACGGGCAGTGGCAAAACAATGGAGACAATATAAGGTAGAGAAGAGCAGGGGCAAGGAATGTAGACAATGTACAGCAGAGGAGAATAAGATAACAGTCTAAATAATAACAGTCTAAACTAGTGGTTCCCAAACTTTCTCAGTTCGCGGAACCCTTATGGTCTCCTAAAAATTTTCAAGGCACCCCTAGGTCAAAATAATTACGTGGTAGTCAAAATTTTTAAGTATTTGGGTCAAAATAACGTAATAAGTATTTTGGTCAGGACAGAAATACTTATTAAGTTGTTTGCAAAACTAATACACATAAATCCAACGAAAATTGTTGAAAAAAAATATATTTATTGCAAAAGAACAATTTACAGCACTCATTAACACTCAAACAAAATAAAACAACAATATGTACAAAAATGTGTTAAAGAATTGTATAAAAATACAAAACTTATTATTATTTATTAATGGGAGGTGTGTGCCTGTTGTGCACTACACAACTTTTCAAACCTTGGAATCAGCTTGGACACTGCCACACTCATTTCCTGTTCAATATTAATTTTTGACCGATATTTGCTTTTGATTACAGCAACAGCTGAAAACCCAGCTTTACACAGATATGTGGTTGCAAATGGAACTAGGATTCGCTGTGCTTCAGTACTTAGCATTGGATTTTCATCTTTAATGGATATCCAAAACTCTTCAAGTCCCGTGCTGCTAAATTTTACTTTTAAAGACTTGTCACAGGAGAGCTCAATGAGTTTTTCTTCTTCTGTAGAAGTGAATTCAGATGGTGCATTCGTACTGAATGGGTCTTGGATGCATAGAAATTTCTCCATGTTTTCTGGAAAATATTTTTCAAACCAGTCACTGAGCTTTGTAAGGTGCTGCTCAAACACTGATTTAAGGTAGGGATGTGCACCGGCGACTTTTGAGGTCTCGTGTTTTGTGTTTTGGATTCGGATTTTCGTGATGTTTTGGGTTCGGATTTGTTTCGCAAAACACCTGCCGAAAGGTTTTGGTTCGGATTTAAGGTTTTGGATTCAGATTTTTTTTGAAAAAAGCATAAAAAGTTCAAAAATCAAGTTTTTGGGCTTATTTTCACTCCTACGCTATTATTAACCTCAATAACATTCAATAACAAGCATTTCCACTAATTTACAGTGTATTCTGAACACCTCACAATATAGTTATTAGTCCAAAACGTTGCAAGGAGGTATCTTCTGGACTGCGTAGTAGAGTGGTCCCCACAATATAATAAGAAAACCATCAACTGGTCTTAATCGCACCAAAAAATGTACCTGATCTGCGTAGAGGAGTGGGTCACCACAATATAATAAGAAAACCATCAACTGGTCTTAATCGCACCAAAAAATGTACCTGGACTGCGTAGAGGAGTGGGTCACCACAATATAATTTAAAAACCCTGAACTTGTATGATTCGCACCAATAAATGTATCTGGAATGCGTAGAGGAGTGGGTCACCACAATATAATTTAAAAACCCTGAACTTGTATGATTCGCACCAATAAATGTATCTGGACTGCGTAGAGGAGTGGGTCACCACAATATAATAAGAAAACCATCAACTAAGGGGAGATATGATTACTATGTACAAATACATTAGGGGTCAATACGGAGAGCTTTCATGGGAACTTTTTACCCCAAGGACCATACACAGGACACGTGGTCATCCCCTAAGGTTAGAGGAGAGGAAATTTCACAACCAGCAAAGGAAGGGATTCTTTACAGTAAGGGCAATCAAGATATGTAATTCATTGCCAGGGAAGGTTGTGATGGCAGATTCAATAGATATGTTTAAGAAAGGGTTAGAATTTTTTTTAGCGGAAAGGTGTATCCAGGGATACGACCGTTAATTTAAAATAAAGGATAGTAGTGGATATAGGGTAAAAATTGGATTGCAATATTGAGTCTGGGGGGATTTTCAAAATTGAAACAGATGGGCAGTTGCCTACTCTCGATTAATTTCAAATATAAGTGCAGGATCGCAGGAGATCCAAAATAGGTTGAACTTGATGGACTGGTGTCTTTTTTCAACCTTATTAACTATGTTACTATGTTACTATGTTAACTGGTCTGAATCGCACCGAATAATGTACCTGGACTGCGTAGAGGAGTGGTCACCACAATATATATAATAAGAAAACCATCAACTGGTATGAATCGCACCAAAAAATGTACCTGGACTGCGTAGAGGAGTGGTCACTCACCACAATATAAATTAAAAACCCTGAGCTTGTATGAATCGCACCAATAAATGTATCTGGACTGCGTAGAGGAGTGGTCACCACAATATATATAATAAGAAAACCATCAACTGGTCTGAATCGCACCAAAAAATGTACCTGGACTGCGTAGAGGAGTGGTCACCACAATATAATAAGAAAACCATCAACTGGTATGAATCGCACCAAAAAATGTACCTGGACTGCGTAGAGGAGTGGTCACTCACCACAATATAAATTAAAAATCCTGAACTTGTATGAATCGCACCAATAAATGTATCTGGACTGCGTAGAGGAGTAGTCACCACAATATATATAATAAGAAAACCATCAACTGGTCTGAATCGCACCAAAAAATGTACCTGGACTGCGTAGAGGAGTGGTCACCACAATATAATTAATAAAAAACCCTCCACGGCTCTGAATTTCCCAAAAAAAAAATCTGGACTGTGTAGTGGGGTGGCCCCGGTACTAAATTTGATACCGGGGCCACAATACCTCCTCCAAGTTCCAAGTGTAGTGTTTATAACATATTAACACTACACTAATTCTAGCACGTCAAACCCTCTTGTTTTAAATAATGACAGGGCATTTAACTTTTGATTACATTTTTTAAATTTGTTGACATTTTCTTTTACTTTTTGGACATGAGTTTTTTACTTTTTGAAACGACTGTTGAATGGTCACATAATGCCAAAAAAATAGTTGCAAGATGGAATTGTCCTTGGGTCCTCCCACCCACCCTTATGTTGTTGAAATAGGACATGCACACTTTAACAAACCAATCATTTCAGCGACAGGGCCTACCAAACAACTGTGGCTGAAATGATTGGTTTGTTTGGGCCCCCACACCAAAATAACAATTCATCTCTCCCTGTACAAACTAAACAGGCTCTACTGAGGAAAGATGTCGTCCTCATCCTCAACCTCTGATTCCTCTCCCCCTACAGTGTGTACTTCCTCCTTCTCACACATTATCAATTTGTCCCCGCTGGACTCCACAACCACAGATCCCTCTGTACTATCTGGAGGGCAGTGCTGTACTTCATTGAGGAATTGATTATTCATTTTTATAAACATAATTTTTTCAACGTTGTGAGGAAGCAACCTCCTTCGCCGCTCACTGACCAGGTTCCCCGCTGCACTAAAAACTCTTTCCGAGTACACACTGGAGGGGGGACAACTCAGGTAAATAGAGCCAGTTTGTACAGTGGCTTCCAAACTGCCTTTTTTTTCTGCCAGTAACAATATGGACTGTCTGACATGTCTATTTGGATGGTGTCAGCAAAATAATCCTCCACCATTTTTTCAATTGTGACAGCATCCAATGCAGCGACAGTAGACATGTCTGCAATGGTTGGCAGGTCCTTCAGTCCGGACCAGATGTTATCAGCATCCCCGCCAGCGGCTCTTTTAGGAAAACTGAGCTTTTTCCTCGCAGCCATAGATGTGGAAGAAAATGAGGGTGGAGCTGTTGGCATGTCACGGTCCTCTTCAGAGGACAATCTCCTGACCAGAAAGTCTTTGCACCGCTGTAGACTTGTGTCCGCCGGAAACAGAGACACAACATACGCTTTAAACCGAGGATCGAGCACGGTGGCCAGAATGTATTCCTCTGACTTTAAAAGAGTGACCACCCTCGGATCCTGGCAAAGCGTACGAAGGGCTTCATCCACAAGAGCTACATGCTTTGTTGGATCACAATGCTTTACGAGCTCCTCCCTCACTTTCTCCAGCTGCTTCTGCAACAGCCTGATCAGGGGAATGACCTGACTCAAGCTGGCAGTGTCGGAACTGACTTCTCGTGTGGCAAGTTCAAACGGCTGGAGAACCTTGCACAACACGGAAATCAGTCTCCACTGCGCTTGACTGAGGCGCATCCCCACTCCTTTGCCTATGTCGTAGGAGGCTGTGTAGGCCTGAATGGCCTTTTGCTGCTCCTCCATCCTCTGCAGCATATAGAGGGTGGAGTTCCAGCGCGTCACAGTCTCTTGTTTGAGGTGATGGCAGGGCAGGTTCATGCTTTTTTGATGTGCCTCTAGTCTGCGGTAGGCACTGGCTGAATGCCGAAAGTGTCCAGCAATTTTGCGCGCCACCGCAAGCATCTCCTGCACACCCCTGTCACTCTTGAGGTAATGCTGCACCACCAAATTAATGGTGTGTGCAAAACATGGGACGTGCTGGAAATTGCCCATATTTAATGCCCGCACAATGTTACTGGCATTGTCTGACACCACAAATCCCCATGAGAGTCTAAGTGGGGTAAGCCACTGGGAGATAATTTCCCTCAGTTTCTCTAATATGTTGTCAGCGTTGTGCCTCTTATTAAAGCCTGTAATACACAATGTTACCTGCCTTTGCACGAGCAGCCATTTTGTAGATGCTGCTACTGATGCAGCTGTTGCTGTTGCTGTGGAAGGCGATGCATCTACCCAGTGGGCTGTCACAGTCATATAGTCCTTCGTTTGCCCAGAACCACTTGTCCACATGTCCCTGGTTAAGTGGACAGTGGGTACAACCGCATTTTTCAGAGCACTGAGGACACTTGATTGTACTTCTCTGTACATTTTTGGTATCGCCTGCCTAGTGAAGTAGAATCTCGATGGGATTTGGTACCGGGGAAACAATACCTCCATCAACCCTCTAAATCCCACTCCACTGATGGCGGACACCGGGCGCACGTCTAACACCAACATTGCAGTTACAGCTGCAGTTATACGCTTTGCTATAGGGTGACTACTATCGTATTTTGTGGTCATGGCAAACGACTGTTGGACGGTCAATTGTTTTGTGAAAGACTTAGCGGTCTTACGACTTCCCCTCTGGGAAGATGACCGACTAACAGCAGCAACAGCAGCAGTGGCAGTAATAGGCGTACCGCTGCAGGATTCCTCGAATGAATCCCGTATTGGAGAGGACTCAGTCTGGCTGCTGACTTGGGCTGCAGGACTCAATCTGATGGAGATCGTGGAGAAAGTTGACGAGGAGGGTGTTGCTAGTGTGTATCCAACTGGACCACGGGATTTAGGTGTCCCTGTACCGATAACGGTCCTAGCCCCAGTTCCTGAACTAACCACTGAACTATGAAGGTTATTCAGGTGACGTATAAGGGAGGATGTCCCTAGGTGGGCAAAATCCTTACCCCTGCTTATTTGAGCTTTACATAAGCTACATATGGCCATACATTGGTTGTCCGGATTTGGATAAAAATAACTCCAGACTGAAGAGGTGCATTTTTTGGTCTTCTGACCAGGCATGACGATGGGCTTTTTCATCCCATGGACATCAGCTGTTTCCCCCCCTGGTGCCTCATTTACAATAACCACATCACCATCCTCATCATCAAGTTCCTCAGCGCCAGCTACATCATCAATAGCCTCCTCCCGAGCCACCTCTTCCCGTACAGTGATGGGAAGGTCAGGCTTGACAACCACCAACACCCTTGGACTCGCCTTGGGGATTTGTGATAATTTCTCTTTAGAAGGCAGAGTTGTTTGCTGTTTTGTTTCTGACAGCATAACTCTCTTCAATTTTTTGTAGGGGGAGGAGGAGGAGGGCTAAGATCCTTGGGTGAAGATGGACCACTAGTCACGAACACGGGCCAGGGCCTAAGCCGTTCCTTGCCACTACGTGTCGTAAATGGCATATTGCCAACTTTACGTTTCTCCTCAGATGATTTTAAGTTTCTCTTTTTGCTTTTTTTTGAGAACTTGGGCTTTTTGGATCTTACATGCCCTGTACTAGGAGATTGGGCATCGGGCTTGGAAGACGACGTTGATGGCATTTCATCGTCTATGTCATGACTAGTGGCAGCAGCTTCAGCATTAGGAGGAAGTGGGTCTTGATCTTTCCCTACTTTATCCTCCAAATTTTTGCTCTCCATTATATGTAGCACAAGATACTGCAGAATGTGTGAACTTGGTAATATTGCAGTACCAATGGGCTTATACTGCAGGATTGGTTTTGCAAATTTTGTTGTAATTTAATTTTTTTTTTTTTAAAAAAAAAAATTTGTATTTTTTTTTTTATAACTTTTTTTACATTTTTTAAACACTTGGGAATATTGGGGAAATAACTATGCCCTTAGAAGCACAGAGCACGGGACACAGGACCACTGGACTGAACAGGACACAGCACACAGGACCCAGCAGCACCACTGAACTCAAAATTGACAGAGCACAGCACACAGCACCACTGGACTGATACTGCAGAATGTGTGAACTTTGTAATATTGCAGCAGTACCACTGGACTTTTATTGCTGAATGTGTGAACTTTGTAATATTGCAGTACCAATGGGGTTATACTGCAGGATTGGTTTGGCAAATTTTGTTGTAATTAAAAAAAAATGTAATTAGTTTTTTGTATATTTTTTTTATTAACTTTTTTTTTAGTTTTTAAACACTTGGGAATATTGGGGAAATAACTATGCCTTTAGAAGCACAGAGCAAGGGACACGGGACCACTGGACTGAACAGGACACAGCACACAGGACCCAGCAGCGCCACTGAACTCAAAATTGACAGAGCACAGCACACAGCACCACTGGACTGATACTGCAGAGCACAGCACAGCATAGCACAGAACTAAACAGCACAGCACAAGATCTACCAGAACAGAGGACCACCTAACACACCCTCCCTCTACCCTGATCAATGCCCGAGTGAAGATGGCTGCGACTAGCGGGGAATTTATAGGTTCCAAGTATCGCGAGATCCGACAGCGGGATTATGACTCCGAGCCTCGGTTTCAATTTTTCATTTGGCGCCAATACCCGGATCTGTCTCAGATCCGACTCGGATCGGCAACGTTCGGGTGGGCTCGGATTCAGGAAATCCGAGTGCGCTCATCTCTAATTTAAGGTCATGTGTCAAGTAAGCATCATTGGATGTAACAAACTGATGCAAGCGGGGGAAACAGTCAGTGTAACCATCTTAATTTAATTTTCTTTTCCATAGAAGCAGTTTTTTTCTAAAAGCTGTTACCTTCTCAGAAAGTTTTAGAATGTGTGTGTTACTTCCCTGTAGTGAGAGATTCAATGAATTCAGCTTGTCAAATAGATCGCACAGGTATGCTAATTTACATAAAAAGTCAGTATCCAGGAAATTATTTGCACACTCGTGTACGTCTTCTTCCAGATAGGAGTAAAGTTCCTGCCGTAATTCAAAAACACGGGAAAGTACATTGCCACGGGAGAGCCATCGCGAGCTACAGTAATATAACAAAGATGTGTGCTCAGAGCCCATATCCTCACACATTTTTTTAAAAAACCTTGCCTTCTGTGGCCGAGTTTTGATGAAGTTCACCACTTTCAACACGCTTTCCATGACTGCATTCAGTGGAGGACTCAGTTGCTTTGATGCAAGGACTTCCCTGTGGATAATGCAGTGGGTCCACAGTGCATCAGAAGCTTTGCTTCTTATGAGTGCCTGCAATCCTCCATAACATCCTGACATAGAGCGACCACCATCAGTACAGACACCAAAGCACTTTGTCCAGTCTAAGTTGTTTTCACTCATAAAAGTGTCAATGATCTGAAACAAGTCTTGTGCCTTTGTACCTGCAGTGATACTTTTACAAAAGAGAAGGTCTTCCACAAGATTCTCACCATCAACAAAGCGTGTGTAACTGTTAGGAACCCCTCCAGCCGGCACAACACAACCCGGAGTCTACTCTGCCAGTCAGGTGTTCACTGGAGCCCCTGATGGTGGGGACCGACTGGGCTGCGGACTGACAGAGGGTCGTGAAGTGTGTACCGGCTGGGGAGAACCCAGGCAAGCGGAGTGGAATCCAAGCAGAGGTCAGGGGCCGGCAGCAGACAACAGTACCAGTATACAAGCTGGGGTCAAGGGTCACGAGCAGACAGGGAGGTCGGTATTCAAGCCAGAGGTCAGGGTCACGAGATTCACGAGCAAAGTCCAAATCCAAGCCAAGGGTCATACACGGAGAATCAGTAGAAGTTCAATAGACAGGAACAGGAACAAAGCAGGTCAGCAGACTGGGTAGCAGAAGCTATAACCGGCAGTGAGGCTGCAGACCTCACTGCCTTAAATACACAGGCAGACCAATCAGGGCTTGAGTGCACATTTGCAGGCTAATTGCCTGCTATACCGTTAGACAAATCAGAGCTTGCCCCTGGACCTACACTCAGGTGTAGGCTAATAAATAATATGCCCTGTTTAATCAGCCCACAGGCTGTGAATTACAAGTGAGCATGCGCCCGGCTACACAGCCTGCCAGAGCGCATAAAGATTACTTCCAGCGTCCGACCGTTGCCCTGGCAACGGCCGGGTCCTGGCCAGAAGTGACATCCCGGTCGTCATAGCGACGGCCGGGATGCAGGTGAGTGAGTCGCGGAGGCTGGGCACCGCCGCGGCTCGTAACAGTAACAAATCAAATGAGCATCCTTGTTACTGTCTGTTGCCTCATCTAGTTGTAGTGCAAATTCCTTCCCTTTCATTTTTTCAATCAGCTGGTCATTCAGATCTTCAGCCATATGTTGTATTCTGCGACTCATGGTATTGTTAGATAAAGGTACCTTTGAAAGCAGCTGATTCCCCAACCATAATGGTGACCATATCCACTGCAGCCGGTAAAATCAGTTCTTCTGCGATGGTGTGAGGCTTTTTACACTTTGCAACTCTATATGCCACCTTGTAGGATGCTAGCAAAGCATTTGTTGGTATTGATGCTTGCTTAAAAAATGTACCTTTTTGGTCTTTCAATTCTTTTAACCTTCTGATGAAGTAATCGCGTGATTTATTAGCCATGTCAGGGTGATTGGTCTCTAAATGGCGTTTCAGTATGCTTGGAATCATGCTTTCTGACGACAATATTTTCAGGCATAATACACACTGTGGCCGCTCTTCCTGGTTGACATCGACAGATGTAAATCCCAAGTCAAGCTAAGTATCATCGTATCTGCGAGGTTTCCTTTTCTTCACGACTTTGCCACTGGTGTGTGGTTCGCCATCCTTTTCTTCACTAGCACGCTTCTTTCCAATGTTCAAAAAATTTTCCATTCTTGGTGCAAGAAAATAATTCTGTCCTGAAGCAATCACCTAAAAATAATTATTATTAGTTCAAGTCAAATCCTGTGTAGCTTCTATACAAGTAAATTTGCACGTTTCCCAGAAGCAACACCACACAAATAGCAGGAACAGTGCAGGGTGGCACCCCAGAATAGTGTCGCCACAGTATTGCTGTATAAGTACAAAGTATATCACCTACTGATGGCTCTCCTCCATCTGCAACAGTTATTGGTCAGCTAAATTAATGAGCGCCTGTGAATACCTACATGAATACCTACATTAACGAGCGCTTATCTCAATACAAAAAAGCAGTGTCCTTATGTTTTAAAATGTATCTCAATGCCAAGCATCTCACTTAAAGGAGTGACAAGTTGGTCATAAAGCACCATAAAAAGATATAGGAATGTTGAGGGAACAAGAATATTTTTATTTTATTTTTTTAATTCAATGACTTTAGAACCATATTTAAAAAGCTATAAAATATTTCATATAAAATATGCCCCTATAAATGTACATCACAATATGACTGTAAGTAAAAGATATAGGTAATAATAGTTATTGGTAAAGGAAGAAAATTTACATGTACAAAAAGGCTGTTTAAATAAATGCAGAGTATGTCCATCACACTGTGCCCCTTCATCATCACATGTGCCCCTTTATACTTTCAGCATGTGCCCCTTTATATATAGCCCTCTGTGACCTGTGCCCCTTCATTTATAGCCCACTGTGACCTCTGTGCCCGTTTTTGTATTTTTTGTAGCCATCTGTGCCCCTGTTTATGTAGCCATCTGTGCCCCTTTTTGTAGCCATCTGTGCCCCTGTTTATGTAGCCATCTGTGCCCCTTTTTGTAGCAATATGTGCCCCTGTTTATGTAGCCATCTGTGCCCCTTTTTGTAGCCATCTGTGCCCCTGTTTATGTAGCCATCTGCGCTCCTGTTTATGTAGCCATATGTGCCCCTTTTTGTAGCCATCTGTGCCCCTGTTTATGTAGCCATCTGTGCCCGTTTATGTTAGGGATGTGCACCGGCGACTTTTGAGGTCTCGTGTTTTGTGTTTTGGATCCGGATTTTCGTTATTTTTGGGGTTCGGATTTGTCTCGCAAAACACTTGACGAAAGGTCTCGGTTCGGATTTAAGGTTTTGGATTCGGATTTTTTTGGAAAAAAACATAAAAAGTTTAAAAATCAAGTTTTTGGGCTTATTTTCACTCCTAGGCTATTATTAACCTCAATAACATTCAATAACAAGCATTTCCACTAATTTACAGTGTATTCTGAACACCTCACAATATAGTTATTAGTCCAAAACGTAGCAACAAGGTATCTTTCTGGACTACGTAGAGGAGTGGGTCACCACAATATATATTAAAAACCCTGAACTTTTATGATTCGCACCAATAAATGTACCTGGACTGCGTAGAGGAGTGGGTCACCACAATATATATATTAAAAACCCTGAACTTTTATGAATCGCACCAATAAATGTACCTGGACTGCGTAGAGGAGTGGGTCACCACAATATATATTAAAAACCCTGAACTTTTATGAATCGCACCAATAAATGTACCTGGACTGCGTAGAGGAATGGGTCACCACAATATATATTAAAAACCCTGAACTTTTATGAATCGCACCAATAAATGTACCTGGACTGCGTAGAGGAGTGGGTCACCACAATATATATTAAAAACCCTGAACTTTTATGAATCGCACCAATAAATGTACCTGGACTGCGTAGAGGAGTGGGTCACCACAATATATATAATAAGAAAACCATCAACTTGTTTGATTCGCACCAATAAATGTACCTGGACTGCGTAGAGGAGTGGGTCACCACAATATATATTAAAAACCCTGAACTTTTATGAATCGCACCAATAAATGTACCTGGACTGCGTAGAGGAGTGGGTCACCACAATATATATAATAAGAAAACCATCAACTTGTTTGATTCGCACCAATAAATGTACCTGGACTGCGTAGAGGAGTGGGTCACCACAATATATATTAAAAACCCTGAACTTTTATGAATCGCACCAATAAATGTACCTGGACTGCGTAGAGGAGTGGGTCACCACAATATATATTAAAAACCCTGAACTTTTATGAATCGCACCAATAAATGTACCTGGACTGCGTAGAGGAGTGGGTCACCACAATATATTAAAAACCCTGAACTTTTATGAATCGCACCAATAAATGTACCTGGACTGCGTAGAGGAGTGGGTCACCACAATATATATTAAAAACCCTGAACTTTTATGAATCGCACCAATAAATGTACCTGGACTGCGTAGAGGAGTGGGTCACCACAATATATATTAAAAACCCTGAACTTTTATGAATCGCACCAATAAATGTACCTGGACTGCGTAGAGGAGTGGGTCACCACAATATATATTAAAAACCCTGAACTTTTATGAATCGCACCAATAAATGTACCTGGACTGCGTAGAGGAGTGGGTCACCACAATATATATAATAAGAAAACCATCAACTTGTTTGATTCGCACCAATAAATGTACCTGGACTGCGTAGAGGAGTGGGTCACCACAATATATATTAAAAACCCTGAACTTTTATGAATCGCACCAATAAATGTACCTGGACTGCGTAGAGGAGTGGGTCACCACAATATATATTAAAAACCCTGAACTTTTATGAATCGCACCAATAAATGTACCTGGACTGCGTAGAGGAGTGGGTCACCACAATATATATAATAAGAAAACCATCAACTTGTTTGATTCGCACCAATAAATGTACCTGGACTGCGTAGAGGAGTGGGTCACCACAATATATATTAAAAACCCTGAACTTTTATGAATCGCACCAATAAATGTACCTGGACTGCGTAGAGGAGTGGGTCACCACAATATATATAATAAGAAAACCATCAACTTGTTTGATTCGCACCAATAAATGTACCTGGACTGCGTAGAGGAGTGGGTCACCACAATATATATTAAAAACCCTGAACTTTTATGAATCGCACCAATAAATGTACCTGGACTGCGTAGAGGAGTGGGTCACCACAATATATATTAAAAACCCTGAACTTTTATGAATCGCACCAATAAATGTACCTGGACTGCGTAGAGGAGTGGGCACTGGGCACCACAATAAAATATATAAAAAACCTTCAACAGGTCTGCATTACACTACACATACGGCTGCTCCTCCATCCTCTCCATCATATACATGTTGGAGTTTTAGCGTGTGACAACCTCTTTTTTTGATAATGTCAGTGCATTTTGAATATTTTTCAATTTGCCCCACACCACTGAATGTACTTTATCTATGATACGCATCTATCTATCTTGACTGCGTAGTGTGGTGGCCCCGGTACACAATTTGGTACCGAGGCCACAATATAATTAAAAAACCCTCCACGTGTCAGAATTCCACCAAACAAGTATCTGGACTGCGTAGTGGGGTGGCCCCGGTACCCAATTTGATACCGGGGCCACAATACCTCCTCTAAACATGGTACAGACAATTCGTCATTGAAATCCCATCAAGTATGTTAAAGACAGACAGGGTCCAAGTGTTATTGGTTGACTTTGTAAACCAAAAAACTGTCCCTGTTGCACATAGTCGTGCAATGAAGACTGACTTTTTCATTTAAAGGCACCATCTTTCAAGTGTAGTGTTTGTAAGTCTAAGTCATATTATACTTTTGGTAAAATTGGTTTATTTTGTTCCTCTTTATGGTAATTAGTAATAGAATTAAAGTATTAAATAGAATTAAAGTATGAAATAGAATTAAAGTATTAAATAGAATTAAAGTATGAAATAGAATTAAAGTATTAAATAGAATTAAAGTATGAAATAGAGTGGTATAGAGTTGTAGTGTGGTATAGATAGAGTGGTCCCCACAATATAATAATAAAACCCTCAACTGGTCTGAATTCCACCAAACAAGTATCTGGACTGCGTAGTGTGGTGGCCCCGGTACACAATTTGGTACCGAGGCCACAATATAATTAAAAAATTGGGCATCAACTGTCACCGTTGTTTAATATCTGATACACCTAAATATGGACTGCACAGTGGAGTGGCCCCGGTAGTAAATTTGGTGCCGGGGCCACAATACCTCCTCCAACTTCCAAGTGTAGTGTTTATAAAGACAGACAGCGTCGAAGTGTTATCAGTTGGCTTTCTTAACCCTAAAATTGTCCCTGTTGCAAATATTCGTGCAATGGACAGTTACTTTTTTATTGAAAGACTCAAGCTTTCAAGTGTAGTGTTTATAAAATATAAACAACAATACAGTAGTTTTAGAGCACGTCAAAAACTCTTGTTTTAAATTATGACACGGCATTTTACTTTTGGTTTAATTTCTTGAATTTTTTAAAATTTGGTTTTACTTTTTGAACATGGCAAACGACTGTTGATTGGTCATATAATGCCAAAAAAAAAAGTTCCAAGATGGAATTGTCCTTGGGCCCTCACACCCACCCTTATGTTGTTGAAATAGGACATGCACACTTTAACAAACCAATCATTTCAGCGACAGGGCCTACCAAACAACTTTGGCTGAAATGATTGGTTTGTTTGGGCCCCCACACCAAAAAAGCTATTCATCTCTCCCTGTACAGACTAAACAGGCTCTACTGAGGCAAGATGTCGTCCTCATCCTCAACCTCTGATTCCTCTCCCCCTACAGTGTGTACTTCCTCCTCATCACACATTATCAATTCGTCCCCGCTGGACTCCACAAACACAGGTCCCTCTGTAGTATCTGGAGGGCAGTGCTGTACTTCATTGAGGAATTGATTATTCATTTTTATAAACATCATTTTTTCAACGTTGTGAGGAAGCAACCTCCTTCGCCGCTCACTGACCAGGTTCCCCGCTGCACTAAAAACTCTTTCCGAGTACACACTGGAGGGGGGACAACTCAGGTAAAATAGAGCCAGTTTGTACAGGGGCTTCCAAACTGCCTTTTTTTCCTGCCAGTAACAATATGGACTGTCTGACATGTCTACTTGGATGGTGTCAGCAAAGTAATCATCCACAATTTTTTCTATTGTGACAGCATCCAATGCAGCGAGAGTAGACATGTCTGAAATGGTTGGCAGGTCCTTCAGTCCGGACCAGATGTTATCAGCATCCCCGCCAGTGCCTCTTTTGGGAAAACTGAGCTTTTTCCTCGCAGCCATAGATGTGGAAGAAAATGAGGGTGGAGCTGTTGGCATGTCACGGTCCTCTTCAGAGGACAATCTCCTGACCAGCAGGTCTTTGCACCACTGTAGACTTGTGTCCGCCGGAAACAGAGACACAACATACGCTTTAAACCGAGGATCGAGCACGGTGGCCAGAATGTATTCCTCTGACTTTAAAAGAGTGACCACCCTCGGATCCTGGCAAAGCGTACGAAGGGCTACATCCACAAGAGCTACATGCTTGGTGTAATCGCAATGGCTTACCAGCTCCTCCCTCACTTTCTCCAGCTGCTTCTGCAACAGCCTGATCAGGGGAATGACCTGACTCAAGCTGGCAGTGTCGGAACTGACTTCTCGTGTGGCAAGTTCAAATGGCTGCAGAACCTTGCACAACACGGAAATCAGTCTCCACTGCGCTTGACTGAGGCGCATCCCCACTCCTTTGCCTATGTCGTAGGTGGCTGTGTAGGCCTGAATGGCCTTTTGCTGCTCCTCCATCCTCTGCAGCATATAGAGGGTGGAGTTCCAGCGCGTCACAACCTCTTGTTTGAGGTGATGGCAGGGCAGGTTCATGCTTTTTTGATGTGTCTCTAGTCTGCGGTAGGCACTGGCTGAATGCCGAAAGTGTCCAGCAATTTTGCGCGCCACCGCAAGCATCTCCTGCACACCCCTGTCACTCTTGAGGTAATGCTGCACCACCAAATTAATGGTGTGGGCAAAACATGGGACGTGCTGGAAATTGCCCATATTTAATGCCCGCACAATGTTACTGGCATTGTCTGACACCACAAATCCCCATGAGAGTCTAAGTGGGGTAAGCCACTGGGAGATAATTTCCCTCATTTTCTCTAATATGTTGTCAGCGTTGTGCCTCTTATTAAAGCCAGTAATACACAATGTTGCCTGCCTTTGCATGAGCAGCCATTTTGTAGATGCTGCTACTGATGCAGCTGTTGCTGTTGCTGCGGAAGGGGATGCATCTACCCAGTGGGCTGTCACAGTCATATAGTCCTTCGTTTGCCCAGAACCACTTGTCCACATGTCCGTGGTTAAGTGGACAGTGGGTACAACCGCATTTTTAAGAGCACTGAGGACACTTGATCGTACTTCTCTGTACATTTTTGGTATCGCCTGCCTAGTGAAGTGGAATCTCGAGGGGATTTGGTACCGGGGACACAATACCTCCATCAACCCTCTAAATCCCACTCCACTGATGGCGGACACCGGGCGCACGTCTAACACCAACATTGCAGTTACAGCCGCAGTTATATGCTTTGCAATAGGGTGACTACTATCGTATTTTGTGGTCATGGCAAACGACTGTTGGACGGTCAATTGTTTTGTGAAAGACTTAGCGGTCTTACGACTTCCCCTCTGGGAAGATGACCGACTAACAGCAGCAACAGCAGCAGTGGCAGTAGTAGGCGTACCGCTGCAGGATTCCTCGGATGAATCCCGTATTGAGGAGGACTCAGTCTGGCTGCAGGACTGAATCTGATGGAGATTGTGGAGGAAGTTGACGAGGAGGGTGTTGCTGGTGTGTATCCAACTGGACCACGGGATTTAGGTGTCCCTGTACCGATGAGGGTCCTAGCCCCAGTTCCTGAACTAACCACTGAACTATGAAGGTTATTCAGGTGACGTATAAGGGAGGATGTTCCTAGGTGGGCAAGATCCTTACCCCTGCTTATTTGAGCTTTACATAAGCTACATATGGCCATACATTGGTTGTCTGGATTTGGATAAAAATAACTCCAGACCGAAGAGGTGCATTTTTTGGTCTTCTGACCAGGCATGACGATGGGCTTTTTCATCCCATGGACATCAGCTGTTTCCCCCCCTGGTGCCTCATTTACAATAACCACATCACCATCCTCATCATCAAGTTCCTCCACAGCGCCAGCTACATCATCAATAGCCTCCTCCCGAGCCACCTCTTCCCGTACAGTGATGGGAAGGTCAGGCTTGACAACCACCAACATCCTTGGACTCGCCTTGTGGATTTGTGATAATTTCTCTTTAGAAGGCAGAGTTGTTTGCTGTTTTGTTGCTGACAGCATAACTCTCTTCAATTTTTTGTAGGGGGGGGGAGGAGGAGGAGGGCTAAGATCCGTGGGTGAAGCTGAACCACTAGTCATGAACACGGGCCAGGGCCTAAGCCGTTCCTTGCCACTCCGTGTCGTAAATGGCATATTGGCAACTTTACGTTTCTCCTCAGATGATTTTAAGTTTCTCTTTTTGCTACTTTTTCTTAACTTGGGCTTTTTGGATTTTACATGCCCGGTACTACGAGATTGGGCATCGGGCTTGGAAGACGACGTTGATGGCATTTCATCGTCTATGTCATGACTAGTGGCAGCAGCTTCAGCATTAGGAGGAAGTGGGTCTTGATCTTTCCCTACTTTATCCTCCAAATTTTTGGTCTCCATTATATGTAGCACAAGATACTGCAGAATGTGTGAACTTGGTAATATTGCAGTACCAATGGACTTATACTGCTGGATTGGTTTTGCAAATTTGGTTATAATTATTATATATTTTTTTTTTTTTACATTTTTTATTTTTTTTTACTTTTTTTTTATTTTTAAAAAACTTGGGAATAGTGGGGAAATAACTATGCCCTTAGAAGCACAGAGCACAGGACACGGCACAGGACCCAGCAGCACTACGGAACTCAGCAGGACAGAGCACAGGACACAGCACCACTGGACTGATACTGCAGAATGTGTGAACTTTGTAATATTGCAGTACCAATGGACTTATACTGCTGGATTGGTTTTGCAAATTTGGTTATAATTATTATATATTTTTTTTTTTTTTAAATTTTTTATTTTTTTTTACTTTTTTTTTATTTTTTAAAAACTTGGGAATAATGGGGAAATAACTATGCCCTTAGAAGCACAGAGCACAGGACACAGCACCACTGGACTGAACAGGACACGGCACAGGACCCAGCAGCACTACGGAACTCAGCAGGACAGAGCACAGGACACAGCACCACTGGACTGATACTGCAGAATGTGTAAACTTTGTAATATTGCAGTACCACTGGACTTTTACTGCTGAATGTGTGAACTTGGTAATATTGCAGTACCAATGGGCTTATACTGCAGGATTGGTTGTGCAAATTTTGTGGTAATTAAAAAAAATTAAAGTAGTTTTTGGTATTTTTTAAAAAAACTTTTTTTTCTTTTTTTAAACACAGGGGAATATTGGGGAAATAACTATGCCCTTAGAAGCACAGAGCACAGGACACAGCACCACTGGACTGAACAGGACACAGCACAGGACCCAGCAGCACCACTGACCTCAGAAGGACAGAGCACAGCACACAGCACCACTGGACTGATACTGCAGAACACAGCACAGCACAGCACAGCACAGAACTAAACAGCACAGAGGACCACCTAACACACCCTCCCTCTACCCTGATCAATGCCCGAGTGAAGATGGCGGCGACTAGCGGGGAATTTATAGGATCCGAGTATCGCGAGATCCGACAACGGGATTATGAGTCAGAGCCTCAGTTTCACATTTGAATTTGGCGCCAATACCCGGATCTGTCTCGGATCCGACTCGGATCCGCAACGTTCGGGTGGGCTCGGATTTCATAAATCCGAGTGCGCTCATCCCTAGTTTATGTAGCCATATGTGCCCCTTTTTGTAGCCATCTGTGCTCCTGTTTATGTAGCCATATTTGCCCCTTTTTGTAGCCATCTGTGCCCCTTTTTGTAGCCATCTGTGCCCCTGTTTATGTAGCCATCTGTGCCCCTGTTTATGTAGCCATCTGTGCCTCTTTTTGTAGCCATCTGTGCCCCTGTTTATGTAGCCATCTGTGCCCCTGTTTATGTAGCCATCTGTGCCCCTTTTTGTAGCCATCTGTGCCCCTGTTTATGTAGTCATCTGTGCCCCTTTTTGTAGCCATCTGTGCCCCTGTTTATGTAGCCATCTGTGCCCCTTTTTGTAGCCATCTGTGCCCCTGTTTATGTAGCCATCTGTGCCCCTTTTTGTAGCCATCTGTGCCCCTGTTTATGTAGCCATCTGCGACCCTTTTTATGTAGCCATATGTGCCCCTTTTTGTAGCCATCTGTGCCCCTTTTTGTAGCCATCTGTGCCCCTGTTTATGTAGCCATCTGTGCCCCTGTTTATGTAGCCATCTGTGCCTCTTTTTGTAGCCATCTGTGACCCTGTTTATGTAGCCATCTGTGCCCCTGTTTATGTAGCCATCTGTGCCCCTTTTTGTAGCCATCTGTGCCCCTGTTTATGTAGCCATCTGTGCCCCTTTTTGTAGCCATCTGTGCCCCTGTTTATGTAGTCATCTGTGCCCCTTTTTGTAGCCATCTGTGCCCCTGTTTATGTAGCCATCTGTGCCCCTTTTTGTAGCCATCTGTGCCCCTGTTTATGTAGCCATCTGTGCCCCTTTTTGTAGCCATCTGTGCCCCTGTTTATGTAGCCATCTGCGCCCCTGTTTATGTAGCCATATGTGCCCCATTTTGTAGCCATCTGTGCCCCTTTTTGTAGCCATCTGTGCCCCTGTTTATGTAGCCATCTGTGCCTGTTTATGTAGCCATATGTGCCCCTTTTTGTAGCCATCTGTGCCCCTGTTTATGTAGCCATATTTCCCTTTTTTTGTAGCCATCTGTGCCCCTTTTTGTAGCCATCTGTGCCCCCGTTTATGTAGCCATCTGTGCCCCCGTTTATGTAGCCATCTGTGCCCCTGTTTATGTAGCCATCTGTGCCCCTTTTTGTAGCCATCTGTGCCCCTGTTTATGTAGCCATCTGTGCCCCTGTTTATGTAGCCATCTGTGCCCCTTTTTGTAGCCATCTCTGCCCCTGTTTATGTAGCCATCTGTGCCCCTTTTTGTAGCCATCTCTGCCCCTGTTTATGTAGCCATCTGTGCCCCTTTTTGTTGCCATCTGTGCCCCTGTTTATGTAGCCATATGTGCCCCTTTTTGTAGCCATCTGTGGCCATTTTTGTAGCCATCTGTGCCCCTGTTTATGTAGCCATATGTGCTCCTGTTTATGTAGCCATCTGTGCCCCTTTTTGTAGACATCTGTGCCCCTTTTTGTAGTCATCTGTGCCCCTTTTTGTAGCCATCTGTGCCTCATGGAGAATAACTTTTTTTTGCTCTGCCCCTTTGAAATCCATTTTTTCTTCTTACCTTTTATTTGACTTTCTTTCTTCTGTAGTCCTATTCTGTCTTCTTCTGTTCTGGGGTTTTCTTCTGTTCTTTGCTTGTGTTCTCGCTCCTCGCTCCTCGCTGCACTGCTCTTTGAAAATGTCGGGCGTGATGACTAGGGCGTGACGTCATCACGCCCGCCGTGCAGGGAGGACTCTTTTTTTTTTTTTTAAATCTGACGGCCGGACGGCTGGCGGGCCGAGGACCAATCGTGGGGAAGGGTGGTAGGCAGAGGGGAACGCTCGGCGTTCCCCGAGGCAGATGACCACCGGCCCGCGGCACCTCTGTGACCTCGCCGCGGCGCACAGTTTGGAAAACACCGGTCTAAACAATGAAATAACAGTCTGAACAATATAAACCATGTGTAGTGGAGAACAATAAAGTACAGATGGAATAAAATTAGATAATTTGAGAAATTAAATTAATGTTAGGCGAGATCAGGAGGGGTTCCAGAGGGTCAGGACGAACATTTAGGTCAGAGTTCAGATGGACCTGGGAGGTTGGTCTAAAGTTTAGGTGAGTCCAGTAGGACTAGGTGGGGCCACGGGTGTGGTAGGGCCAGTGTATGCTGAGGAAACATGGGCTAATGAGGCAACCTAAAATGGAGGCCAGAAACTGGGGACACTGAGGCAACCTAAGATGGAGGTGCTGAGGGGCCACAGAGT
Source organism: Mixophyes fleayi (assembly GCF_038048845.1). Lineage (NCBI taxonomy): Eukaryota > Metazoa > Chordata > Amphibia > Anura > Limnodynastidae > Mixophyes > Mixophyes fleayi. Next base: position 79,702,627 of record NC_134410.1, read on the forward strand.
CACGGATGGTGCTGAGGGGCCACAGAGTCACAGATAACTTGGTGGAGCTGGCACAGGGGCACCAATGGGAGAGGCAGCAGGCGGGAGAGGGACACAAATGGGCAGAAAATGTAAGATTAAGCCGTGGCAGTCGAGTGCAGATGAGGAGGAGTAGGCCGGAGCCGCGGTCAGTAGTGAGACAACTAGATGCAGGGGAAGAGGCAGCAGGCTCACCATCACTAGGAGACCACAGGAGACAGTCACGGGCGGCATCACAGGAGGGGATCAGACGGACTGGAGGAAAGCAGCATCATCGGGCACGGAGGAACGTAGTAGAAAGGGTCACAGGACCGGAGAAGCCCAGGATCGGAGACAGCCGGAGAAGCCCAGGATCGGAGACAGCCGGAGAAGCCCAGGACCATAGAGAGCAGGAGAAGCCCAGGACCGGAGACAGCAGGAGAAGCTCAGGACCAGAGACAGCAGGAGAAGCCCAGGACCGGAGACAGCAGGAGAAGCCCAGGACCGGAGGCAGCAGGAGTGTCACTCACCGGACCGTGAGTGCCTCTACTCTGGTGCGAGGTCCTCCATCTTTTCTACCTACACCTGTGTGGAATCGTGGCCGCTCGCTATCCTGCCATCTGCGCATGCGCAGGTCTCGCTAGTAGCTTCACCTATCCATGGAGGTGATTGACAGATCAATCACCTCACCCTATTTGAGGCACCTGCAACCCTAGGTAGGGGCCTGATCTTGAAGTCTCATTCCCAGTGAACTTCTATAGGTGTGTGCAGATCCCAAACTGCTTCCAGCTTAACTCGTTGTACAGTTTCCAAACTGTGTGCAGATTGTTCTTACTACAGCTTCCACGCTGCTCCCTTGTTCAACTCAGCGGCGGTTCCCATACCGCTACAACACTATCATCCCGCTGATCATGTCACAGCTTCCATGCTGCTCCCTTGTTCAACTCAGCGGCGGTTCCCATACCGCTACAACACTATCATCCCGCTGATCGTGTCACAGCTTCCACGCTGCTCCTGGCTCCACTCAGCAGCGGTCCTCTGACCGTTCCAACGCTGACACTCTGCTGATCGTGTTACAGCTTCCACGCTGCTTCCCTGCTCAACTCAGCGGCGGTTTCCATACCGCTACAACGCTTCACCTCCCAGCTGATTCCGGATCTACACAACTGGGTATGCGTTACTAACTATTGACTATTATCTATTCTACTCACATACCAGTTGCATCCATTGTTGTTTGTTGCGCAGGGTACAGGTACCCATATAGACTGTGTTTCCGCATTGCTCCAGTTAGGACTAGCTGTCACTCAAGCTCGTTATCTACTCACGCTACTACTTGGCGTCATTGTGCATATCTGCTGTGATCAGCTTCTCCCCACTGCAAGGCACCAACTATATATACAGACTATTCATTGTGCCTTCCAAGACATTGCTCTACTCACGCTGTTCCCATACAGCCACAGTTTGCCTTTCAACTTCACTCTCCTGCACCTGGACAAGTCCTCACTCACTCCACAGCAGTGGTACAACTTGCTGCACGCAGACCACTGACTTCCCTGCTACATACCTGCACCTGGAAAAGTCCTCCTATCACAGCGGTGGTACTAATTGCTACTCACAGACCACTGACTTTCCTATTACCTACCTACACCTGGACCCGTTTCCTCACCATAGCGGTGGTACAACTTGCTGCACGCAGACCACCGACTACCCTGCTACCTACCTGCACCAATCCTATTCTTCCCATCAGAGCAGTGGTACAACTTGCTGTACGCAGACCACTGACTCCTCCTCTACCTATCATCACCGATCCATGTCCACTCCTCGTGTCTACATTACCTTCAGTTTTCAGTTTACAACTCCAAGTCGTTGATTGCCTCAGACTATCTCTACTCTCCTGCTGTTGTGTCGCTCCAATCATTCACCTGCCTGCTTTGAGGTGCGTGCCATATCCCCACCTCTCCAGCAGAGTACCATCTGGTGAAACTCGGGTAGCAACTCCTAGTGCCCGTGACAGTAAGATCAGGCCATGACAAACCCAGGATTGGAACCAACTAAGGAGATGCTGCAGCATTTGATTACTCGGGTAGAACAACAGGATGCCCGGCAGCAACATCTGTTTCAGTGTTTCCAAATGCTGGCCACCCGAGCAGTCCCTCCACAAAATGTTTCAGCGACTGTTGAACCTCCAGCACCATCTTCTCCACCAGTCCATCCCAGGTGTCTACAGCTTCCACACTACACCTGCCTACTCCCTCAAAATATGACGGAGACCCAAAAACTTGTAGAGGTTTCCTTAATCAATGCTCTCTCCATTTCGAACTTCAACCTCACCATTTTTCCACTCACCGTGCCAAAGTGGCCTACCTCATTTCCCTGTTTTCCGGACAGGCTCTGGCGTGGGCTTCCCCCCTGTGGGAGAGAAATGACCCCTTATTGGAGGATAGTGCACTGTTCATCTCCACTTTTCAAAAAATCTTCGACGAACCTGGCTGCGTTGTTTCAGCGGCTTCTAGCATCCTCCGACTTCGCCAAGGATCATGCTCTGTGGCCCAGTACGTTATTCAGTTTCGAATACTTGCCTCTGAACTGCAGTGGAACACCGAGGCCCTTATAGCTGCCTTCTGGCAGGGTCTAGCAGACAAGATCAAGGACGCTCTGACCACACAAGAGTTACCATCATCCTTGGACGACCTAATTTCCCTATGTCATAGGGGAGATATGAGATTCCGTGAGGGTCCTCTACTCAATCACCTCCAATTCGTCAGCCTCCGCCTCCAGTGGAACCCATGGAGGTAGGCCGCTCAAAATTAACATTTCAAGAGAGGGATCGACGAATTAAAATTAGACTCTGCATCTATTGTGCTGACCCGTCTCACAGCTTGAACTCATGCCCCAAGAAGTCGGGAAATGCCAGGCCCTAACCTCTTCTGGAGAGGTAAGGTTAGGGGCCCTGGATTCCTCTCTATCTTCTATGGATGTCAAGGTGTGTGCGTTTGATGTGACCATTCTGTTTTCCTCCAAATCCTTTAGTTCCCAAGCACTCCTGGACTCCGGCGCTGCCGGCAACTTCATCTCCAGTGCTCTAGTCAACCAGTGGTCCCCTTAAAAACCACCATAGCTGTCACCGCTATAGACGATTCTCACATTGTCAATGGACTTATCACTCACTGTACGTCTCCGTTGATCCTCCAAGTCGGAGTGCTACACCAAGAAAAAATCTCTTTTCCGATTCTTCCGGTTACTACCAGTCCCATCGTCCTTGGCCTTCCATGGCTTCAGCTTCACTCACCACAAATTGATTGGAATACTCCCCAAGTCACATCCTGGGGTCCGGATTGTCATCACAGATGTTTAACCCGAGTGGTTCCACTTAAGATCAATAAATCTTCCTTAACACCTGGCCCTCCAGGCCTTCCTCCACAGTTCGCCCCGTTCACTGACGTGTTCGATAAGGCTCGGTCTGAACGTCTGCCACCTCATCGGGCATGGGATTGTCCCATAGACCTGCTACCTGGCAAAAACCCTCCTAGGGGACGTGTATATCCTCTCTTTTTGCCAGAGACTCAGGCTATGTCTGAATACATCAAGGACAATCTACATCGCGGATTCATCCGTCCTTCCAGCTCTCCCGCTGGAGCGGGGTTCTTTTTCGTTAAAAAGAAAGATGGTACATTAAGACCTTGCATTGACTATCGGGGCTCAATGCCATTACCGTTAAAAACCGATACCCGATTCCACTTATCACCGAACTCTTCGACCGTATCAAGGGTGCCCGGATATTCACCAAACTTGATCTCCGTGGGGCTTACAATCTAATCCGGATCAAGTCAGGTGACGAATGGAAGACTGCGTTTAATACCAGGGATGGACATTACGAATATCTGGTGATGCCTTTTGGACTGTGTAATGCCCCTGCTGTCTTTCAAGGATTCGTGAACTAGATCTTCCGGGACCTGTTATACGTATGCGTTGTAGTCTATCTGGACGACATTTTAATCTTCTCTCAAGATCTGTCCTCCCACCATCAACATGTGGCAGAGGTTCTCTCCAGGCTACGGAAGAACCTACTATTCTGCAAATTATAGAAATGCTCCTTTGACTTATCCCAAATTCCATTCTTGGGATACATCGTATCCAGAGTAGGACTGGAGATGGATCCGGATAAAGTTAATGCCGTTCTACTTTGGCCCCAGCCAACTACTCTCAGGGCTATACAACGCTTCCTAGGCTTTGCCAATTATTATAGACGTTTTATTTTAAATTTCTCAGCTATTGCTTCTCCTATTGTGGCCCTGACCAAGAAGGGCGTCAATACTAAACACTGGTCCTCTGAGGCCCTTCAAGCTTTCCAAAGCCTTAAAGAAGCATTTTCTACCACTCCTGTTCTTCGGCAGCCTGATGTAAACCTTCCTTTCTTTCTCGAGGTAGACGCCTCCAATGTCAGACTAGGAGCTATTCTCTCCCAAAGATCTGAGCAACAGAAGTTCCATCCCTGTGCCTTCTACTCCCGGGGTCTGCTACCCGCGGAGAAGAACTACACCATCGGTGACAAAGAACTGTTGGCAATAAAAGTCGCATTGGAGGAGTGGAGATATTTACTGGAGGGGGCTCATTTTCCTGTAACCATCTTCACCGACCACAAAAATCTCCTCTATTTACAGTCAGCCCAATGTCTAAACCCTCGACAGGCGAGGTGGTTACTTTTCTTTTCTCGCTTCAAACTCATTATAACGTTCAAACCTGCTGCAAAGAACATTTGCCCCTCCTTCTGACACCTTGGATTCTTCCGATCACCCTATACTGGATCCCAAATGTGTGACTTTGGCCACTTCATCCACCAATATGCTACCGTTTGGGAAAACTCTTGTTCCTCCATCTCTACGCAAGAAAATATTATCATGGTACCATTCTTCACGGTTCTCTGGACATTCTGGTGAACGAAAGACTTTTGAGATCCTTTCCCGGAGTTATTGGTGGCCTTCTATCAGAAAGGATGTCAGAGAGTTCGTGGCCGCTTGCGAGATCTGCTCTCAATTTAAGTCTTCCCGCAGAACACCAGCGGGATTGCTCCAACCACTACCTATTCCTACTAAACCTTGGACCCATATAAGCATGGACTTTGTCACCGAACTACCTCTTAGCAAGAGATGTAATACCATCTGGGTAGTGGTGGATAGATTCTCCAAGATGGTTCACTTCGTCCCGCTAACCGGATTACCATCTTCTTCTACTTTGGCTGACCATTTTATTAAGGAGATCTTTCGGATTCACGGCTGTCCGTCCAAGATTGTGTCCGATAGAGGGGTACAGTTCGTCTCCAGATTCTGGCGAGCCCTTTGCAAGACCTTGGGTATCCGACTGTCTCTATCATCGTCTTACCATCCCCAATCAAACGGCCAGACCGAAAGGGTCAATCAAGATCTCGAGACCTTCATAAGAATCTTTTCCTCAGCCAATCAAGATAATTGGATAGAATTACTCCCGTGGGCTGAGTTTGCCCACTATAACATGTACCATAAGTCTTCAACAAAAACTCCTTTTTTCGTGATTTACGGTCACCATCCGTCTCTCCCAGAGTTTCCTGCCCTCCCTCCCATCCAAGTCCCTGCGGTGGAGAGACTCTGTCAAAACTTTAAAACCATCTGGACTCAGGTGAGATCATCCCTGAAGGAAGCATCAGCCAGATACAAATTCTTCGCAGATAAAAAGAGGCGAGCCATTCCACCACTCAAGCTTTGAGACCGTGTATGGCTTTCTACTAAAAATATCCGCTTGAAGGTTCCGTCCATGAAGTTTGCGCCACGCTTCATCGGGCCATACAAGATCACTCAAGTCATAAATCCAGTATGCTTCAAGCTACTTTTACCAAAGAACCTCCGGATCTCCAATGCCTTCCATGTCTCCCTGCTCAAACCTCTTGTGATCAATCGCTTTTCTGCTCCTCCTTCTGTACCTAAACCAGTACAGATTCACCAAGAAGAGGAGTTCGAGATCTCTCAGATCCTGGATGCTAAAATTTCGCGAGGAACTCTCCGATTCCTCGTTCATTGGAAGGGCTTTGGTCCTGAAGAACGCTCATGGATTCGTGCTGATGACCTCAACGGTCCAGCCCTGCTTAAAAAATTCTTTCTAAAATTTCCGGGCAAACCCGGTTCTAAGTGTTCTGTGCCCACCTTTAAAAGGGGGGGTTCTGTCACTCACCGGACCGTGAGTGCCTCTACTCTGGTGCGAGGTCCTCCATCTTTTCTACCTACACCTGTGTGCCATCTGCGCATGCGCAGGTCTCGCTAGTATCTTCACCTGTCCATGGAGGTGATTGACAGATCAATCACCTCACCCTATTTGAATCACCTGCAACCCTAGGTAGGGGCCTGATCTTGAAGTCTCATTCCCAGTGAACTTCTATAGGTGTGTGCAGATCCCAAACTGCTTCCAGCTTTACTCGTTGTACAGTTTCCAAACTGTGTGCAGATTGTTCTTACTACAGCTTCCACGCTGCTCCCTTGTTCAACTCAGCGGCGGTTCCCATACCGCTACAACACTATCATCCCGCTGATTGTGTCACAGCTTCCACGCTGCTCCCTTGTTCAACTCAGCGGCGGTTCCCATACCGCTACAACACTATCATCCCGCTGATCGTGTCACAGCTTCCACGCTGCTCCTGGCTCCACTCAGCAGCGGTCCTCTGACCGTTCCAACGCTGACACCCTGCTGATCGTGTTACAGCTTCCACGCTGCTTCCCTGCTCAACTCAGCGGCGGTTTCCATACCGCTACAACGCTTCACCTCCCAGCTGATTCCGGATCTACACAACTGGGTATGCGTTACTAACTATTGACTATTATCTATTCTACTCACATACCAGTTGCATCCATTGTTGTTTGTTGCGCAGGGTACAGGTACCCATATAGACTGTGTTTCCGCATTGCTCCAGTTAGGACTAGCTGTCACTCAAGCTCGTTATCTACTGGCGTCATTGTGCATATCTGCTGTGATCAGCTTCTCCCCACTGCAAGGCACCAACTATATATACAGACTATTCATTGTGCCTTCCAAGACATTGCTCTACTCGCGCTGTTCCCATACAGCCACAGTTTGCCTTTCAACTTCACTCTCCTGCACCTGGACAAGTCCTCACTACCTCCACAGCAGTGGTACAACCTACACCTGGACCCATTTCCTCACCATAGCGGTGGTACAACTTGCTGCACGCAGACCACCGACTACCCTGCTACCTACCTGCACCAATCCTATTCTTCCCATCAGAGCAGTGGTACAACTTGCTGTACGCAGACCACTGACTCCTCCTCTACCTATTATCACCGATCCACGTCCACTCCTCATGTCTACATTATCTCCAGTTTCCAGTTTACAACTCCAAGTCGTTGATTGCCTCAGACTATCTCTACTCTCCTGCTGTTGTGTCGCTCCAAACATTCACCTGCCTGCTTTGAGGTGCGTGCCATATCCCCGCCTCTCCAGCAGAGTACCATCTGGTGAAACTCGGGTAGCAACTCCTAGTGCCCGTGACAAGGAGAAGCCCAGGTCCGGAGACAGCCGGAGAAGCCCAGGACCGGAGACAGCAGGAGAAGCCCAGGACCGGAGACAACTGGAGAATCCCAGGACCGGAGACAACAGCCGATGAAGGACCGAAGCAGTAGGAGAACGTGGAGGCAGCCGATGAAGGAGCCGCAGCACTGGACAGGACAGCGACGTGGAGGCAGGAAGCGGCCATGTGGTCAAGACTGCAGGCGCCCAGCGAGCTGAGAAGGATGAGAGTCAGCGGGAGTAGCGGGAGTCTGCAGCGTGGGAACCAGAAGGAGGCAGGCCGGAATCAGGTACGAGGGATCAGTTGGACCGGCATCAGGTAAGAGGCATATCCAAGTAGGCGGGTAGTGCGAGGCATCCGAGTAGGCAGGTAGTCAGCTCTAGCCAGGGGGGAAGGGGAGGCCGGAGAGTGAGGCCGAACTCGTGGCCTTGAGTAGAGAAAGTTGCTGGGGAGGCTTAGTTCACCAGCCATCAGCAGCGGGGGAGACAGGCATCTCTGACCAAGGTAAATACGGTACCCAGAGGGGTTCCAAGTAGGGCTTGGACGGAGGGCAGGAGAGCCTGTATGACACGTCTGTCTTGGTCAGCAGTCAGTGAGTTACAGTTACATAGCACTAGTTACCACATTATCCTGAACTTACTCCTAAAGGCTTTAAGGTAGAAAGTCTCACGAAAAACGTTGTGGGCTTTAGGCAAGGGAAGATACCGCCTAAGTGCCAATTTGTTAAGTGGAGGCGCACCCCGCCAATGGAGAACGTAAGATGGAACCGTGGCTCAAGGAGGGGAAATCACACTGAGGTAATCCCTGGAAGTAAAATGGGTGTGAGCTCTGGGAAGAAGCGAGCAGATCACAGCCCATTGTTGAATTAGGTCCCAAAGTAAGGGATGAAACAGTCCAATGCACCCAGGGGAAAGGTTTTCTGGGATGAAGGACTGTGGCAGTCTCTGTAGGATGGGGATATGGATGTTTGCACCACCCTACCACAATGCAGCACATATTGGTTTATTGGGATGAGGAGTACTCAAAGATTATTATGTGGAAAGGAGTCAGTCTACAGGAGAAATTGGAGAACCTGTTGGATGTGTTCCTAATGTTGAAAGGTGAAGCAAGTGTCTGGAATTTTTAGGATGAACCAGAATGTGCTGAGTTTATAGATGAAGTTAGTCTTACTAAGCAGAATCTGGCCAAGGGGAAATTCAGTGACAACAATAATCGGCAGTACCTGGAGGCTACTCAATCTGTTAATCAGGGGAAGGTGAGGATGTTGTACCTCTAACTACTCAGAAAGGTTTAGGAGAAATCCTCCCATTTGGTGACTTGGATGGAAAAGAGCTACCATGTAAGTACCAGTACCATGTAGTAGCATCTTCTGATAATTTGCCAGTGTTATTGGCACCTGAGACTGTGTCTGAGTCATAACAGAATTGCAGAAAAGGCCAGTTATCCACCCCTGTTGTGTTTGAAAATCTGTTATCCAGTGAAGTAACACAACATATCGCATGTGTGATTTCTGGTGCAAATGCTATACAGCTGAACCTGATTGTGACAGAAGAGAAAAATAAATTTGTTCAACATATCATCTCATCAGAAATCATGATCACAGACTGTATGACAGAATTAATGGGCATGGATAAATGAGTTGTCATGTCAGGGGCCAATACCATGGAGCCCTGGGAAAACTATTCCTACACCTTTCCCTATGCAGAAATGTCAGATAAGAAACTAGTGAGAGCACCGAAAACCACCTACCCAGTATGTTACATTGGGGGAGACTGACCTCAACCAGGAAAGCACTGCCTGCAACCCCTCCTCTCTTCTTTAGGGGAAGGTCACAGCAAAACTATCAGTGACCAGCCTGAGCTGTGTTACAGCTGGCCATTTGCGGGTTTGGAGGATGAGAATTTGGCAAGTGAATTCCAATAACAGACTGCCCAGCAAGTTCAATCGGGGGAGGTCCCAAGTAAAGTTAGACTAGCAGGTAAAAGAATAGAGGAGGCCCGGCATGTTGTCGCCACCGGGCTGGATGATGTGTTACATTGGTGGGAAGAAAGTCGGAGTGATTCTGTTACCTCCCTGCAGCCTGTTGTAAGCCGGGTAATGCAACCCAGTTGCACCCAGGATTTGGCACTGGTTTCCCCAGTCTAGTTAACCCTCCCGCTTCCTCCTGATGCGCCAGAGGCGAAGAAGGTGAGCATGGGCAGTGAGAAACCCCTATGTACCCCAAATCTTATACCAGATTATTTTGGATATTTTGGGAAGGAGAACTCAGGCCCAGATTTCTTGGATGGTAGCCTGCTGGGACCACTTAACTATTTAATGTTAAACAGTGGAAACTTGACTTCTGAGGGGGAAGATCTGACTACAGGACCTTTAGGTCTGTTTACTCCTCTGCAGCCAGCCGTGACTTCTTGGGTGGTTAGAAAGAATGATAGATCTACTCCTGATGCGTCAGTGGCAAGGGTAGTAGTGCAACAGGTGGATGTGGTAGGGGGGAGGGGAGAGGTACCCCAACATGCATACAGGGGCACCCACATGTGGTCAGTAGGAAAGAATTACTGGAGCCCCCACGTTGGCCTGCCACTGGGCAGTTGTCCTTTAAATGTTTGGGGGAGGGGGACTTGTATCCTTGGGAGAAGGAACCGGACAAACCCCCCAAAGTTTTCCTGCGCCTGGGCAGGTTTTATTTGGGTATGTGGGGGAGGGGAATGTGATCTTCAGAAACAGAGTACCTGCCAAGGGACTATTTGCAGTTGGGCATTTGAGGATGGACAAGGCAACCCAAAGGATGGTGGACTACAACTTTCCTACCACGGATGTGTGCAGAAGATTGGATCAGTTTTATTGTTGTCTCATATGATATTCCTGCACCCATGGGATGCTGGTGGAAGATCAAGGAACTGTGTACTGCTGTCTACTTTACCAGGGGAGAGAGAAAAGAGCATGCACTCACTTCCACTTATTTGCAGGAGCTGCAACAGAACTAAGGATCCCTCCCTAGATATACAGAATAGACAATGGCAAATCTCTGCGCTCACTGGCTAGTGATTGATAAATTGTGTAACTTGTATATTTTCTTAGTTACTCAGTGTCTAAACACAAACGGCGTAAAAATAGGAACAGTTTCCCATAGATAACTTAACCAAATGTATATATTTACATCAATAAATCTGGTTTATATTTTAATCAGCTACATTTGGTTAAGTTATCTATGGGAAACTGTTCCTATTTTTACACCCTTTGTGTTTAGGCACTGAGTAACTAAGAAAACATATACGTTACACTATTTATAAATCACTAGCCAGTGAGCGCAGAGATTTTCCATTGTCTACTTTACCAGCAGACCCAGGAGAAACCACAGCAGGCCAGAGACTTTTGACTTGGGGGAGGAAGGTTTACTTGGGGCAAGGGAGCCACTGGGGAACAAGGGCTATAAAAGTGGGGGGAGATATATGTGACGAAATGAGTTTGATACCACTTTAACTGGCCTGTCCCTAATTTCTCACAAAATGTGGATTATAGCATGTACTTTTTATAGCCCTTGCTGTGGAATAACAGCTCATCTCCACTCTCCCTCCCTCCTTCATTATCCACACAAATTACTGACAAAATAGCAATCTCACAGGTAGCTCAGTGGTTAGCAATTTGAACTCATAACACAGCAGGCATAAGTTCAAATACCAAGCATACCCATAACTATTGTGTGGACTGTAATCATTATGCTAACAAGAAACGCAGGAACTTAACACAATGGTTTTATATGGACGAAACGCGTCGGTGAGAACATATATGTCCTCACACAGATTGTTATTTGCTGATATATTACCGCCTATATGTAAGTGCATATAATTCCATTTGCAATAAATCATTGTCAGCACTTCACTATGTAAGCCTTTCATTTCCCCGAGCGCTACCACCCACCCACGCATGCTCGGTCCAACACACAGATCGGGACCTTCAGCAGTGGAACAATTAACGCCTAGTGCCGACGTACAAGCCACCGGGTCAAGCCATCAATGCCCGCCTGATCACACCACCCATATCGGATTACACACACGGGGATCAGACTTACCGAATCATCGATGCGCGGACCAGACACATCAATACCACGTCAACTTACCATACCAGGACCTCGTTTAAGACCCAGAGCACCCATCTTAATGGCAGTTTGGAGCGCACTCACTGCCATTTGAAGGTAATTGCATATGATTGTCACATCTGAACGAGTTATCTATATATCATAATTTAATACAGCCCTCACTGCACTATTCAAGTTCCCAAAGAAGATTAAATAGAGACAATACCCTTGCTCAATTCCGTTTACCAACGGGCACGGACATTAACACCACCGTCTTCTCCCTAACACCACTTTCCTCCATATACTTGTGCAGCTTTCCTTGGAGCATATCTTGCATATTCCAATCAATTGCACACATCTGTGTCATACTGTGTTACACTGTACCATTCATTATTACTCATCACTGATAATAGTGCACACTGTGCACCATTCATGGTTACTCAATAATCATCCACCCAATACCCTTAATCTTTGATTCACACTAGACATTATTCATTAATGTACTTGAGCGCAAGGTGATATGCCCCCTTCCAATAATCTATCAGGAGTGTGGTTAACTCCTTCTCACCCAGCTGCTCGTACATAGTGCATCCACCTCCCCTCCACCTCATATACTGACAAGTTGACAAGTCAATCGGGACCATCTGTACGTGTTGCCCCTGCCCTACGTGGCCATGTGTTAAGATGGCTCTGCCTGTTCTTTTATCGTTTACACAAACTCACATTTGGATGCCCATTATGATTGAAACCTGTGTCATAAATGTCATCTTTTAATCAACATGTGTTCCAGCAGGAATTAGTCACAAAATGTATGGACATTGCAGTGGTATCAAAATCAAAAAAACCTTTCTTGAAAGACTTACTATCTCTTAATGCCTCACCAGCTTGAGGCACCAGCAGTCCTGGTCCTGCTGGACCTCGGGGTCTGGCTCCGCCTCCTCCAAAGACCACTCAGACTCCTCAGAGGTGGAGGGGGAGGATTGGGGCACAGGCTGGGACTCGGCATAAGATTCCTCAACAGACTCCTCCTCCACCTGGTCCTGGACCACGCCCCGCTCCTCCGCCTTCGTCTCTGGGGAGGCTTCGTCCTTGGGCCGGACTGGCAGCTACTGTTGCAGCTGGTCCTGCTCATCCTCCTCATCTTCATTCTCCTCCTCCTCCATCACTGCCCGGTGGCGTTGCTGCCGTTCCCAACGCGCCCAGTCTGTTGGAAACAAGACAAAAAAAAACAGGGTATTGTTAACACAATCACCAGCTTAATAAATCGATAGTATTAAAATAATCAGGTGATCATACATGTTTAATAAACTTCTCATTGCCAGCAGACACAAATATTAGCTACTACAAAAGCAAGGAGCTAAACATGATAAACACAAAGCATTTCACATGACCTGTCACAAATGTTTGTTTTTGGTATAGGGATGTTGAATATCTCAGTGGCACTTTGCTCTCAAAGCACTGGGGTCAAGAGTTCGAGTCATGACCATAGCCTTATCTGTGTGGAGTTTGCATGTTTGCTCCATAGTTGCATGTGTTGACTACAACACACCGAAAACATGATGTGAATTACTTCTCTCTGTACAGCACCACGAAATTAGTGGAGGGATATGAAATACTTTGGATGATGAGTATACTTTTGAAATCATCCTTTGATGAGACTCCCTCACATTGTAAATAGCCAGTTATTGAATGAGTGATTAGGTATATATAGTCCAGTAGGTAATATGTTTGCACCTTATGGGACCTTCCAAAATGTGGAAAATTAGCTAAGGTCTTTTGTTTTTCTAAGTTGACTTTCAAATGTTTTGCAAATAATAAAAACACATCTGCCACTCAAATTAGCCAAAGATTTTTAAGCTTTGGTCAGCAAGTTACAGCACTGGGGTCAAGAGTTGGAGAGCTTGATTCAAAAACCTGCATTAATGTCCTGAAGTTTCTCAATAAATCATGTGGGAAAGTAAATGTTCAGTAGCCAAATGTAGGAGACAGGAGCCAAAGCAGGTTGGGTGCATTGGAAGGGGAATGATTTTTCCAGTGTGGAGACAAATTGATATGTAGTGTAGGGGTAGGCCATGTCTGATGATTTGGGTGAACATAGTTGGATACATATACACAAAATATATGTTTACACACGTTTTCAGCGATTAATAGAGAACTCACTTCTTATGATCTCCTGACGGAATTCATCCAGCAACTGGGGCTGACGGTGCCGGAGGTCACTCCAGCGCCTCTGGAGCTGGACGATGGTCCTGGTTCAATGGTACCACAGGCGGAGGTGTTTGCGGACCCTCTCATACATCTGCAACTTCAGCTCATTTGAGGCATAGCGGCCCGAGGGCACATTGTCCATGCCTTCAGTAAGACACCGGAGCTCGCGTCTCGAGAAAATTGCTGCCCTCATTTTGTTTCTCGAAATCAAACAAAATGGAAGTATTCTGCGCTGTGGTTCTAACAGCACGTATGAGAGCGATCACGTCTCACGCGGATCTTTCAGACACCTGTGTGTGTAATGTTTGCTTCTCCATCCAAACACATGGCGCCTGTTGCGGATGAGACAAGTACTCTGTGCTCTGCAATTAAGAAGAGAGTGTACACCTGGTTTATTAATTAAATCATGCTTTTAAACCCACCTGGACTTTGCTTTCATTCCTGTTCATTTGCTATTTTGCAGGGCAGGCCAAGCATATTATTGAAGTTGAGATTTTTGGTGGTGCTTATTAGCAATCCAACAAACAGTAAGTAAAAATTGTTCTGATATATTTTTATATATACAAAATGTTTGACTCACATAATGGAGGCAGCTTTTTAGGATAAAATATGTGTGACTTTGCTTTGCAAAAAAAAATTATGGCCTTGGGCTCAAAATGTACATGGAAAGTATACAAATTTAATGCTACACTCTGCTAATGGGCTTCCCCCTAACAAGTACACTAATAATTTGAATATAGCATTGATGCTCACATTACCTGAACTTGGCTTTCATTCCTGTTCAATTTCTATTTTGCAGGCCAGGCCAAGTGACGTTTTAATTTGTGGTCAGTTGTGGGTGATTTTTGTCTCATCAACAAACAGTAAGTAAAATGTGATGTGATCTAATTGTAGTGTGATAAAATGTTTGTCTCACATTATGGAGGCAGCTTTTTCGGATGAAATATGTGTTACTTTGCTTTGCAAAAAAAAAAAAGTGGCCTTGGCCTCAAAATGTACATGGAAAGTATACAATTTAATGCTAATGGGCTTCCCCCTAACAAACACACTAATAAGTTGAATAAAGCATTGATGGTCAGATTACTGTAAATGTATATATGCACTTATTTGGTTGCATCCAAAAAAAATAAATTTTTAGTCTACACTCTTAATCCTGGTGGTGGCTGTATTTTACAATCACCTTACATTTCAAATCACATTCTTGTGTTTCTGCTCAAGATTTTGAATGGGAGATAGGTGAGTTAACTGTGTTGGCAACGTGATAAACAATGTAATAAACTATAAAGTGGAGAGTGGTAGTATTCGCAGAATGTTGAATTAGTTATTTTAGCCAAATAATTTTAAAATACAGTTGCCTAAGTGACTGTTGGTTATATATAGAAACAACAATGTTTCTTAGATTAAGGGGCGTGTGCTTGATACATAGGTTGGAGTCTGGCAAATGCAATCTATAAGGGGGTGGGTTGGCCTACAATGTTTCATTGCACCTGACTGTTTGCTTTGCCAATAAACACTCCTTTTCTTGCCTAGAGCAATATGGCTGATGCAGGGCCCAGCTCAGAGCGGACCTCAGGGCTACCAAGCCGCCGGAGACCTAATTTCTCGGAAGCTGAGCTGGAAGTACTAGTGGATCAAGTAATCTTGCTGTTCCACAGCGATGAGCAGCAAATAATGGGCCATGAACGTGCTCAAAAATGGGCGGAAATAACAACCAAAATCAATGAAGTATCTACTTGCGAGCGTAGAACGCAAGAAGTCCAGAAACGGTACAAATCAAATGTTTGTTTTTAAGCAAAATTTAGGTTGGATGAATAGTTGCTAGTTAGACAACTGTGAGCTTAACCCACCTTGTATCTGTTCGTCATTTCTCTATCAGGGCCTTAGTTGTAATACAACATCACCATGGGACTTTGTCACATTAACATGTTCACTTTTCTATCATTATCCACGCTGGAAAAGGCCCACACATTTTACAGTGTATTTGTTTCGTTATTTTGTGTGATTAGCAAAAGTACACAATTAAGTTGCTTTTCCGTTTGTAAGCTGCTATTTCACGGCATAATCTGGGCTGACTATAAAGGGCGCCTTAAATCAAAAATGGTGCTGGTGCACAAGCATGCGCAAGGAACTGGGGGGTCCACCCCTGGATACATCTTTAACACCCCTAGAGGAGCGTGCAAGTGCAGCAATTGCTCTTGTTGAGATCGTTGGGGTGGGCGACATAGACACTGGCTCTAGCCCACCCCAAACAGGAGAGCACGCTCCCCTAGTTACATGATGAGTTTCATTATTTAATGTCTGTTAATGTTTGTGTCTGTATCTGCACATGTGTCAACTCTCAGGATGTGTCTTCTGTAAAACTTTAATGGCGCAACGTGTTTGCCTATCACATAGTAGGAAATGAAAGGTACACACTGAAGACAAAATGTCTCAATATGTTTGGCTTTTAGAAACAGGTAGCACCAAAAGTGCCAATGTCTGCTTTTGTGGACTGTCAAGGCCTGTTTGCAAATTCCATTGAGGCTTACACTTTGCCAATGCTACATCACGTGTGGCTAAAAATTTGAACAAATACAACCTTTAGCGTTACTGTTTGGATTTAATATCTTCTTGTTTCTTTTTCTTGCCCGTGATGTTGAGGAGCCTCAGACGGATTTGGCTGAACTTGCAAGGGTGCAGGACCTCTCACTCGCATCCCAAAGATTTGAAGACGCCACTGTATCACAGAACACTCACCTTGCACAAATAGCGAGCACTCTACCCCGGATGGAGCAACAACTCACCACTCTCAATAGCACACTCACCACTTTCATGAGCACACACACCACCCAAATGGCTACTCTAAATACCACAATGTCTACTATAGCAACACTCCTGGGTGATCTCTTGCATGCCCACTCCCAACGCACCTCTGGCACATTACATTCACCCATTTCAGACTATTCATTCACCAGCCCCCAACCCCAGTCGCTTGTTCCTTCCTCCCTCCCTGCTCCGTCTGTTGCCTCCCCCTCCCTGATCCATCTGTTGCCTCCCCCCTCCCTGATCCGTCTGTTCGCTCCTCCCCCCTTGCCCCCTCTGTTCCCTCCTCCCTCCCTGGTCCGTCTGTTCCCTCCTCCCTCCCTGGTCCGTCTGTTCCCTCCCCCCTCCTTGACCTGTCTGTTCTGCTCCTCCCTCCTTGCCCTGTCTGTTGCCTCCTCCCTCCCTGGTCCGTCTGTTGCCTCCTCCCTCCCTGGTCCGTCTGTTGCCTCCTCCCTCCCTGGTCCGTCTGTTGCCTCCTCCCTCCCTGGTCCGTCTGTTGCCTCCTCCCTCCCTGGTGTTTTCTCCTCCCTCCTTGACCCATCTGTTCTCTCCTCCCTCCTTGCCCCGTCTGTTCTCTCCTCCCTCCTTGCCCCGTCTGTTCTCTCCTCCCTCCCTGGTCCGTCTGTTCCCTCCTCCCTCCTTGCCCCGTCTGTTCCCTCCTCCCTCCCTGGTTCATCTGTTGCCTCCCCCCTCCTTGACCTGACCCTAGTCCATCTTTATTATATGTCCTATGCACGTGCTTTTGCCACCCCCCTTGTCCTGCCCCCTGCCACCCCCCCAGGGCCATGACCCTGCACCTTCACAGCGTCGGACATGATCTGTTCCCCTTGTGAGTTTGGATGCTTCTTCTGACTCCTCCACAACAAAAAAACGGGAAAAAAAAATGATTTTTGTTTGATTATATTTTTTTTTTTTTTTTTTTTTGTAAGGTGTCATAAAAAAACCATTTTCTTATGTTTCTATTAAAATTTATATTCATACCAAAACTATGTGCTACATGTAAAAACAGTCAGTATTTAACTTATGTGCAAAACTGAATACTAATTTGCACCACTTGCATTGTAACATGCTTTTGTCCAGGAGACGGAAATAAGAAGTTTCTCAAGTTAAGATCCTTAATGAATCAGGCCCCTTATGTCTCTCTAAATTTCAGTCTTTGACCACTAACTATTTAGTGGTGTCATACATGACAAAGCACTCATGCCTGACATTAATTTCTCCATAGTCAACACATTGCTAAATATTTAATGTAAACATGGCTTGGGTCTGCAGATTACAGCTCTAAATGTCAGCACACATGTACATCACTAATCAGGTTTGGGAATCTCTAACATTTTAACTAGAGTCATTTGAATGGCAGCCATAATATATGCATTTTTAACTAATCTCATACTGGGTAATGGCTACCAAAATCAGACATAGTTTACCGCAGTTGCAGTGCCTCTTGGTTTGTGTGAGTAAATGGTGGCGAACAAAGCTTATAACTACTACAGTATACCTTGCTAGGTAGCAAAAATCCTCCAGTCCAGGATATTTGACTATTTTAATATGTTACCTGTCAATAATGTGACACAATTCACAGGTTAAAATGCAACTAATGGACTAGTTTAATTCATTCTAGGTATGCAACAAGGTCATAAATGTTAACTAAAAATATGTACCGGTATGATTATGGGCACATTTACAATATATACGAAGCCATTAGCCTTTTAGAATAGTGCTAATGCACAGTAGCTGACACACCGCCAGAGCTTCACCAAATCACTTAGATCAATGGTAATTCCTGTCCTTATTGCAATAAGCACATATTTGGCCAAACAAACTAAGACTGTTGTGTTGTGTGAGCTGTTTGCTGTGTGTGTGCATATTAATGTTTTGTAATATAATGCACAGGGAGGTTTGGGAATTATTACCTCTGCCCAAGAACCACACCCTGTAATCCTATTAAGTAGACAACACTTTATCTCCATCGACTAGTGATGGATGTTCAAGAGCTCCTTTGTCTCTAAAACTGCACTATCCAGTAGTGATTTAATAAATCACAATGGTCTGAGCCTGGCCAACCAGGCCAAATATATACAATACGTCAATCTGTATGGCTTTTTGTCCAATTCAGCCCATTGTGTTTGTTTGCTTTAGAACACTTGCATGCATACACTTTTCTAGAGGCCAGGTCAGTAGGTTACAGCTCCCCTACAGTAGTTGCTTTAATTAAAGCAAGGTCATGGTAATTGAAATTACAGCCAACCTCATCAAATTTTTATTTAGGTATGTTTGGATTGTTTGATAATACACAGACAGTTACCCATTTAGCAAAAGCCTCAACTATGAAACTATCTACTATGAAGCCTCACAAAACCAAAAATACATTATCTACAATATCACCCAGACATTAAACAGTCAAAGGACTAATGTGTGCTAGGGCAGACACTCTTGGATAAGATGGGGACCCTAAAGAAAATTTTACATGGGCCCTTAATCTTAAAGCCACTAACATTAAAAAGTTTATGAAATAAGTTTCCTCGGCCAAACCATGTCAAAATGCAAGAGGTGCAAATGAGTAATCGGTTTGCAACATAAATTACATACTGACTGTTTTAGCATGTAGCACACAAATAGAATATTTTCTTTTTATTGTACAAATAAAGTATCAAGTATTAGTGTGCCTCATTAAACACGAGTCAGTATGTAACTTATGTAAGAGTAATGTCATGTCTAACACTTTGAAAGTACTGGTGATTTCTTTACATTGGCTATCATGTTAAAACAGGCATAGTTTATACTATGCCACAAAGTATCCCTAAAGATTATTTACACACACACACACACACACACACACACACTGACAGATCTGACTTGAAGAGAAATCCTTCCTGAATGTGACTTAATTTGTAGGCTGGCCCCTTTCAGAGGCCATTAACAATGTAAATTAGATTGATAAGCAATGACATTTTTACACCACGATCCCAATTCAAATTTGTACACAAACTATTTGGAGCATACATTGTGAAGGGTACAAATCATGTCCAGTGTGTGCTGGCTAACAATGTGTGTATTCAAACACATTTTAGTAGCGCAAAAAAGGAGTATCTGTGTGGGCCGGGAATTGAACATTGCATGGCTGGACCAATGATCAATTTAGGTGATGTATTACATATCACAAATAGCTTACAATGTAAATACACACTGAAAAGGGTGGATAGTGGTTTATCTGCTGTCCCAAACAAAAAGAAAACAGTAAGAACAGCAGGATATAATGCAACTGTGTTTACAGAAAATGACTCTATTCTGGCACTATATGATGAATCACCTTATTCGGCATGATATAAGAAGTTCAGTTCTTTTGACTTTACTGGTAAACACGTGGACGATGTTTACCAAACAAAGGGGAAACCTATCCCTATCCAGAACTACATTACTACATTATTCGAGGATTGGACAACCCATCTGTCCATCATTTACAGACTCAGCCCAGGCCACTACCCATTGGAGGATTTTTAGGAAGTTATATATTTAACTCCAGCCGTGGCCGGCAGTACACTATTGATCCCTGAAGAAGCATAGTGCGAAACGCGTTGGTACGACCAACTCTCGCCCGTTAAGGGCTACACAAACTGACTTTCACCACCGCTGTGGGTAGCAAACGGACCTGGTCACGCATGCGCATGCGCAACTGCGCCGACCACGAGATTGTCAGCAACTTCCGGGTTGCCACATCGCTCTCCAGCACATTGGGAACTCAGTTATCGGTCGTTCCCGGTAACAAGTAAGGACCTGAGAGGACATTATTGGCCCTATATGACCAAGGGTAAGTCTCCTATTACAAGGTCCGTTTTAAGTTTTCTCCGCTGGAACCTACTGTCGGCTGACAGACCATAAGGAGATTTGTGCACTTTCCGTTTTTGGCACAGTATTGGCTGCAATCGTTTCTTTGGCATGAAAGTGGACTATTATTAGCCCTATCAAAGACTCGTGTTACTCATGGTCCATGTTGATCTATTTGGGATTGACACGGATATTGCTAGCCTTTTGGATGGTACATAAAATATTTATGTGCTGGTTTTATACTACTGTGTCAGTGTAAATACACTGTAGGGCTGTTATTTGTTTCACTGCCCTTAATAAATCTGTTTTTTGCTATCATTTACTGTACCCTCTGTTTCAAGCGCCCAGGGAGTCACTGTTGAAATATTGTTACGATTCCTAGTGAACTCAGCAAGCAACCACGGAAGTAGAATACAAATGTCTTTATTCCACCAAAATATATAAGCAAGGATTCAGTTCCAGGAACATGCAGGTTTTCATAAACAGGTATAAGCAAAATATATAAGCAAGGATTCAGGTTCAGGAACATGCATGTTTTCATAAACAGGTATAAGCAAAATATATAAGCAAGGATTCAGTTCAAGGAACATGCAGGTTTTCATAAACAGGTATAACTCCCAACATAAACATGAACAGGTGTGGCAGGAAGGTACACAGAAATAACAGGTTCCACAGAATGCTAATATAGTTTGAATGCAGGGATAAGAAGGGTGAGTTACCCAATTCCAGGATGCAAAAGTCTTGTCCAGGAAGCAAAGAGAGTCCAGTCAAAGTAAATGTTACAAGCAAACTTGCATAGTCCAGTAATCAGGCCAAGGTCTTAGGTAACGAGAGGTCAAGCAGTATCCAGTATTCAGGTAAGGCTTGGGGTCATGAGCAGACAAGCATAAACGGTAAACAGGCCAAGGTCACAACGGGAGATCAAATATCAGCAGAATCAAACTGGAACAGGGGGGACACAAACAGCAGCCAGGTATACAAGGATGAACTGCACAGAGCACAGCTTGAGGCAGTTATTTAAAGCAGTGCGACAGGTGCAGTTCTAATTAGGCATAATGCAAGGTGATTAACTCCTTCAGGCATGTAGAAAAGTTCAGGAACAGAACAGCAGCACCTCTGGTGGTATAAGGTACTGCTGCTAGATACAAATAACAGGCAGAGTTGTAACAAACATGTAGGGAAACACTAATTGCACAACTCCAAAATCCACGCCAACGTGCCCTGTTAAATGTGAAACAAACATTTACTAAGCCAATATTAGCTCACAACTAACTTGCATTTATGTACATGGTGATGCCTTGGTAAACTAGAAGGTGGCCACTGTATTGAAATGATCAAAAGGTCTTGTAAGGTTCTACACAGTATTCTCTAATACTGGCTTGTGTGTTTGAGCTATATCTTGGTTTCAGAGTGTTCTATTTGACAGGAAAGTAACCCCAAACCCATAAGTAACATACATAGCATATGGCCATACGTTGACTTAGCAGACCCACACATTTAATGCTTACAAACATCATTATTGTATGCAGCACACACACTTGACAGTTACATTTTAGTGCTGATAACACTATAGATACTTACATTTGTCAACAGCCTTCACCATGGCAACATTCACCAAGTCCAATGGAAAGTGCTATGGCACTAAGGCCAGCACAATCGGCCTGATGGTAGAAACAGCCTGTATATATAAGAAACACAAACAAAGTGTCTCAAATGTGCACTTCTCAACACTGTATGTGCTGTACAATAACATATAAACCTCACATGCCTGACTGACCAGTGTTAGGCTACAATTTCAATACAAATATTTGGCATTAACAGTTTGACACTAGGGGACATTTACATACTAGACCATTCTTACCTTTAGTTAAATAGCTAATACAAGCAGCAAATTTGCAAAGTATGGACTGTGCAAATTGTACTCTACATTTCAACGCAAGGACGTTGATGTAGGCACATTAGCCAGTAGATGAAATCAAACACATTAAGGTGCATTTCACAAAAGACACTGAGGTTAAACTTAGAGGCATTTACCTAGACATCCAACACACAATTAAAAACTAACTTACAGGTTGTAATTGATTTTACCATTAGGACACATGTAAAACATTTCACTATCACACCAGTCCATGTATATTTCTATCCACATTTGGACTGGCCATACATTAGTGATTCTTATTTTGAGTAAGCTTGATCATTATTACAGCAGAGAGCTTTGTTGTTTAAAATTAAACAGTTCCAAAAACTCATTTACCTCAAAAGTATCTCTCAACAACATACTGCCTGAAGTTGGAGCCACGCACTGCTTCACGAGGGGGGTCTTAAAGATCTTCCTCCTCATCCTCCTCCTCGTCCACCCCAGCACCCTCGTCCATGACCCCTGGAGCCCCACTCCTGATGGCAATATTATGGAGCACCACACACAGAGCGATGATCTTAGAGGCCTTCCTCGGCTCATACATGAGGGCACCACCAGAGCGGTCAAGGCATCGAAATCGCGCCTTAAGGACTCCGAACGCCCTTTCAATGACCGATCTGGTGGCGCGATGAGCCGAGTTATAGGCCTTCTCCTTCTCTGTGTGTGGGTTCAAAAGGGGAGTGAGGAGCCAAGGACAGGAGGGATACACATTGTCTCCTATGTAGGATGAGAGGAAAGACATAAGAAACAAACATTAATACTATTTAAGAGTAATAATAGGCCTCCATCAATATCAAAACATACTAAAATATGAGTCATAGCTTCATTCTATGCTAAATAGTAAGGTTAATGAATCCTAATACTGTATAAATACCATCCTTTGAAAACTAACAATGTCTAAGAATGGCCGCAAAGCAAAGTGCACTCCATATTTTAGTATTACACTTTACACCAAACTAATACTTACACACCTGCCGGTGCACACTTTTCACAGGACACATAACCTTAACTGTTAGGTCTGTTTGAGTAATAGGCCTACATTACCATTTAATCTCCAAAATGTTGTAAAATTTATATAAGTACTGTATAGTTGGGCCAACTATAAATACAAGGCACATGCACTATATAACACATTGTGTAACAGTAACATCTCAAGTACAATATTATATTTACGAAATCTATATTTGAAATACATTTTACTAACAAATTCAACTTGACAGATCAAATATATTCTAATATTTAACAAGAAGCCACGCATCTCCATGTGGCTTGACACCCCCTTGCCTCTGTTGCAATCTAGGCCACAACTCAGAATTTCAAAAGGCATAGGAGTCAAGGGTACTCCCACCCCATTTCACAACCAAGTTCCGAAACTGGAGAGACGGGTCACATATGGCCTGGACATTGATTGAGTGGAAATGCTTACGGTTCATCAAAGCCAAAGCATTTCCACTCAATGGGACCAGTGCCACATGAGCCCCATCTACTGCCCCTATGACGTGCGGAAAGCCAGCTATGGTGGCAAACTGCTGCTTAATCCACACAAGAGACACCTCATCGAGTGGCAGATGGATAAACTGAAGGAGCCGCGACAGGAACGCCCTCAGGACAACCTCCAGCACGCGACTGAAGGTCGCCTGGGACATACCTGATGCGACCCCGACTGTGGTCTGGAAGGATCCAGAGGCACAGAAGTGCAGTGTCACGGGCACTAGGAGTCTTTACCCAGGGATCACCAGGTGATAGGCTTACCAGAGCAGTATAGGTGGTAATATGGTACTCTGGTAGCAGGGTGATCACGGAACAGGAAATAGCAGATGATGAGATGCTCAGGAAAGTCTATGACTAGCAGCACTGGCAATATGGAGGTAGTAATACACGAGGAACTGTATGGACAACGGATACGTGAAGGTAGTCAGTGGTCTGCGGTAGCAAGTTGTACCACTGCTATAGTGAGGAGGAATGTCCAACAGAAACGAGGAGGTGATGAGAGTCAGCGGTCTGCGGATAGCAAGTTGTACCGCTGTCTGAGTGAAGGAATGGAATCCAAGTGGAGGTATCCGGGGAGTCAGTGGTCTGCGTTAGCAAGTTGTACCACTGCTATGTGAGAGGATACTGGAGCAGGTGAAACTGGAAACAGGGGTCAGTGGTCTGCCACTAGCAAGTTGTACCACTGAATATATATGTGAGGAGGTGCACGGGGAGAGACTGCAACACAATATATACACGGGCACCTTGACTTTGATCCACAGTAATATGCACAATATAAATGTATAAATGACTGAACAACACTGCCAATATAGAAAGTCTCTTGAAGTAATCCAGCATGAGATAACACAGTCAATGATGGCAATAGACTCAGCGGATAGTACACTCCAGAGGAGAACCAACACAGTCCAGCAAGGTATGCAATACACAGCACAGTCAATGGGAAGTATGCATACCGTGGTTCAGGAGGAGGCAGTCAGACAGAAGTGCAGAGATACCTGAACGGCAGGAGGCCGGCAGGATGCAAAGTCCCTGGATGGGTGAAGCGGTGGTCTAGCAGGTGCAGCGCACAGGTAGGTAGACCAGCAGGGAACCCAGGAAGGCGTGGAGAGCGGATCAGCAGTAGATGGATGCGTAGCGCTGAGAAGTAACAGCAGCGGGTCTCTGCGGGAACACGGAGGTAGCCAATAGCAACCAGCAGGTGCAGTAACGATGGGACACCAGAGCAGAGTTGAACTGGAACAGTTGATCACGGAGAGTAGCGGGTAGCAATAGTGGCAGCAGACTCCAGGAAACACGGGAGAGTTGACAAGGGCTGAAGACTGAAGCGCACAGAGGCGGCGGATAGGAATCAGCTAAACAGTCACGATGAAACACAGACGGGTTGCAGGTTGAAGACTGTAGTGCACGGAGGCAGCGGATAGGAATCAGCTAGCAGTCACGATGATGAAACACAGACGAGTTGCAGGTTGAAGCCTGTAGTGCACGGAGGCAGCGGATAGGAATCAGCTGGCAGTCACAATCATGAACAGGTGAGTGGATGTGAATGAAAGACTGTAGTGCACGGAGGCAGCGGATAGGCATCAGCTAACAGTCCCAATGATACAAGGTAAAGTTGAAGTGGTAAGAAGACTGTAGTGCACGGAGGCAGCGGATAGGAATCAGCTCACAGTCACGATGATACAGTAGATGGTAGAAGTGGTATGGGAACCACAGTAGTAGAAGTGGTTTGGAAACCACAGAGGTAGAAGTGGTTTGGAAACCACAGGAATCAGCTGGGCTGAATAAACGAGGAAACACAGGAACACCTTCAGAGACTCATGGGGAATGAGACTCCAAGATCAGGCAACGTGGTGTTGACCACAGGTGCTTAATATAGGGAGGTTGCCTGATCTGCCAATTAAGTTAAAGGAACATACACTGAAGGTTTGGAAAGGGCTGCGCATGCGCAGTCCCTCAGGATAGAGGACGTCCACGGTTCCTAATAGTCCGGGAAGAAGCACTCACAGTCCGGTGAGTGACATGCAGTACCGTTACAAGTTTGG
This sequence comes from Mixophyes fleayi, assembly GCF_038048845.1. NCBI lineage: Eukaryota > Metazoa > Chordata > Amphibia > Anura > Limnodynastidae > Mixophyes > Mixophyes fleayi. The sequence goes on from NC_134410.1 coordinate 79,728,534, forward strand.
TCATAGGCGGTACTGCTGTCGGGATGTTGCGCATTGGCTCAAGGTCACGCTGCACAATGCGCAGGGTGTACAAGATCACATGTGGAGGAAGCCAATAGCGACGGACAACCTCCACATCCGTGATCCCAAAGAGGCTGACACGTGGCCTGAAGACACGCTCCCTCGGATGGCGATGTTGTCGTAATTGCTGGTTTGGACGGGGCGGAGGAGCAGGCCCCCCGTGAAACAGATAGTGGTCCAACTCCAGGAGCCCCTGTATGTGTTGCAAAAGCCAGAGTTACCAAACCAAAAAGAAGGTGACACATTTCCACCTTGATTTTTCTTACTTGCCACAAATGATGCAACCAATACTTACAATGTAGTGAAAATTCATCCTCAAGCTTTTTGTAGCAAAGAACAGTCGATAATTATGGATTTTTACATAAGGAAAAAAAAAATTGGAATTTTTAAATAAAAACAGCCCTATTGAATGAACAAACAGCACCACACCATATAAAAACACCACCAAAGTGCATGCAAACGTGATACTTACCATAGGCAAATCACCTTGTGCATATCACATTAGTTACATAAAAATGGATAAGGTGTAATTGTGCAACACAAAATACAGAGTGTTAAGCAATCAGTTTATAATGGATTTTTTGGAAAAAAAATAAATAAATAAGAAAAAAACACGAAAAATACTGCATGCCCCTTATTAGTGCCAAACCCAATACATTTTTATGTTATTACATTTTTCCACTCTATACTTACCACACACACAGACGCAAATTTTTTCAGATCTCTGCTCAATCAGCAAAATCCCAGCTGACCTCAAAAATCTGTGTGGGAGGGTCAGCAGGTAACAAATCAAGCCAGGAAGAAGGTTAAAAATTAGTCTATTCACTACATTATAGAGGTCTGTATGCATTCCCTCATCAAAGTATACACAGTTCCGGAAAAAATTCAAACTCCAAAGGTAAACAAACACTTTACAACTAACATTCAAAAGTAATCCTCTAACAAAGTATGTTAACCCCTTTCAGCAGCAAGTGAGGTTACATAAAACATATATTCTAGCTCTCCAACACCTAGCAATGCTTTGATAGTTAATTAAACATACAGGTTGACACGGGTACAGCAGTAAACGTCTGGAAACAGCATTTGTCCATCTGCAGTTTAACTCACTCAGACCACTGAAACTCCCAACAGCACTGAATTCCACGAAAGGCGTTTTTAACTACAACTGTGATTAGAGAATTATATGCCGGTGAGTATGCCGGACGGACGTCATTACGAGCACACAGGTGCGTTCCGAGTGACTGAGTGTGTTTGGTTTGAAAAGATATCTGGCATGTTTGCAAAGTGTATTCAATGTATGGTAAGTGTATTTTGTAACGATTATTCACATATTTGACAAATGAGCTTAGCAGTTTGTGTTGTTCAAAGATCATGATTTAATGAGTGTACATTTGAAAGGTATGCAAGAGAACATATTTTCCATTTGGTGTAGACGATAGTGTGGTTGTTAGGTATTCCACCCATCAATGCTAAGGTCTGAAGTTCGAGCCCACAAGTCAACCTTTAGTACAAAGTGGTATAAGAGCCTTTAGTAAGTTTCCACACAAAGAATAAAAGTCAAGTTAAATATGCGACTGCTCATCATTCGCCTAAGAATCGCATTTGCGATCATTCATTGTTTCTATTTTAGTATTTACATCTCTGCAGGTTTTTAAAAACAGTCATTTTTGTGTGTGTGTGTGTGTGTGTGTGTAGGGTGATCTACTTGATTGCACGTTAACCCTCATGTTGATAGTAATAACTGCCAATGTAAACAGTATACAGGAACAAGACAGAAAAGCAGCTGAACCTAATAAAGTAATTGCAAACACTTTTAGGATTCATCCACTAATGAGAGTGGTGTAAGTTCCAAAATTTCCCCCAAACCCCTTTGACCCAAAAGTGTCTTAAATGGTCAATGCATTGTTTTACCCACATTTAAAATACTGGTGTGTTTGTTTGTTTTTTATCATTACACAATGCATATCCCAAGGAGTGCCATCTCTAATCATTTATTGTGAAATGATTGCCATTATCCCTACCTATAAATCCCAATACTTGGCCCTAGCTAAGGTTGATGGTCTGTATTTCATTCTATGCAATTGACATCACTTTGATATCACTTGCTAATTGGTGTAGCAGTTAGAGAATGCAGCTTTGCAAACTTGAAACCTGAGTTCAATTCCTCCCCAACACTCTTGTGCGTGTGTAATCACTAATTTTCTACTTCGTATCTATGTATTAAGATCTAAAGTGTCTCTATAGTAAAAGTTAGCTAGCTCTATTTTCAACCACTTCTGCTGTTAAAAGTGAAAATGTAGCAGTATAATTCTGAGTAGCGTTTTTTTAGCAATTTGGTTTACATACAATAGGAAAGATGTGTAGATACAAGACCCATTTTACCTTGAGCATAAATGACAGATTTTGTGTTTTAGGCCACAGTTTCCAATACATATACTATGCTATAACTCCATGTAAAAGTGAGAAAGGCCTTATTCAGGATTCGAGAATGTGTTTGCACATTCCTATTCCATCCATTCCGGAAGCCGGAATGGATGGGGAAAGCACTCTCCACTACATTCCGAGAGTGAACTGCACTCTGCACTCCATTCCGGCAGCCGGCATGGATGGAGAATGCAATCTGCACTCCATTCCGGGAGTGAACTGCACTCAGCACTCCATTCCGGCAGCCGGAATGGATGGAGAATGCACTCTGCACTCCATTCTGGCAGCCATAATGGATGGAGAATGCACTCTGCACTCCATTCCAGGAGTGAACTGCACTCTGCACTCCATTCCGGCAGCTGGAATGGATGGAGAATGCACTCTGCACTCCATTCCGGCAGCCGGAATGGATGGGGAATGCACCCCTGCACTCCATTCCGGGAGTGAGCTGCACTCTGTACTCCATTCCGGCAGCCAGCATGGATGGAGAATGCACTCTGCACTCCATTCCGGCAGCCGGAATGGATGGGGAATGCACTCTGCACTCCATTCCCGGAGTGAGCTGCACTCTGTACTCCATTCCGGCAGCCGGCATGGATGGAGATAGCACTCTGCACTCCATTCCGGGAGTGAACTGCACTCAGCACTCTATTCTGGTAGCCAGAATGGATGGAGAATGCACTCTGCACTCCATTCCGGCAGCCATAATGGATGGAGAATGCACTCTGCACTCCATTGCGGGAGTGAACTGCACTCAGCACTCCATTCCGGCAGCCGGAATGGATGGAGAATGCACTCTGCACTCAATTCCGGCAGCCGGAATGGTTGGAAAATGAACTCTGCACTCCATTCTGGGAGTGAACTGCACTCAGCACTCCATTCCGGCAGCCAATATGGATGGAGAATGCACTTTGCACTCCATTCCGGCAGCCGGCATGGATAGAGAATGCATTCTGCACTCCATTCTGGGAGTGAACTGCACTCAGCACTCCATTCGGCAGCCGGAATGGATGGAGAATGCACTCTGCACTCCATTCCGGCAGCCATAATGGATAGAGAATGCACTCTGCACTCCATTCCGGGAGTGAACTGCACTCAGCACTCCATTCCGGCAGCCGGAAGGCACCTTTACTGAAGACCCAGCAAGTAGCATAGTGCGCTATATTAAGCTACCTAATTCCGGCGTTCCGGATTAAACCCAAAAGGCCAAAATATCATCAAACATCTTAAACTTGACAGTGGCATTTATTAGAAAGGTGACTGAAAGGAAAAGAGGCTTCACTTGCACAAACGTACTAATGGAACATTTGTAATCTATATATATTTCCAAATAAATGTAAATTTTTTCAAAAAATGAAAATTCATAAAAATGTCAGTATTGATATGTATGTATGTTGTGCATATTTCGTTGTGCATTTTAAATGCACAGGCTGTATTTATAGTAGTTAAATAGTTGTTTAAGCTAACTGTTTTGGACTTAAACATGACCCCTAGCTTCCTTAACTTTTATCAAGGATTTGAGCCTACTGTTCTTAAGTTAAAATCCAGAACGCCTACTTTACTCAAGTGATCTCTCATCTCCACCCACTCCGCGCCCACTCTCCTCCCATTCCCACCCCTTTCTTCTCAAGTGGTCAGCCACCATCACAAATGTATTTCCGATGGAGATTGCGGTTGAGTTGCCTATGAGTGCCAGATCTGCTCGCCGGATACGCTGTTTAAGCAGCGTATGTGGTGTTTTATCCTGCTCAACTCCCTTTTTCGCACATGCACAGAGACGACTACTGGATTATCCGCATACGGATGCATTTCCGTACCTTGATGAATCGGGCCCTTTATTCTTAATTACTGAAATAAAACATGAAAGTAGAAGGACAATAAAAAACAAACAAAACCCTATCGTGGCGCCAATATATTATATGCTAAATAGCTAAAGATACTGGATCAGATAAATTCACAGTATCAAATAGATGGAAATAGTAGAAATCAGACAAGGACAAGCTGCTGCAAAAAACTGGTGGCTGCGTCCACCCAAAAACTGACAATAACATAATACAAATTGCAGCGCTACAAACCAAGCTGTCTAAAGTGTGTCATATCAATTATATAAAAACAACAAAACAAAAATCACGAATGGACTATTAAATAAATTTATTGCATAAAAAGCAAAACCACATGTATAAATAGCCTATTGATGCTGTATCAACACTGATTAAGGAAGACAATGAGTATAACTGAGTCACCTTGCACTGTGACTCAAAAAAAAGTAATAAAAAATAAAAAATATATAAAATATATATATAAAAGTATGTATAAAACGTAGCTCATGAGATTTGGCAGACCACAACGCTACTAGATGGTGTAGTATAAACAGCTGTTCTGGTGTAGCTGAAATTGTGGTATGTACAATAAAACAGAATAATCCAGGAGCTGTTCTAAAGGCTTCCTCATAGGTGCAGTGCTGAAAATCATATAGATTGATAATAAACACTGGAGAGGTGTCCCACTACAAAAGAGAGTGACGTCTTGATGGCAGTATATAGCTCTATCTGAGCATAGATGTGTATAAACAAAGAGCTCCAGTAGCCGTCATGTTTAGTGTGTCCAAAAATAACACTCCATACCCCCAGTATATAACAATCCAACCGGTGATAAAATAAAGTTATGTCTACTCACTGATTCCGTCTGTGTAGCCATGAGCCGCTCCGATCTCACCTCCAAATGGAGCTCCGGCAGAGAGATATCTGTTTGGACAGCAGACAATGTCACTAATACCACTTTCATACTGCCGCCCCTGCAATATCCCGGGTTTTTGAAGCCGGGTTTTTGCAGGGTCTCGGAGCGTCCCAGCTCAGAAACACCATTCATACTGCACCTCGGACCCGGGAATTTCCCGGGTTGACCCCATTTATACTGCACAAGTCTGTGCCCTGGCAATTTGTGGGAGTCATCACCAGAGCAGTTTTAATTGGCTGAAAAACGGTAATGTCATTGAAAGGTGACTGGTTTGTTGACGCATAAAGATGATACAAAAGTGGGTGGTGATTGTTTATCACATTACTTTTTATCATGGCCGACGACTCACTTTTGTGTAGCCCAGAGTTCATGTTTACTAGTATTTTTTTGCTGTTTTATGCAGCAAATGAGAGTTTGCTGCAGCTGCTGACACTGTGCACTCTTGCGCAGTCCCAGTTCAAGAGGAGGAAGGCGAAGTTTATGGCACAACAGAAGAAAACTCGGTGTCTGTATATGCGCAGGAGGAGAGCGTTTCTCAGGGCCAGCATCGCCTCAATTTTGAGATTCAGTGCTGCCAGTAACCGAACCATGCGTGCCAGAGAGCGTAGTCATGGAGAAGCTTTCTGGTCTACTGTGGAAGTGTTTGAGGAACAGCAGTGGATGCAACACTTCAGAATGTCACGTGGGACATTTAGCTATGTGCTGGACCTTATAACCCCAGCACTTTCCAGGAAGGCCACTAACTTTGGGAAACCTATTCCACCATGTAGGCGCCTTTCTATTGTGTTGTGGTGGTATACTACCCCTGGAGAATACCGGACAATCTCCTGCTTGTTTGGAGTGGGGATATCCACGGTGTGCACTCTAGTGCATGAAGTCACCACGGCATTGCTGGAAGCCCTATATCATCGCTTCATCTCCTTACCGCAAGGTCAGCGCCTGGATGATACAATTGCAGGATTCCTGAAGCGTGGGTTTCCACAGTGTGCTAGAGCCATAGACGGGACACACATCCCCATCATTGCCCCCACAGACAACCATGCAGATTACTACAACCGCAAAGGCTGGCATTCCATCATTCTGCAGGCTGTGGTTGACCACAACTATTGGTAAGCATTTTTTATGTTTTTTTAATGTGACTGTGTCATGTGTAATGCGTATTGTAAAACATATTTATATATGGTTTTTTTTATGTTAGTTTCACAGATGTTTTCATCGGGTGGCCTGGACGTTCCCATGACGCCAGAGTTCTAGCAAATTCGGACCTTTACCAAATTGCTGAAGAAAGACAAGATAGCTGGCTGTTCCCTAGAGAGGTAAATATCGGTGTAATGTTGTATGATGTTTTTGTAATTGAAGCTTATATACTATTGTTTGCTATCAATATTGTATGTATTTACTGCCCCTTTTTATATACAGATGTAACACTTGCAAAATGCATTTTCACCATATAGTACCAAGTGTACTGCGTTATTTGACCAATATTTTAAACATGGTGACATGAAACTGCATGTTTTTATTTACAGAAATCTACGTTTGTTGATGGTGTGGAGATACCGGTACACATCATTGGGCATGCTGCTTACCCTTTGAGGCGCTGGCTGATGAAGGGATTCACTCAGCAACATCACATGTCTCAGGAACAGATCCGGTTTACACATACCCTCAGATCGGCTCGGATGGTGGTGGAAAATGCTTTTGGGCGCTTGAAAGGTAGTTGGCGCTGTCTGTTGAAGCGCATTGACATTGACACCAAGCTTGTGCCCCACGTGGTTGCTGCTTGCTGTATTTTACATAACATTTGTGAAATTCAAAAAGAGCAATTTCTACCTGAGTGGAATGTGCAGGAATCTGAAATGCCAGTGCTGTCAGTGGACTCCAGTACTTTTGAAGGAGAGCGCACCAATACCTCTGCTGAACTTATTAGGACCACCCTCACTGCCAATTTGACCTCACTTGTTTGAATGTACCACACAAATGTAAAAATAAAAAATATATGTTTATTTCACATATTGTATTTTGTTTTGTACATATTTCCTCATATGTCTCTTCACAAAAAAATATAAAATGACACAATATAAAAGTGCTTACTTGCATGTAGAAAAAAATAAAATATATACATAAGTAGTAAACCGAAGACACAAATGTGCCCAAACAGTAAGTGAAAATTTGCTTTTCACGTTATATATATATATATATGAGAAGCTAACGGTGTGATTCCAGATCACACGTAACATACATGATAACAATTAACAGTGAAACATTTGACCATAAAACATGATTATTAAAATTGCCTATATTGTGGCATTTCTGGTGGTGGAGTGGTTTGGAGTGGAAAACCCGGTGGGTGTTCTATGTTGGGGTTACCCATAGGTTGAACATGTTGTGTATTCTGTACCGGGTTTGGAGGGTTATTGTTGCCTAACATGGTTTGGCCCCGCTGGTACATAGGATAATGTCCGTCATAATAGTAAGGACTTGGAGGGGGTGCCTGCACCTGTGAGAGGAGTCTGTCCATGAATCCCATAATACACTCACGATTTTCGCGTAACACGCGTTCCGGCATGTTCATGATTTGCATGAGGAAAGAGTCCTGCAGTTCCCGCTCATTGTCCATGAAACGCTGCAGTTGTGTATTCTCGTGTTCCCTCATGGTGCTGTCCATCTCCCGCAGTTGATCCATCATGACAGTTGTCATTGTTTTAGTTGCTTGCTCCATTTTGTTGGGCCTTTTGCGTTTTTTAAGAACGTTGTAAACTGTACATAGAAAAAAACACAGTAAAACATACATTAGAATATATAATGTGGAAGAACAAAAAAGCAGTGTTGTAAGCTGATATGTGCTTGAGGCCTCCGCCCTCTTGCCCAGTAGTTTTGCACTGCAACATATGCGTAGAGATGTTTTAATACTTTGGAGTGTATTATATTTGTCTTTTGGGCTTTTTGTTGATATTGTTCTCTTTTTAAAGTTATGTAGAAACATTAGTGTTTGGTTTGCATTTATGTTGATATACTTCTCTTTTTTTTACAGTTATGTTCAAACATTTTTTCATTTTTTTAAAGTTATGTAGATATATTTTTGGGTATTTGGCTTGCATTTCGGTTGATATAGTTCTCTGTTTTTGGGACTTTTGTTTATACAGTTCTTTTTTTTACCAATTATGTAGATATAAATGTATGTATATATGGTTGGTTATTATGTGAGATTATTAAAGATACTTACTGTTGGAGCGTAAACTGGGACCTGGCATAGACTTTGACACCGGCACTGGTTCTGGCTGCGTTTCTTGCGAAGTCTCTGTAACGACTTGCGCAGCAGGGAATGGCTGTGAATCGTTCAATTCCTCCCAAGACATGTTGGTGTCATCTGTTGTGGCAGAGCACTCCAGTTCTGGGGTGTCTTCAGTAGAATCTTCTATTATTATCGTTGCGGTCTCGCTTGTCTGTGTGCTCTCTGGTGGTGTTGGTATAGCCGAATCCACATTGCTAGAAGATGACAGTGCAATTGGATTTGTCAGAGGAGAATGTCCAAAGACCATATTGCACTGGTCATAAAAGGGCCAGTCCATTTTTTCAGCGCCACTTTTGCACCTGTTGTGGTCATGGACTTTAGTGTACTGCTTCTTCAAGGACTTCAATTTGTTCAGGACTTGTTGCTGTGTCCTCTTCATGCCACGTTGTGTGAGTATTTTGGCAATGTTGTAGTACACTGTGGCATCCTTCACAGTCCCAGTCACTTGCCTTCTAATTTCTTCCTCCCCTCTGACATTCAGCAGCTCACGCACCTCTTCCTCCATCCAGTGTGTCATAACTGCTGTAAATAAATACTGTTTTTGTAAACTATTAAAAGCAATTTTCTCAGTAAAAAAACGCTTCTGCTTCAGCTTTAGCTTGAGAACACCATCCACCATCTCTCCTAAAAAGCTTCTACAATGTTCCACGGGCTTCCAACGATGACATCATCCTCCAGAGACAGGCAGACAGCCAATCAGCATGTTTTCTGTGCAACCCGGGTTGAAAAACCCGGGTTGCACCATATATAGTGCAGGCGACCCGGGTCCAACCCGGGAATTACCCCTCGATAAATCCCGGGTTGAAGACCCGGGTTTTTAGACCCGGGATTTTGGACTTGTACCATTCATACTGCACCAAGACCCGGGTCGTTTGAGTTCGCCCTGGCAAAAATCCGGATTTTGGTGCAGTATGAATAGGGTATAACGGTGAAGTGCTTACCTAAGCGGGTCCGTGGCTGACACACCACTTCAAGCACACTGATGTCTGTGAAGTCAGAAACTCAGGTGAGTGTGTTTTATACATACTTTTCTATATATATTTTATATATTTTTTATTTTTTATTACTTTTTTGAGTCACGGTGACTCAGTTATACTCATTGTCTTCCTTAATCAGTGTTGATACAGAATCAATAGGCTATTTATACATGTGGGTTTGCTTTTTATGCAATACATTTATTTAATAGTCCATTCGTGATTTTTGTTTTGTTGTTTTTATATAATTAATATGACACACTTTAGACAGCTTGGTTTGTAGCGCTGCAATTTTTATTATGAAAGTAGAGGGAACCACCTTCTGTTCTTCCCTGAAGTCCCTCATCTGGTTCATAGCCCATATGATGAAAATCACCCACCATCTGATAAATTCCACTAAATCTGGGCCTCCTGGCGATTTCTACAGGGTCAACCTTCACAAAGGACCTCAAGCTAAAAAACTCAAAATTATTGGTAGGAATTGTTCTCTAGTTACTAACACTAGCAGCAAACTGTTTTAGTGGTAAAGCTATTCAATGTATGAATAGATTAGCAGTAACTTAAACAACAGAGCATTCACAATGACATCTTGGGCCTGATTCATCAAGGCATGTATTCTGAGCAAACCTGTGTTCAGTATTATACGCACATATTTTGGCTTTGCATCCGCCCAAATTCAACAAGGTACAGAGCTCAAGATGCGTGTGCTTTTGAAATCAGGGGCAGGTCTGCTGTAATCTACTCAATACCTATGTGTATACTAAATTGGCATAAGTATGCACAGGAAAATTAGACAAAAAAAATATCTTGTTACCTTATAATAATAAAGGTATTCATGTTAAAACAGTAACAAAAAAAAGAAAGAAAACTTTTTTTTGTTGTTGTTTTCTTTCATGAATGTTCTTAATGTCTACTGAGCATAACATCATTTTTACAGTTACTTGTGATTGCAAACACATGTTACAGCATGCATACAAGACTCATTACTGATCAGGACTTAGACTAGCCCTTTAGCTGGTGCAGGAGATACAGCAGAAAAACAACTAACTTTGAGACGGCCAAAGCTTGAATTGGATGTAGCTGCATGTGCTCGAGTTTGGCACACCCCTACTGTAAATTCGCTACTGCAAAATGCCCCTTCGCCGCCTAGTTCACTCCCAGAAATCATAGACTGTAGTATGAACATAATGTGCATTTTTGAAAAAAAAAATGTAAATCAGCTCTGTGTGCTTCCAAATTCAACCAGAAAAGGATCTGAAGATACGTGCGCTGATGAATTTGAGTGTATCTCTGCTCTGTTCTACTACACAAGACAGTGCATGATATGTCCAATGCCTATACATTCGTAAAAGAACGTACAGAAAAAAAAAATTAAGAAGTCCCTGTGGAGGACTATACAAACAATTATGACAAAAATAATAATGTGGACAGATAAAAAATCCCTCAACAATCCTAAAGCATCCAGGCAATTCCAAACCCATAATTCATATCAAGCACAGTACTGTTGTGTCCGTAACTATCGTTTAAAATAAATATTGTCCGCAGCGATCGCTGTGATTCCAAAACACATAGGATTTATTCGCAAAATATAATAATACAAAGTTTGGTATGCATAAGCATGCGCCTGCCAGCACTGACAAAAGCTTCTATAAGAACGCTCTGGGGTACAAAACACAGGCTCAACAATTTATACACTGTACAGTTGTAAAAGTAGTTACATCACAGATATATACAGTTACAGCTGTAAGGTCTTCATTCATTGAAGGTTATTGCACTCTCAGGTACTCAACGTGGCATTGGTGGATTCCTCTGGTTATTGTTCTTGAAACTGCCAACTGTCCTTTCCTTAGGCTCTCGCTTCTAGCCCTGTGTAACTGTTTTTTAATGACTTCTGTGTAGTAGCTATTATATTTCTCCCTCTTAGTATCATCACACTGTCTGCGAATATCCGTTGAGCTATCTTGGGAAAGAGTCATAATTTCAGAAATTCCTTTAGAAAATATATACCTCTGGAGTTAACCATTTGTATGCACTTCACCCACATATATAATACATCATCCAGAAGGTTATAAGGCACAATATAATACGTTACATCAATACACAATATTCTAATAAATTTCCCCCTGTCTAGCATTTCCATCTGTCCAAGGCAAGTCTCCGCTTGTATAACATTTAAACAATAACCTAGAGGAACTTTCCCAATCATTATTTTCCTATGTTTATTAAAATTACTTTGTTTATGATACCCTTCAGACTTTCTGGTTAACCGTACTTTAGTTAGTCTCTCATAAACACTTGTGGGACGGGCTATAATCTGATCATTTTGCTTCCCAAAGCTCAAGTTTTCTTTTTGTGTGAAAAGTTCAAGCACAACAATGAACTATCTACTGAATATTGGCAAAGTTTCAAACTAGGGCAACTAGTAGTATTATATCTTCCTTCTATTGGTCTCCCCTCTCCCATAATTCAAGAGATGTTTAGTGGGAACGGTACTAGTCCTATATTATTTTGTCCCTGAGGCACGTGAGAGCACACGCAACATTCAGTTTGTTTTAAGACCTTACCCACTAAAGAAAGATAATAATTCTCACGGGTGCCCGCCCAAGTCCAAATTATTACTGGACTGACATCGCTGGATGCACCTCTCTTTAACTATCACAGTACTTACAGACACAATATTCTTTAGACAATAGACCCTCACACTGTCTCCAAGCTCCATGGTTAGCAGGCTTTACCCCAAATAGAATAGAGTAATTAGCTGGACTGATTGTGTTAACAAATTCTCCTCCACCTCCACATCCTCAGTATCACTACCTGAACCAGTCTCATCACCTGATCACCATTGCAAAAATAGAATGTCCTGGAATAAATAAGGATGAGAAAAACACTGGAAAGGGAAAATCAGAAAAACTGTTGCTCCATGATGGGATAACAGTCTCTGCAAAGTCCCTGGGTCAGGTGTTATTAACTGCGATCTTAGGTCTCCTGGAACAGATTCACGAGTGTCATTCTCTGCTATATTTTGAACCTTCTCCAGATTGTTGACTTCTCTGCAGTGGATTGAACAGATTCAAGTGTCTCTTTCTTCTACTTTCAGAGATGTGGTGCTGGTCATTAACACTTGAAATGGGCCTTCTCACCTGTCTGTTAAACAATTTAAGTGTATGAAATTACAGTCCATAACATATTCTCCCAATCCAACATCATGACAGTTAGTGTATAACATATCAGGAGACAGTATTTCAAAATTTGTTGCTGTCTCACAATTTTGAACAGTCTCTTCATCATTACATTTTAACTCATCTTGGGAGTTTACCATCAAGTGAGATTGTCAAAAAGTATCTCAAAAGGTTAAGAGGTGGTCTAGGAGTGGTTCTGATGCTGGGGAGGATTTGTGGCAAAGCTTATGGCCACTCCAATCTAGTTTCAACTGTCACTCTATGCAATTTGTTCTTGATAGTACCATTTACCCTCTCTACTTTCCTACTGTCTTGTGTCCTATACAGAGTATGTAACTTACTTGCCCATAAGTTTTTCACATAATCTAAAAGATATGGGAGCCACAGGCCCACCTTGTCCATCTCTCCAGAGTCTAGAGGACTTCTGACCACATCCTTCACCTTTCCTTACTGCCCTTTCCTGTAGGGAACATAAATCTCACATTTCAATTAATCTTTGTGTGTTAATCATGTCAAAGACCATTATTTTGTCAGTTGTCATAGATAAATCTGCTGCCCACTTGGCAGCTCCGTCTGCCCTGTTATTACCCATTGATATTGAGTCTTTTTATCAATGTCAATAGTCCTTTTGTGTGTTGTGACTGTTCTACTGATGTCCTGTTACTGTCATAAAAGTTCCTAATTCACCACAGAGCCCCAGATTTACGCACTTAAAACGTACTTAAAGTCAGTGTACATATTAACTCTGCAAAATCACATGCCTTTCTCAGTCTCATGAGTTTGGCTACTTGGGTTAATTGAGGCAGGCCAAGGTTCAGCTTCTATAGCGCTTTGTTATCTATATAATAGTATAACAGTACATGTCCGTCTGTCTGTCTATGAAAAATATAGAACATAAAACATACAAAAAAATTCACATTTTCTAAAGGGGTGTCACTTATGTCAGGTCTTTTTAGTAAAAGTCAGATTTAAATATTCCATACAATCATACGTATTTGTATACCTGTCAAATTCACCCTCAGCCAGAGTCTCCGCTCCTTCTACCCTTTATGCATCTGTTGGCACATTTTGTACACCTTGCTTAGGAGACATTTGTATTTTAGGTAGAATTTAGGAGGCCAGATACAGCATGCAACGTATAGACAGTTGAATCATGTGTCTATATCAAGAATCCAGCTGCACAACCATCGGCTTCCGTATAGTACAACTCAAAGTTTATTTTCATAATCTGGCATCCATAGAGCATATGCTTTAGTCAGACTCTCTTTAATGTTAAAATATGCTTGCTCTGACTCTTCCGTATGTGAGACAAACTCAGGCCTTGAGGATGAGACTAACCTCTGCCATGGTAAAGTCAGAATAGAAATACCTGAGATCCAGGATCTACAGTACCCCCACATTTCTAAGAAAGCACAAATCTGTTGCTGGTTCTGCTACAATATCATGTATAGCCTGAATCCTGTCCGTTGTCAAGTGTCTTTTCACCTGGGAGACACAGAGTCTCAAGTAGTTTTACCCTTGCCTGGCCTGACTGTATTTTATTCTATGCAACCTTGTGTCCTGTCTGCAAGAAATAAAGTAACAAGTGTTTAGTATGATAACATAAATAAATCAGAACACAGCAATCCTACATACATGCAACTTAGAACCGACCCATTGTTTTGGTTGGACAGATTAAAAAACAGTCACGCCAGGCTTGTGCCAAAATACTGACACTGTCTATATTGTACCCCTTTCTATGAGAAAGAAAAGAGGTACTTGACAAAAACAAAAATGTAATAACAGAGAGTAAAATAGCAAGGAATAATAATAATTAAATGATTTGCAAGAAAGGATATTTACATCAAGATGACAGCTGGATTGGGCACTACGGGGAATTGGCTCTCAACTATTTCATTAATCCCCCGCAAATCTTGAACTAACATGTAGTCCCTTCCCCATTCTTCCTAAACATAACAGGGAGTTACATCAGCCCTCCACCCTGCGTTCATGAGAGTCACGATATCTTTGATCACAATATTTCTACTACCTGTGATGAACTTGTATCTATGACAGTGGAATGCAACATTAGACCTTGTGAGGCATATCCTGTACCTCCTATGCATGCCTTCCTGGAATATCTAAAAACACCAGGCCGGTTCTCCGGGTAGTCTGTTGAGAAAAGGTTGCTGCTGTCTGGAGCTCTGGTTCACCAAGCTCCCAGGAGCACGGTATATTATACACCCCATTTTAAATAATAAATCTCGTCAAGAAAGTTAGCATGAGCCACCACAACTAAAAGAAAGAATGTTTAGAATGGTCCAATATTAAGTTCTGCTGGTGCATTCAAGGGATAATGGTACACTTCTCCTTTACCCTCACAGTTGGAACGGTTGCCGCAGTATTTAATAAATTTAGAGAAGAATTTAATACATATCTGGCTGTCCCTGTGTCTGAGAAAAATAAGTTTAATTAGTGCCAGATACAAAACACATTTTGTTTTCTCTTACTTTCAGTTCTTATCATTAGTCAATTTAAACATCTTAGATAAGATTACAGGTGCAGCTCAGACATCAGAGATTAGCAGGTGTACTAATGTCACTTGCTGACATTGAGTGAGTACATATCTGGATGCTAATATCTCTCTAACCTATTGTCAATTCCTTGCTAATTTTTCTGTCTCTTGGTGTAAATGTATCAAGCTGAGAGTTTTCCGGCTGGTTTGAAAAGTGGAGATGTTGCCTATAAGCAACCAATCAGATTCTAGCTATCATTTTGTAGAATGTACTAACTAAATGACAGCTAGAATCTTATTGGTTTTTCAAACCCGCCGGAAAACTCTCAGCTTGATACATTTACCCTTGGTCTCTACACGGTGAGTGAAAGGGCTTCCTATCCTTTTTGCACTGCACATTGCCCTTGCAAAGTAATCTGCAGCACTCTCACTATCCTTTTGTTTAATGGTATATATTTTGTGTCAATTAATTACCACAGGAAAATATGCACTTAATTGGGCACTAATATTTTTTATATTTGCTTGATCATAATCATCAGTTAAAGTTTATTGTTCCCTCAGTTGACTATTATTGATAAAAACTTGGACATCAGTATTTGGAGGAAGACAAGCCTTCAGCACTACTCAATATTTATTGGTTGGTTCCTGTGCATTCTTTAGACCCTTAATGAAATTTTGACATTTAGCTAGATCCTTTCCTAGGATCAGGGAAATCAGTGATAATTCAGACCTACTCCAGGGACATTCCTGTCTGCAACTACTCCATCCATATCTGCATTACCATTAGGTACTGATATTGTTCTAACATATTTCTGCAATAAAACTGCACCCAGGATCAATAGCTGGAACTATTGTTTCTGAAGAATGGATATGTCTGTTCTTACTGGCATGTGGGAGAGTTTTATGAGTGTCTGCAGCAGTAAACGTGGGTTGGACACTATCCCTCCTCCCTGATACCTATGAACTTTCCTGTAATTTATAGGCTACCACAGAGATTAATGTAGGTTCATGATCATCCTTTTACAAAAATGCATACACTTATTTTTCTCCAAGACATGATTTAATTTACAAGGCTCACTATTTTCCCTGGCTACATTTTGGTTACTATCCACATAAGGTGAGGGTCGCGCTGTTACCTGCTCAGGTTTTAAACAATTTTCTTTATTCGCCTGTGCTAATTTTTCGTAGCAAACTTTGCCTTCTCACTGCCACAAATTTAAACACGTGATATGTTAAAGTAATTATCTTAAACTTAACATACAAATCTGATCTTTAACTGTATTCAGTACATCATTATCAAAGCTTATAATGCTAGGAAAATGTTTAACACACTTTGCAGTTATTTTAGTCCACTTCTCACAATACACCGTTGCTTTCTGACCATAGTTTTTACTCATAATGTACACTGCAGACCCTTGGAGTTCTACCATATACTCATCCTGTTTTAATGTGGCCCTGTGTCTTACCTGCCTGACTCCCATAATCTGTGGTTCTACAGAATGCATGGGTAGGTTTAAGAAATTACCGAACTATAACCAATACAGGTCGTACACAACTTCGCCTCTGTGGGGGCGGGAAGTTTCTAAAGTGACGTCTTATCACTCTTCCCACTGGAACACTTCCTTCCAGTGAGGATTCGCACTTCTCATTGGGACTTTCTCCCAGCAAGGGTTCTCTCTTCCTGTCTGAAAAAGTTTGTTTTTTTCCAGCGAGGATTCTCTATTAAAACAGGATATAACATACAATATAGTATATCCATGTATTGTATATTTTGTTATTCTAATCATTGAAATATATTCTAATGGTTTTAATTGCTTAGCCAGACAATACCATTAACCGTCCATGTTGAGTACCAATACAAATAATTCGCCACACTAGACGATACAATTGACGGTCAGCATTGCACATTAATAAAATCTATTGTCTTTATGGGGGCGTGGCCTGGCCGCCATCGTGAACGGCCGCTGCTTGTGAGAGCTCTGTCTGCACTCACATAATTTGGTGCCCAAAGCCCTCACCTAGACACCTCACCTGCACATGGCAATTCCAGAACCTACCTGGATCATGGGGATTTCTCTTGAGACTGGCTTCGTTATTGGTGAGGTCACCGCAAGCTTTGACAGCCCGGACCGGAGTTCCCTTGCAACCGCCCGCCTCACTGCAGTGTCCCCGGCTCCAGCTCATTGAACGGCATGTCCATAGGAGACTTCGGCCGACAGGAGGTAATAACACAAACCTCAATTAAGAAGCTGCTGCTCTCTGTCCCTCTGTGGCCCCTTCGCAGCGATCTTGCGCTGCACAGTATCTTACTGTAATTAACTATTTAGTGGGTCTGCTCCAGGCACTCACTCTGCTCCGCCTCCACAACTTACCGGGTCTTGCGGTGCTGGCCACCATTTCCACTTAGTGCCTGCCATGTCTTCCCGCCATTGCTCCCGCTCTGGGTGCCATTTTGACAGAACTGACGCCAGAATACTTAGGGGCACCAGCTCAGTCTACACTACAATATACTCCTATTCAAGCCTATACTGCCTGAAGTAACTCACAGACCTGGTCTATATATTTTGTTCATCCATTTATTTGTCAGATCAAACTTTTTGACATTCCAGAGTAAATTGTACTTGTTAACTCTGGTTTTCTGGACTTTCTTCAAAACTGTTTGTTGGCCTATGGCGCCATCTAGTGGCTCCATATAACATTTTACTGCTCACTGATATATTCAAGTGCCCACATGCCCTGACCGGCTAAAACTGCATTGCTACAATCCTTAAACAAGACAACACAGAATCCCATTGTTCTATTATACTTCTGTCTGCAAAAAACCCTCTTATTATGGACTAATTAAACTCCACCCTTGAACCATGGGGATCATACGCTAGCATCTAGCTTTGGGCATATTGTTCTACATTTATGTGGTGCCTCATTGGTTTTTCATCTGCTGCCTGAGTCATGTCTCACAAACCGAAAAAAGCCATCCAGCCCGCCATGTTTACCCACAAAGACAGAATACAAGTGAGTACCTCCACACTTGAAACTCCCGTATCACCCGTCTCGGACCACGAGGAGTCCCAACCTTCAAATGTAATTTGCTCCACGCCAGAGCTATTGAAAATAATTCAAACCACTATACAAACTGAGATGAGGGCGGTCATACAGGACATTAAAGCTGAGGTCCTAGCCCTTGGCAGCCGCACAGATTCTTTAGAATGCAAAGTGGATGATATCTGCTCCTATCAAGAATCGGCTGACCAACAACTCACAGAAATGCGCCAATCTCTCTCAGATATGCAGGATCACAATGAGGATGTTGAAAATTGCACAAGACGCAACAACATCTGCCTTAAGAACATTCCGGAGCTCATTGACACTGATGCTTTACCTAAATACCTGGAGGGCCTTCTCCGTCAATGCCTTTCTGACACTCCTTCTTCTGACTTTCTCCTGGATCGTGATCATAGAGCTCTCCGTGCCAAACCTCCTGCAGGCCAACCACCCAGGGACGTGGTGATGAGATTCCATTATTACACTGTCAAAGAACAATTTATAGCTGCAACACGCAACACTCCAGCTGTTTCTTACTCTGGTCACAATATCCAGATTTTCCCGGACTTAGCTCCTTCAACTTTAAGGAAATGCCACAATTTGATCCCCATCACGAAAGCCCTCAGAAACCATTGCATTCGATATCGCTGGGGCTCTCCCTTCTCTCTCCAAGTTACTCATAATGGATCCTCGCATAGGATTAAGACTCATGAAGGTCTCTTAATGCTTGAGAAGTTGGACATTACATTGGCCCCTCCAACCCTGCCCGGAAACAGCTCTCCCCTTCCACAAAGAGCTCCTTAACCTACTTGGTCTACAGCCTAATTTGCTTTTGGGTCTCCTCGTCGGGCTTCTGCCTGCCATCAATAAATACTGGTTGTGTGTTTTCCCCCTTTTTTTTCTCTCTCTCTCTGCCTTCCTTTACAGGTTCTCCGGACCCCCGTGTCAACGCTGATCTTGAATCCATATATTCATCTTCTCCAAGCGAATGTTTTCATCCCAGAGAACACTGCTTAATAGTACACTCTTGAGAAACTGTTTCTATTAATATATGTTTGGTTTTCCTTGTCACGTTCAGACTATTGTAACATTTACATTTCATGGCTCTACACAGTAGTGTATTCTGGGGATCACTTCTGCATATTAGCTGGGTCCTCCTCAATTTAAACTATTTTGACAAGTTTATGCTCTTGTGCTTACTGTATTTTCTCCCTATCTCAGAGGCTATATTGTTGCCCAGGGGTACGCTCTAAGTTTCATAATTCCTTTTAAGATCGCCTAGAGTTTCCTTCCATATATGGTTCTACATTGGTGCCTTCCTCTGGGTGTGACATCTCCGTTTCTAGGTTTTAGTACCTTATAATTGCCTATAGTTGCATACGCTTCTTTATATGTTGTGTTAGTTCTCCCCTTAGCCATCTCTGATTTAAAACACACTATTATTGCTGTGTCCTCCTAATTTTCGTGTTTTCATCGTTATAGACCCTTGGCCTTTAAAAGTTTTGACCACTCCACTTTCTCCCAACCTGACAGGAGTCCCCTCCATTTCTATTTAGCCTATAATCTACTTGGCTACATTGCCCACACATTTAGACGGTTTTTTCATACTATTTCTTATATGTTTTCATACCCGTGTTCTCATCCCAGGGGACTCTGCCCTATATTGTATTCTGAAGATCACACCTACATATCCTCTAGCTCTTTCTCAATTTTCACTGTTTTGACAAGTTTATGCTGTTGTACTTTCTAAATCTCAGAGGCTAGGTTGCTACCCAGGGTTACGCTTCAAGCTCTCTAATTTATTTTAAGATAGCCTAGAGTTTCTTTCCATATATGGTTCTACATTGGCGCCTCCCTCTGGGTGCGACATCTCTGTTTATAGGTTTTTGTTACCCAATAACTGCCAATAGTTGCATACACTACTCCAGATGTTGTGTTAGTTTTCCTCTTAGACATTTCTGATTTAAAATACACTATTATTGCTGTGTCCACCTAGTTTTTGTGTTTTCATCTATATAGACCCTTGACCTTTAAAACATACGCGCACTCCATTTTCTGCCAGCCTGACGGGAGACCCCCCACTTGTACTTAGTCTTTAAGCTACTTTGTTACATTGCCCACATGTTTAGATGTTTTTTCATATTATATCTTATATCTTTTCATATCCGTTCCAACGATATGCCATTGTCCAGATGGAGTCTCTGGGTTTTGTTCTGGACCCCCCCCCCCTGGACATGGCATTACCCTCTCAATGCCCTATCTGATTACGATTCCCTCCCCAAGGTTCGTTACACATTCCCCCTTCCTTACTTAACATCTTTGTTATTTAACTTTTGTCCCTGACTGTTGCTTTGTCTAATCTCTCTAAACGTCAATGGGCTGAATGCCCCGCAGAAACGCACCATGGCGCTTCAAGAGTTAAAATGCCTGAACACTCACATAGTCCTGCAGGAAAAACATTTCACATACTTGCATCCAAGTCTTACAAACAGAACCTTTTCACACGCTTTCTATTTCTACTTCTCCTTGCAAAACTTGTGGCACTGCTATCCTAGTCCACCAGTCAGTTCCACAATACCAGATGACTAAGGCAGATATACAATACTGATCGGTTCTATCTCTCAGACGCCTATTACCATAGCGACTCTCTATGCTCCTAATGTGGGACAGGGATCCTTCTTTGCAGACTTTTTTGCTAAACTCTCTCAATCAGTTGAGGGGCAAGTTATTTTGGGTGGTGACTTTAATACCACATTGGATGCCAAACTGGATTGCTCACCGCCGTCTCCTTCCTCTCTGCCCTCCTCCAGAGACTCTCGCCATCTTTGCTCCCTAATTAAGCTACATGATCTCTACGATACCTGGTGAGTCCTGAACTCTACTGCTCGCGCATACACACACTTTTCCGTCCCTCATAACGTCCATACCCTCATAGACATGATCTTCGCGGATAAATCCACCACTCCTTCCCTGCGTCCTTCTGATATAATCCCAGTCACCTGGTCTGATCATGCGGCGGTTTCTCTTAATGTCGATATCCTTCCCTCTGTCCGCCCCTATCGATCCTGGCACATGCACGACATCCATCTCTCCAAACCGGAAAATTTACAAAAAGTGTCCGCAGGCAATCGCGGAGTTCAAGAACCTCAACTCTCCCCCAGATATTTCGCATTCTGTCCTATGGGAGGCGCATAAAGCCACTATCCGAAGCCTCTTAATTAGCATGTCCTCAGCCCAGAAAAAAGCCCAAATAGCACAAATCCAGGACCTCGAATCCAAGCTTGCTTCTCTCACCAAGAAGCATCAACGTTACCCAAAACGCAAAACTTATCTCAAAATCTTGGCTGTTAAAGCTCAGTTACAACAACTCTTGTCCAATAAAGCGGCCAACATGCTGAAATGGCTTCGTCAAAGATTCTACAAGGAAATAAAACTGATGCTCTCTTGGCCCGTAGTTTACATGCCAACTGGACCCGCTACATAATTATTCACATTCAAGATACCTATGCCAGTAAGCTATTTGACCCACAGAAGATAGCTAACCATTTTTGGGAATTCTACTCCAAATTGTATGATTTACATTCTGATAACCCCCCCAAAGACCTTAGACTTCGTACTAAAACATTTTAGAATACATGTCGGCTCCCCGCGCTTAGCAATTCGCAATCATCTTCACTTAGTCAGGAAATATTCCCTGACGAATTGAAATGTACAATTAAATCCCTGAGAAATGCATCTGCCCCGGGTCCGGATGGACTCACAGCCATATATTACAAAAAACTGCTTCCTGTCCTCTCACCCATGCTTCTAGACTTTTTTAATTCTATTCTCTTGGGCCGAAAGTTTGACAGCGCCACCACCAGAGCTAATATATTGGTCATCCCAAAGGAAGGAAAGGATCCTAGCCTTTGTACAAGCTATCATTATTAAACATAATTTAAAACTCTTTGCCAAAATCCTAGCAAATCATTTGGCCCGTGTGATCCCCTCCTTGGTCCACCCTGACCAGGTGGGGTTTATTCCTAACCGCCAAGCAGCTGATAATACTACAAAAATCATCAGCCTGATCCATGCTTCCATTAAGCTTAAGGCCCCGGCTCTGGTGCTCACGCTTGATGCTGAAAAAGCTTTTGACCGGGTTTCATGGCCCTTCATGCGCGAAGTCCTCAAAGTAGCAAACATTCAAGGCCCCTTTCTTAATGGAATTGCCTCCTTATATTTCAACCCCACAGCAACTGTCCTGGCTAATGGATGTGCTTCAGCGGCTTTCCCAATTCGGAATGGCACCAGACAGGAATGCCCCCTCTCTCCCCTTCTCTTTGCTCTTATGATGGAACCTCTTGCCTCCAGAATTCGCCTCAACCCTAATATTTCTGGTATATCCACAGTTTCAAGGTCGTCTAAACTAGCTCTTTACGCAGACGACGTGCTTCTCACCCTTACAAACCCTCATGTCTCTGTTCCATCTGTATTAGCTGAAACTAATGAATATGGTCTTCTCTCGAACCTTAAAATCAACTCTGATAAAACTGAAGCCCTTGCCCTCAATCTCCCTTCTAATATTCAAATGCACTTACAAAACACCTTCAAATTCCAATGGCAGCCACATCACATTAAATACTTAGGAGCTAATCTTACCAAAACCTATGATCGTCTCTTTACTGCCAACTTTCCCCCACTAATAGCTGCCCTAAAGCGAGACCTCTGATCCTGGTCCCCGAAGTATATTTCTTGGAATGGCAGAGTATCCTCTGTTAAGATGAATATTCTGCCAAGGATTCTTTATCTTTTCCAGACCCTACCTGTACGTGTCCCTTCACTTTTTCTTAAAGATCTACAATCAAGCATCTCACAATTTGTGTGGTCTGGCCGACGTCCAAGAGTTTGTCTCAAAGTTTTCTTCCGCCATGCTTGCAACGGTGGTCTGGGGATTCCATGTCTCCATAAATACTCCTTGGCGTCTCACCTCTCCCAAGCGGTTCTCTCTCATTCTCTCCCTCATACATACCAGGCTTTGGGTTGACACGGAAGCGGACCTCCTTCAGATGTTATCCCCCAGTATCTTATTTTGGCTAGACCCTAAAGACGTTCCCCTTCTTTACACTCTCTCCCCAACAGTTCGCTTCTTCTTAGAAATATGGAATTATTGCACCCGCACTTTCAAACTTTTGGCTAGTCCTAAGAAAATTTTCTCACTTTGGCATAACCCCTCTTTCCCATTAATCCAAAATCTTTTTCCCAATGGACAAAACAGAATATTTTGTTTTTATCCGATATAGTTCCAATGGGATTTTTCCCAACCTTTGCTGAACTCCGCAATCGCTTTCACCTTTCAGCCTGTGTTTTAGCAATATTTACAAATACGACACCTTTTCAACACCTTAACAGACCTCCGTGTTCCTTACAACTCCTCCCCCCTAGAAACCCTTGGTGTAAACAAAGCATCATCTAAAGGCTTAATATCCACTTTCTATACTCTGTTAATGAATCATAATCTGCCTGACAAAGAGCCTCATGAGCTCCGCTGGGAGGAGGAGACGGCTGAGACTTTGGATCCTGAGGAATGGACGGAGATTCACGAGACAGTTGCCAAATCCTCAATCTGTACACAGATAAAAGAAAATTCTTACAAACTCTAATTCCGTTGGTATTTAGCCCCATCCAAACTGAAAACAATCTATACGACAACTTCTGACCTCTGCTGGTGTAATTGTGGCCATCGGGGATCCCTGTCCCACATCTGGTGGAGTTGTCCAAAAATTATCCCTTTCTGGAAAGAGGTTGCTGACCTCATTTATAAAATAACTAAAGTCCCCATTCAATTTATCCTACTTTCTTCTACATCGACTTCCTCCTGACACTCACAAAATAATTTGGCAAACTCCCGGGCTACATTCTGACCGCAGCCAGATGCTTAATAACCAGGAAAATGGAAACAACCAGAGAGAACCTCAATTTCCGAACTAATTCAGTGTTTGACATATATATATATATAACCTAGAACACATGACTAGTGTAGTTAATAATCGACCTAATAAATTTTTCTCCACATGGCACAGTTGGCTAGATTACTTCACCGCTTCACACTCTATTTCTTAATAAATGAAAATATAGAGATTTCATTCATCTCTTGATCTGAGTCTCGCCCCTTCTGTCCTCCCTCCCTTCTTCTCTGTCTTTCCCCCTATTAACATACCCTCCTTACCCCCCCTTCTTCTCCTCTCTGATCTCTCCTCTCCCCAGCCTCTTCCTATCTTCCCTCCATGGTACTTCTGCTACATCATAACAATTATACTTTCAATTCACTTTCGCTCATATTTTATTGCTCACGATGACAATTCCCTCTGTATTGGTTCCGGTTTCCGTGCCCTATCTATATTACAAACTCTATATGTTCTCACTGTTATGAGTTGTATTATTGCATCATCTGTTGTACCACTTTATTTTGAAAAAAGTCAATAAAATTTATTTAAAGAAAGAAAAAATCTATTGTCTTTAATTCAACCCACACATCCGCACATGTTCACAAACCCACTTTGTTAGTAAAATAGCTTATGGTTGGCAACCTTGTTTCCTTAGATACGTTTAACAAAGTACTTTACTATATTATAACAAACAAAACAGAATTTCTTATATCTCCATGCATAAATCTGTCGCAGTAAAGAAATGTAATAAGCACTATTAAAATAAAGAAATACTGTATAGAGCAATCGCAAAACAGGACTATGTAACAAAACTATTACCTTCATCCCTAGATATGCTTCAGCTTCTTTGATAGACTCTCAAAGCAGGATTTCAGTTTATCAACACAAGAGATAAATGAAAAAGTACAGAATGATAAGCGTTATTGATATTACCTTCTGTGACGCGTCCACCCTTTATTGAGAAACCAAAATCCATATGTCTGCGAGTCCTGGAGTAGAGCCCCCAAACTGTTACGTCTGTAACTATCGTTTACAATAGATATTGTCAGCTGTGATCACTGTTGTTCCAAAGCACATAGGATTTATTCGCAAAATATAATAAGTCAAAGTTTGGTATGCATAAGCATGCGCCTGCCAGCACTGACATAAGCTTCTATGAGAATGCTCTGGGGTCCAAAACATAGAGCTCAACAATTTATACACTGTACAGTTGTAAAAATAGTTACATCACAAAGATATACAGGTACAGTTGTAAGGTCTTCATTCATTGGTTGAAGGTTCTTGCACTCTCAGGTACTCGACGTGGTGTTGGTAGATTCCTCTGGTCATTGTTCTTGAAACTGCCAACTGTCCTTTCCTCAAGCTCCCGCCTCTAGACCTGTATAACTGTTTTTTGTATGACCCCTGTGTACCAGCTGTTGGTGTATGAAATAGTGATATTATTTTTAACTTCCGTTCGCAATGTGTGAATGCTACACAAATAACACTGGATACGTGCTCATAAAATTGCGAATACATTGATACCAAACTAGATGTATTTTAGATGTTGGAAACATTATTGAGCTTTTTCACCACATTATATTTTAGATGAAAAGTTTGTAAAAACATTAAACATATGTAAATGTTATAATAAACTTTATGTTGCGTACAAATCGCATCGCAGCTGATTGTAGTATATAGAAAATATTGATTACCGTGATTACGGTGGCGAAGTGGTTAGCACTTCTGCCTTACAGCACTGGGGTCATGAGTTGAATTCCCGACTATGGCCTTATCTGTGAGGAGTTTGTATGTTCTCCCCGTATTTACGTCGGTTTTCTCCGGGTGCTCTGCTTTCCTCCCATACTCCAAAAACATACTGGTAGGTTAATTGGCTGCTGTCAAGCCGTTAGCCTTTTGAGGAAAACAACAGCAGGACACTAACCGGTATTAGCGCTACTGAACTAACAGTTGCGGAGTCTAACGTACCCCTGGTATTCGCCAGGGACCCCCGCATGGAGGTTTGGACTAGGCTGCACAGGGTACGCAGGTCGCGGTCTTGCTAGCCAGTTGCCGGTGTAATGTAGAAGGGTCAGATGGTCCGGGTCAAGCCAAATCGGGAATGCAAGGTACCAGGGAGAATCCAGAGGAATGGTCAACAAGCCGGGGTCGCGGAGCAATATGGGTCACACAGAATGAGGGATGGTCGACAAGCCAGGTCACAACGAGGAAGCAGGAACACTGGGAGCACACTCAGTAAACTGGAGTAAGGAGAACCAGGAACTCAGGGTATGAAACCTGTTACTCTGGCACCCTAATGGCGCAAGAGACAGGTTTAAATAGAGGCAGAGGCTGCAGCTGATAGGAGGACTCAGGGGGCGGCACGCTGGTGGTAAAGTAGCGTCCCGTTTCCTAGCAACGGGACGGGAGCAGGGCGCATGCGCCTGACAGGCAGGGACAGGAAGCTGCAGCAGGTCTGTTGCTAACCGCTCGGCGGAAGTCGGGCGTCCGTCCACGTCAGCGGGGACGGCGCCTGACAGTACCCCCTCCCTTCCTCCCTCTCAAAGAAGGATTGGTCCTCTTCAGGAAATTAGCAAGGAGGCGAGGAGAATGCAGATCGGCCTCCGGGACCCAGGACCTCTCCTCAGGGCCATAACCCTTCCAATGTACCAGATACTGGGGGTTGTGCCGAACAAAACGTCTCTTCAGAATTCTTTCTACTTCGAATTCATCTCCCAGAGAGGTCTTGATGGGTGGAGGAGAGACAGGTTCCTTGAATAATTCGTTGAGGACTAGAAGTTTCAGCAAGGAAACGTGGAAAGTGTTATGGATTTTGAGGGAAGGAGGTAATAAAAGCTTGTAGGAAACAGGATTGATGATTTGCAAGATAGCAAAAGGACAGATAAACTTGGGAGCCAATTTCATAGATGGAACTTGAAGTCGGAGGTTGCGAGTAGCCAACCAAACACGGTCTCCCACCTTCAAAACTGGAAAATTTCTCCTATGACGGTCAGCGGCTCTTATGTCGTTGCACAGAAGTAGACAGTGACGTTTTAGTTTGAGTCCAGATTTGAGAAAAGTCATGGATGAGGGAGTCAGCAGCCGGAACTTGAGAAAGTGGAGCCTCGGATAAGAGAGGAGGCGTGGAATGTCTCCCATAGACAACGAAGAATGGAGAATGGCCTGAGGAGGAATGTAGGAGGTTGTTGTGGGCGAATTCGGCCCAGTAAAGGAGATCACTCTAGGAAGTCTGATGGTCAAGAGGCAAAGCTCCGCAGGAAACATTCTAGGTCCTAATTCACTCACTCCATTTGTCCGTTCGTCTGAGGGTGATAGGCAGAGGAGAATTTGAGTTTAACTCCAATCTTATTACAGAAGGCCCTCCAGACCCTAGCAACAAATTGTACCCCCCGATCGGAGATGATCTTCTGGGGACATCCGTGGAGACGGTATAAATTCTTTAAAAATAAATCTGCAAGTCTAGGAGCTGAGGGGAGACCTTTATAAGGGATGAAGTGAGACATTTTGGAAAAGCGATCTACCACGACCCAGATGGTATTGTAGTCGTGGCTCCGAGGGAGATCGGTAATGAAATCCATCGTGATGCTGATCCAGGGAGAGTCAGGAATGGGAAGAGGAAGGAGAAGACCAGATGGGCTTTGTCTAGGAGTCTTGTGGCGCGCACAAACACAACATGCTGAAACAAATTTACAAACATCAGAACCCAGAGAAGGCCACCAGTAGTATCTGAAAAGGAATTCCTTCGTCCTCTTGTAGCCGGCATGACCTGCAAACTTAGACTCGTGTGCCCAACATAGTAATTTAGGGCGGAGATGTGGTTCCACGAAAGAGCGTCCCGGAGGAGGAGAGACAGAGGAAGAATTGGTAATAGCCACCACCTGTATAGGTGTTATGTGCGTATTGTCGCTAACCAATAACGATTGTCGAACCTCGATTTGTGTTTCCAAAGCCCAAAGATTTATTCGTAATAAGTAGAATAATATGCTCAAGCCAAGTCATAGTAAATACAGCCGTTACTTATCGCAGGCGCTCTGGATCCAGTGCAGTCATTCAATCCTGAAGTCTGGGGACAAGATGTCTGCACTCTGGATCACAAGCTGCTGCTTATATACACAATCAAATACAGTAATACAATGAAGATGGTATAGCTTGCATCCATTAGTCCAGGTTTCAGGAATGTGCAAGGGGTTGTCAATCATTGGCTGGTTCATCCTAAGGAATCCAAAGGAGGGGGTCATCTCTGCAGGGGGTATGCTCTGCTCTTCCCGCCAGGATTCCTTAGTCTTAAGTAGTTCATAATTCCCTATCATTCATAACTTGTGTATGCACTCTGCGATTCTCTCGCAGAGTGAACCAAACAGTAGGATATGTAACGAGGTTCATTATGATACCACTCATGATGTGATTCCTTCAACCTGTTCCGTGTATTTCACTAATATGCATGTAACTCTGATATAACATATAAATACTACTATATTTCGACATAACTGACTATGTGTTGCAACTACCATTAATGTGTACTATTTTATAAGTATGCGTGTTTGTGCGAATGTATGGTAAAAGACCAATTACTGTTGCTGCCACGTGTAGTGGATGCGTACGCCCTTTCACGCCGTAGCGTACTGTGCGCATCTTTTCAGACAAAGACAACCAAGTTTGCTAGACTTTAATTGAAATTACTTTATCCAATTTGCTGACTTCGACAGCTCCATCCTTTGATAGTGTAATAAACTATCACCCAATCACCGTTTCAAGTTCAGGATTATACAATACTTCTTCACAGACCATGATCTCGGTATCTGGTACCACCCTTTCAGTCTCTTTCTCAGTGTTACTCCTATGAGACCGTTTTCCACACTTCAACACAGTAGGAACACATTTGACAACTAAACCAATTGCTAAGATGACACCCAGTATAAGGAGAAGGAGCTTACCTACACTAGCAACCATTTCCTGTACCCACTCCCCCAGACCGGAGAACCATTTCACAGGGTTCAACCACGAGAACCAACCCGCCACCTTTTCCCCGACCTCATATAACGAAGAATTATGGCTCTTTCGAAATTCCCATTTCAGCTGTAAAATTTCATCCATCTTCCGGTCTATAACCTCTTTAGGGTCATCCGTATTATTAGTAATGTACGTGCAACATTTGACACCAAACTGGGTGGCCAGTGTCACACAGTACCCACCAGTAATAGAGGTGAGATAATTTAGTACCAGTCTATGTTGCACCAACTCCTTCTTGTACGCTTGTAGCTCCCTTCCAGTATACCTGAAAGTGTCATCATACAACTCGGTGATATTATCTATTAATTTAGCTAGGTCTTGGATATATTTAAAGTTTAATGTTCCCCGAGCGGTCCTGGTGAGATCTAGAGCAACCATAACTTGGAAACCAGCAGTTTCACTAATCAATTTTGTAGCTATGTGTTCCTCACCAGGAATCATATTTCTCTTGCCACGGTGTTCATACTGTGTGTGTATGTATGGTGGTGATGTAGTCTTGTGAATACCAACCATTTCTTCATGAGTAATAGTCATGATTTCAGGAACCAGTTTAGCTAAGAAACACAAGCCCTTGGAACTCGGAGTCACCCAGGAATAAGCTTTCCTTCCACAAACAAAATACACATCATCAGGGAGAACTTAAGGAGCAGTATGCCCATGAATTATATCACAGAGTTTTGATAAAACTACCTATGCCTAGTGTCTCCATTTGTTCTAGACACGTGTCGGCATTAATGACATTTTTACATTTATCTGTAGAGACTTTTCCAATGGATACCTTCTTATGTTTGGTTATACGCCCTAATTTGTGACCTCCATCAACATTCCTGCCTAGTAGTGACCTTGTTAGTCTCCCTCTAAAATGAGTGTGGCGAGCCATTGTCTGATCTGATAGGTCAGCCTCCCAATTCTCCAGGCGCTTTGCATGAGATATGTTTAAGCACAGCAAAGATCTGCCTATGGAGTATTGTCGAAGCGTCAGACTAGGGGACTTAGTGTTATTGTACCTCCCTTCTATGGGCCTCCCACCCCTCAATTCGAGTACTTCAGATATGTCTAGAGGGAATAGCACTAGTCCTATATTATGCTGCCCTTGAGGCACGTGAGAGCACACCCAACACTCGGTTTGGTTTAGTACCTTACCAACCAGGGAGTGATAATCCTCCAAAGGATGCCCGCCTATATTCAGAGTACTGGGGGACTGGCATCGTTGGATGCATCTCTCTTCAACTAGGGAGTCGCAGAACTTGCAGATACAATACTCATCAGACAATAGCCCCTCACACTGCCTCTGAGTTCCTGAGCTAACAGACCTTTTCATAATCCCTGGACCAAGTTTGATAATGGGCTGCTCTGAGTATCCTATTAACTTTTCTTCGGCCTCCGTTTCATCAGTATCACTCCCAGAACTCTCCTCCATCCTCCTCCCTCCTCCTTTACAAAAATAGAATGTCCTAGAAAGGGTAAAAACAAGGAAAATCCTGGAACAAAAGAAAAACAAAAACCGCTACTCCATTGCTGGGAAGATAGTTCTGAGGCAACGTCTCTGGTTCAGGTGTCTCGACTGCAGGCTTTAGGTCTCCCGGAACAGGCTCACAAGTGACAGTTCTATGTCGTCGGTCTTAGTTTTATCTTGCACTTTCTCCGGATTATGGACTCTCCTGCAGTGGGTGGAATGGACCCAAGTGTCTCTCTCTGCAACCTTCAGTGATGTAGTACTGGTCAGCAGCACTTGGTACGGGCCTTCCCAACGGTCTGTTAAACAACCTGAACGTAAGAAATTGCGGATCATAACATAGTCTCCAGGTTCAACATCATGACAGTTCGTCTCTGGCATACCAGATGACAGCATTTTTAGTTTTTGTTGTTGTTGTTTTAGCTGTCTACTCATTCTTATAAGATATTGTACAGTCACTTCATTATTACACTTCAAGTCGTCTTGTGGACTCACGATCAAATGAGGTTGTCGTCCGAACAGTATCTCAAAGGGGGACAGATTAAGAGGAGGTCTAGGAGTGGTTCGAATGCTATGGAGGACCAACGGCAAAGCCTCAGGCCATGCCAACCCAGTTTCAGCCATTATCTTACCCAGCTTGTTCTTTATAGTACTGTTTACTCTCTCCACCTTACCACTGGCTTGTGGTCGGTAAGGGGTGTGAAGTCTGCTACTGATTCCCATGAGTTTACACATATTTTGGAAGATATCACCAGTAAAATGGGTACCCCTATCACTTTTAATGATTCTAGGGATACCGAACCTACACACAAAGTCTTGTACAATTATCTTTGCAGTGAACACAACAGTATTAGTGGCTGCCGGATATGCTTCTACCCAACCGGAAAACACATCAATACACACTAACACATACTTTAAATTCCTGCACGGTGGTAATTGGATATAGTCAATTTGTATTACCTGGAAAGGTCCGTCTGTAGGAGGGATGTGGGATGGCTCAGTTGGAATAGTTTTCCCAACATTTTTCCTCAAACAAGTAAGACATGACATTGCTTTCTTACCAGCCTGAGAGAAAAATCCGGGAGCACACCAGTATGCTCTCACCAGTTTGCACATACCTTCTTTACCCAGGTGAGTCAGGCCGTGTGCTGCTTCAGCCAGGCTTGGATAGTATGTTCGGGGAGCTACCGGCTTACCTTGTCCATCCCTCCAGAGTCCTGAGGACTCTTGACCACATCCCTTCGCCTTCCAGACCGCCCTTTCCTGCAGGGAACACAAATCTTGCATTTTAACTAATTTCTGCGTGTCTAATGTCTGAAAAACCATCATAGTCTCGGTCGATAGTCATAGGTTGCCCTGCTGTCCATTTAGCAGCTTCGTCTGCCCTGTTGTTGCCCAATGACACTGGGTCTTCTTCAAAGGTATGGGCTTTGCACTTTATGACAGCTACTGTTCTGGGTAACTGTATCGCTGTCAGAAGTCCTTTTATATGTTGTGAGTGTGCCACTGGTGTACCTGCTGCTGTCGTAAAGTTTCTAAGACGCCAAAGGGCCCCAAAATCGTGCACTACCCCGAAGGCGTACCTAGAGTCAGTATATATATTGGCTGATTTACCCTCTGCCAATTCACACGCTCTCCTTAGTGCTACTAGTTCCGCCACCTGGGCTGAGTGAGGTGGACCAAGGGGTTCAGCTTCTACCACATCCTGATCGTCTACAACAGCGTAACCAGTACATAGCTCTCCTGTCTCTGTCTGTCTATGGCAACTTCCGTCTGTATAAAACGTAAAATCTACGTTTTCTAAGGGGGTGTCACGTATGTCGGGCCTTGCAGTAAAGGTCTGATTCAGGTGTTCCATACAGTCATGCGTGTCAGTATTCTTGCCTAACTCATCATCAACTAGGGTCTCCTCACCTCCCACCCTTTGTGTCTCTAGAGACACATACGGAAGGTATGTAGCTGGATTTAAGGTGCTACATCGTTTGATGGTGATGTTTGAGGGTGCCATCGGGGCTAGTTCCCACTTTGTGAATCTAGCTGAAGAAACATGTCTGGTTTGGGCTGAATTTAACAGAGCTGATACAGCATGGGGTGTATAGATAGTTGAATTATGTCCTAATACTACGTCCTCGCTCTTACTCACCAGAAGAGCCGTTGCTGCTACACTTCTGAGACATGTTGGGAGTGATCTTGCCACATTGTCTAATTGTGCACTGTAGTATGCTACCGGTCTGCTAGCGTCACCATGTTTCTGTGCGAGGACACCTGCTGCACAAACATCAGCTTCTGTACAAAATAGCTCAAAAGGCTTTTCATAATCAGGTATTCCCAATGCAGGTGCTCTCGTCAGACTATCTTTAAGATTAAAGAACGCTTGCTCTGACTCTTCTGTGTGTACAACACGTTCTGGTTTTGAGGAAGAGACTAGCTCCTGCAATGGTAATGCCAGAATAGAAAAACCTGGGATCCAGGATCTACAGTATCCACACATCCCCAAGAAAGTACGAATCTGCTTCTGGCTCTGCGGCAGTCATGTGTTGTATGGCCTCAATTCTGTCGGTTGTCAGGTGTCTTAGCCCCTTAGTGAGGCAGTGTCCTAAATATTTGACCTTAGTCTGACATGGCTGTAATTTATCCTTTGCCACCTTGTGCCGTTTGTGAAAGATGAAGCAACAACAATTTAGTATTATGTAAACATGACATAAAAGAATCAGAGCACAACAACAAATCGTCCACATATTGAATTAGAACAGACCCATTGTGGGGTTGAAAGGATTGCAAACAGTCATGTAAGGCTTGGGAGAAAATACTGGGGCTGTCAATGAACCCCTGGGGTAGTCTGGTCCATGTGTATTGCAATCCCCTGTAGGAGAATGCAAAAAGGTATTGGCAGTCAGGGTGAAGAGGGACTGAGAAGAAAGCAGAACATAGATCAATGACAGTAAAATGACTGGCAGATGGTGGAATCTGCATGAGGATGACAGCTGGATTCGGCACTACGGGGAATTGGCTCTTAACTTTATTAATTCCCCTTAAATCCTGGACTAATCTATAGCCCCTCCCCCCATTCTTCTTCACAGGGAAAATGGGACTATTTGCTGTACTGGCTGTACGAATTAAAATCCCTTGTTGTAACAGCCTCTCAATAACAGGATATACCCCTAGTTCCACCTCCGGTTTTAATGGATACTGTGGGATTTTTGGAGCTATCCTACCACTTTTTAGATTGACCATGACAGGGGCTACGTTTGCCATCAGTCCAGTGTCCTGTCCATCTCTGGTCCATAGGGAACCTGGTATTTCCAGCAACATCCCCTTTACTTGAGATTGACTTAGTTCTATAACAGGAGAGTGTAACATTAACCTTTGAGGGGTGTCCAATATATCCTGTACCTCATGTGCGACCTTCTCCAGTATATCTAAGAACACACCATCAGAAGTACAGTATATGACACATCCCATTTTACATATCAAGTCTCTCCCTAGCAAGTTAGTAGGAGCCGCTGCAGCCAAGAGAAACGAATGCTTAGTATGCAGAGGCCCAATAGTAACTTCAGCAGGTTTAGTTAGAGGATAATGTAACACTTTTCCCGTTACCCCCATAGCTGGAATAGTTTTACTGGTCACCTGTAGATTGAAAGGAGAGGTTATCACAGATCGGGCCGCCCCTGTATCTACAAGAAAAGTTTGTTTCCTACCAGCTATGCCAACTATCATTTTTGGTTCTTCACTCTGACTCTCAGTTAACCTCACTGGCTGTAGACTACAGGTATGACCTGACCCCTAGCACTGACTATTGATTTCCCGCGCAGCATTTGCTGCTGTAATAAGCGCGGGTAAATGTGAGTCTTCTAGTCTATGTGAATCCCTCCTTGGAGGATATCTATGTGACCCTTCATTAGGATTATACCTTCCCTTTGTACAATCTTTTCTCATATGTCCTTCTTCTTTGCAATTGTAACATCTGAGCATTCTGCGTTTCCCGTTATGTGGGTTAAATGCTGGGGGTCGTGTATGCATTTCCCCTAATGCCTGTATACTCACCGTCATCAACTTGTCACTCTTTTCTTCCCTTTTCCTAAAGATATTTTTGTCATGTTCCACAGCAACTTCTCTAAGAGAATCTACCGTGCTGCCTCTCCAACCAGGGGTTGAGGTTTGTACTCTTGTTTTTAGATTTTCCTTTAAACCATCCATCAGTACTGTTACCGCTACTTCCCTATGATGTGAGTTCTCCCTTATATCTGATATCCCCGTAAACTGTGTCATTGATGCAAGAGCTCTACCAAAATAATCCGCTGCAGTTTCACTGTCTTTTTGTTTTATGGTGAAAATCTTACTCCAATTTACCACTACTGGAAAATATATGGCTAAGTGTTTGACAATTCTTTCTATATTCTTTTGGTTAATCTCATCAGTCAAGGTGTCATCTTCCTCCAACAAACAATCTTCAATAAATTTTTGTATGTTAGTATTGGGAGGAAGACACACCCTCAACACTACACGCCAATCCTTATTGGTTGGTTCGTGGGCATTTCCTAAGTCTTTAACAAATTTCTGACATTTAACTAACTCCTTTCTAGGATCTGGGAATTCAGTCATAATGGAGCGTAATTCTGATCTAGTCCAGGGACAATGCATTGTAACATTTCTTAAAGGAACTACACCATCCTTATCCGGTTTCCCATTGGGAACTGATATTGTGCGGACTGGGAACGCACTCTCTGGTACACTGACTTCAGGGGACACTACAGGATTTGCTGGTTCTAGATTTAGAACGCTTTCACTCCTAGTGATCACGCTACTCTCACCTATCTCAGCCATTTTCTCATACTTGCGCTGAGCCTTTAGTACACTAACGGCATGGGCAATGGCTGAAATCACAGTGGGTTCATCTTCATTTTCAGATACACTTGATTTAAACTGGCTTAAAACAGGATACAACTTAGCAATTTTTCTATTTTCAGTTTTAACAACGGCTGTACTTACCCCTCCCAACACATAAGGTGGCGGGGGCACGCTTGCGCTGAGTTCGCCACACTTCCCGACGGTTACTTCCGTTGTGCGCGCGCTTTTAGCCACGCCTACTTCCGCTTTGCATTCGCTGCTCTGCCACGTGTTACCTTCCATTTGCCACAATTTTAAACAATCATTTTGTTTATTCCACACTTTCGTTGAGGTAATCAACCATACTTTATCTTTTACAGTATTTAGTACCTCTGCATTAAAACTCCCTATTGTTGGGAAAGGCACATCACAACCTTTGGTCATCTTGACCCACGCGTCGCAATACGCAGTTGCGTATGCACCATATTTTTTACACATGAGAAATCTCGCTGAACCAATAGGACCTTCCTTAGGCAGTACCTTGGCCTTCTCTAGCGTTTGCTTAGCACCCATATTGAACAATAGGGTCCCAGAAATATCACAATATCCTGCCACAAAATAGGGTTCCAGAAATAACACAATATTCAGCCACTAATTTTCAACACTACCACTAGAGATATTTTACCGGCCTGTGGACGTATTTGCTACAAGCCGTGTCCACTCGCTTCCTCTTGTATTAAACAAGGACCCCTAATACAGAAATATCAATGCGGACTAAAGGGTTATCAGCTTCCTGATCACCCCTGACTCTCCAACAAAAATCTGTTGAGTTTATTACAACTGGTAGCATCCGGTAAAGTCAATTACCAGCCTTACCAACGTAATTCCTCCGCGTTACTCCCAAGTCACAATCACGGCTTTCCTTGCCGTGCGGTGCAATCGCAACGCTTAAAGCTAATCCGCAAGCGATGCGATTACCCTTGGGTGCACGTCGCGAAAACTTATTCAGTTTCCGCCCCTCGGTATACCTGCCTTGTGTACCATACACCAGTTGGGCACCTGCCTCGTCAAACAGCAACTGACACTCTATTTTGCAATAGATAAAACCTTAGTGTATTTAAAGTCAACAAATCACACGACATACACCTTTTCTGCGCAGAAAATAGAATTCCCAACAATAGTAATAATGTCCCAGAGGTTTTCACAAGTAATTATATTATGCACATATAATAACTATCAAGACGATTGTTTAACCACGTGGCAAATCTACCGGAAGTTCGCGTACGCACAGCAGGAAATACACATACGCTAAGCAATGCAATACAGTTAAAACGCACAATGACAGAAAAAAGAAACAGTTTTCTCTTTTGTCCCTAGGTTCTAGTTAGCGTGCCCTAGATAATGCAAAACGGACATTCGGTTTCGCAACACAGAGTAAAATTCAGGTTTTGAACACCATGCGTTCTTACCCGTTTATGACGCGTCTCCACCCTTTGTTGCGGAACCGAAATCCGTTGGTCTTGCGTATCATCGGCAACGAAACCTCCAAAGCTCACGAGCCCCCAAATTGTTATGTGCGTATTGTCTCTAACCAATAACGATTGTCGAACCTCGATTTGTGTTTCCAAAGCACAAAGATTTATTCGTAATAAGTAGAATAATATGCTCAAGCCAAGTCATAGTAAATACAGCCATTACTTATCGCAGGCGCTCTGGATCCAGTGCAGTCATTCAATCCTGAAGTCTGGGGACAAGATGTCTGCACTCTGGATCACAAGCTGCTGCTTATATACACAATCAAATACAGTAATACAATGAAGATGGTATAGCTCTCATCCATTGGTCCAGGTCTCAGGAATGTCCAAGGGGTTGTCAATCATTGGCTGGTTCATCCTAAGGAATCCAAAGGAGGGGGTCATCTCTGCAGGGGGTATGCTCTGCTCTTCCCGCCAGGATTCCTTAGTCTTAAGTAGTTCATAATTCCCTATCATTCATAACTTATGTATGTACTCTGCGATTCTCTCGCAGAGTGAACCAAACAGTAGGATATGTAACGAGGTTCATTATGATACCACTCATGATGTGATTCCTTCAACCTGTTCCGTGTATTTCACTAATATGCATGTAACTCTGATATAACATATAAATACTACTATATTTCGACATAAATGACTATGTGTTGCAACTACCATTAATGTGTACTATTTTATAAGTATGCGTGTTTGTGCGAATGTATGGTAAAAGACCAATTACTGTTGCTGCCACGTGTAGTGGATGCGTACGCCCTTTCACGCCGTAGCGTGCCCTTGTATACCGTAGCGTACCATGTGCATCTTTTCAGACAAAGACAACCAAGTTTGCTAGACTTTAATTGAAATGACTTTATCCAATTTGCTGACTTCGACATAGGATTCAGAATTGTTTTGTTGTCAGAGAAGGCAAAAGAATCCGTATTATCAAAGGATCTGGATAGTACTTGCAATTCTTGAAACCAGAACGAAAAGTAAGAATAAGTTGAAACTGGGAAAAGAAAAGAGACCAGCGAGCCTGGCAAGGGTTAAGACATTGTGCTTCCTGGAGGTAGGTAAGGTTCCTGTGGTCTGTCATCACGGTCACAGGATGTAAGGCACCTTCGAGGAGGTAGCGCCACTCTTCTAATGCCTCCTTTAGAGTCTTGAAGGCCAAAAGTGCCTCAGTAGGCCATGGTTTGCAGCAGACACCTTTGCGGGTTAATGTTGTGATAGGACTGATGATGGAAGAAAATCCTTTAATAAACTGACGGTAATAGTTGGCAAATCCGATGAAATGCTGCGTAGCTTTGAGACCAGTGGGAAGTGGCCAGTTGATAATGGCTTCTACTTTTTTGGGATCCATTTGGAGACCGGTGTCAGAAACCAAGTAAGGGAACTTGAGAACATTCAAAAAGGCATTTCTCCAGTTTACAATATAGAGAATGTCTCCTGAGACGAGAGAGGACTGTTTTAACATGAAGACGATGACAGTATAGATCGGAAGAGATTAGAATATCATCCAGGTAGACCATCACAAATTGATACAGAAGATCCCTGAAGATCTCGTTGACAAAATCTTGAAAGACGGCAGGGGAATTGCAGAGCCCAAAAGGCATAACTAAATACTCGTAATGCCCGTCGCGGGTGTTGAATACCGTTTTCCACTTGTCAGCTTTCCGGATACGTATTAAATTGTAAGCCCCTCTGAGATCCAATTTGGAGAAGATCTTAGCACCCCGAATGCGATCGAACAGCTCTGTAATAAGGGGAAGAGGTAACGATTCTTGATAGTAATAGCATTTAGGCGACGATAGTCTATGCAGGGTCTTAAGGAGCCATCTTTTTTCTTTACAAAAAAGAATCCAGCTCCTGCGGGAGAGGTAGACTTCCAGATGAATCCTCTTTGAAGGTTGTCAGAGATATACAGAGACATAGCCTTTGTCTCTGGTAGAGAAAGAGGATAAACTCTACCCTTAGGAGTAGTTTTGCCGAGCACCAGCTCGATGGGACAATCCCACGCACGATGTGGAGGAAGACTCTCAGCGGCAGTTTTGCTGAATACGTCAAGGAACTCCAAATACGGCTCCGGAAGCTTGACCTGGGAGTGGAGAGAAAAGGTTAGTACCTTTGAGAGACACAGAGTTAAAACAGAGTGGTCCATTAGCTTTTTAAGATTTTGTTGGCCCTATATGGCCCATATAATGCTTTCTCTCTCTATATATAAAGAAAATATATATCAACAACTATTTTTAAGGTGGTTTTGATTTTTTGCATTATTTGTACTTCTAAGTTTTGTCATTTACAAGAAAGAGTTTGTTTATACTTATACAAGAGACATGTTGGGAAACCAAGATTGAAAGACAGATATATAATGAACGTCTGATTGAGAAGACAATTAAACAAGTATTGCTCTTCATTCATCTAATTAAGAGGGAAATTAATAGGACCCTCACAGGAAGATTCTAGTTATTGCTGTCTTTGAAAAAGTCTGACAGAGCCAGATGAAACAAGTCAGAGGGCTTTTGGACATATCCACCTCAAAATCCAGTCTTTTCTAACTGATATCCACAAGAAACCATCAGCTGTTTTGCATTATCTGCTACCACGGAACAGACTGCATTACAAGCTTCTAAGTGAGCATTCCCAGTGAGGTAACGATTCTACATGTGGAGCTGGCTGACTGTAGGCTTAGTGCCGCCAGTGAATATCCAAAATAGGAGAGATCTAACTTCCGGCAAAGTGCTTCTATCAGTGGGAGCGGTTCGATTAACATCTAATCCTCACTCTCTTGGACCACCCTTATAGGTAACCAGCAGTCGGGAGTCCGGAAGGGACTGCAGTTTGAGGTTTGACCCACCCCCTTCTTATATCTGCAACAAATTGTACGAAGTGGATGTTACTGAAACTAACAGTTATTCAACTATTAGACTGCATATCAAGAGTTGTTATAATCACTTCTGGATAGAGTTTGGAATGTCTATTCTCTGCGAAATAATATTAATAATATTGAGTTGAATACTCTGTTGGAGACTGTTTATGTATCCTAAACAAGTTCTAATAACTTTATAAGACACGTGTCCTACAGATTATATGACAAAAAACTCACTGCTTAATATAGATACTAGCTACCTATGGAGTATTATATAAATGCTTTTATTGTATTTTTATTATATGTTATTTTACTATGGTACATATTTTATATTTTAAGTTTAGATATACCACTATGTGTTTTTTGAAATAATGTTTTCTATATGAACCACTCTGTTTTTAGAGATCATCATTCTGGTATATCGTCAT
Organism: Mixophyes fleayi; assembly: GCF_038048845.1. Classification (NCBI taxonomy): domain Eukaryota; kingdom Metazoa; phylum Chordata; class Amphibia; order Anura; family Limnodynastidae; genus Mixophyes; species Mixophyes fleayi. The sequence goes on from NC_134410.1 coordinate 79,768,760, forward strand.
GTTTGATTGAGAATAGTAAATATACACCATAATATTCACATTCTTGGCAGTCAGCGCTGCAACCTCTTTTTTTCCCTTTTATGAGTTTTCTCTATATTCAGAACATAGCAAGGTCCATGTTTACAGCTGCAACGTCCGAGCTACCTACTTAATTTGCCTAGAGCCATTTTTTTTCCTCTTGGTTTTTCTTAGTGTTTCCCATTTCAAACAGACCGTTGGGGCTGCTAGACTGGTGCTTTTGCCAGCGTGGCCGAACTGCCACATTCTTATCCACCAATCGGGCCGCTGCTTCCATAGTTGCTGGGCTACCGTCCAATACCCATTCCTTCACCTCCGTTGCACACTAGCGGTGAAACTGTTCTCTGCACTCTAAGACCAATAATTCTTCCCAGGCTAGATCTATTAATCTATCTCATCGCCAACTACCACAAATGTCCATCAATATATCTAACATTGTCATCATATTTGGAAAAGTGGAGGAATCCTAATCTGGGTGCAGCAGATGCCTGTTCGCAGGATGCTGCAGTAATCTGCTCTGCAAAACCACTTAATGACAGCTGGGACTGGTTAAACTTAGGGGGTCTGCATTTTTTTTTTTGTGCACCTCTCTAGGAATCCAGCCCCATGCTGATCAGCCTGGGGCTGGTTTGGACCCCATGCTGCGGGTTTCCCTGCTACAGTGGAACCAGCTCAAGCTGGAAATTAAAAAATCGGGGGGACCCCAAGATTCCTGTTGTCCCAATTTTGCTAGTACCAGCCTAGGCTGGCAGCACTAGGGTTGGCTAAGTTGTTTGGGGAGGGGGAGGGGGGGTTGTGGCACGTTGTTTTTCTTTTCTTTACATGTATTGCCATTTTTATTTTTTACATCTGTTTATTTATGTTGAGATTTTGAGTCAACATTTTAACTGTGTAGACCAGTGAAAATTCTGTACAGAACTGCTGTGCCAGGGCCAGAGACATGGTAATGGTTACAATGCTTTTTGCACAGTGTGTGTGGCTCCTCCGCTGGGTCCCCAGTGATTCTGTTTTGTCTTCTTCCATACCCGTTCACAGATTCAGACCAATCAGACCAATTAGGGAAACCAAACAGTACACAGTAATGGCATTATGAGAAAGCTCTCCAGCATACCTTTTGATGGGTGAAAGAAATGTGTAATGAACCACTTTAGGAACTCCTTTATAACTGGTCTACATGCAACAGTAATACCTTATTTCCACCATAATATTGGGAGTCTATTATTATTATCATAGATTTGTAAGGTGCCACAGTGCTCCGCAGCACCATACAGTAGAAAAAAACAGCACATATATAAAACAGAGACATACAAGGTAGACATAATAAGCGCATACATGAAAACAAAGGGTATGAAGGATCTGCTAAATATAGAGCTTACATTCTAAGTGAAAGAGGGCACAGCTGAAACAAGAGGAGCAAATGTGGTTTAGAGTGGAGATTGGGACAGTTGTGAGGGTGCATTAATGTTATCGGGGATAAGGTCATCTCTAAAAAAAGAGATGGGTTTTCAAAGAGCATCTAACAATTTGAAGGCTGTGGAAAAGTCTGATTGAGCGTGTTAGGGAATTCCATAAGTGGGGAGCAGCACGGGAAAAGTCTTGTAGGCAGGAGTGAGAGATATTTTCCAGAGACGAGACAAGGTGCAGGTCAGAAGTAGACCTAAGAGGACGGGAGGGAGAATGTTTTGATATGAGATTTGAGATTTATTTCATTGGTAGTGTTGTTGCGGGCTTTGTAGTAATGGTCAGTAATTTGAATTTGATTCTGGAGGACACAGGGAGCCAGTGTAGGGATTTGTAAAGTGATGAATCAGATGTGGAGCGGCGAGAGGAAGATCAGTCTTGCATCAGCTTTCAGGATGGATTGAAGTGTGGATATATCGGTTTCAGGGATGTCAGATAACTGGAGGTAGCAACAGTCAAGACAGGAGATGATGAGAGAATGGATGAGGTTTTAGCAGCATGTTGAGTAAAAAAAGGGCATATTCTGGCAAGGTTTTTAAGGTGAGGCAACATGACTGGGAGAGAATCTGGGTGTGAGGAGTAAAGCAGAGGGTGGATTTAAGTGTGACCCCAAGGCAGTGGGCTTGTGAGACTGAGGGAATTGTTATCGACAGTGAGGGATATTTGAGGGCAGGTGGTGACTTTGGCTAGGGGGGGATAATAAGCTCTGTTTTGGACATGTTGAGCTTCAGGTAGCATTGGGACATTCATGTGAAAATAGCAGAAAGTAGGTTACACGTGACAATACAGGTTGTAATATCTATAATAGAAAAAACTTACGTAATTTCAACAATGTCTGGACATTGTGCTAACAGACACTGATCGGGCTGAGCAGTAGGATCACCATGTATGTGGCCAAAATGAGAGAATTTTCAGTAAAAACAAAGCTACTTTCAACATCTTCCATAGGAAGTAAAATCTGTGAAGGAGTTAATTTTTTTTTCATACTGATCGGGTGGTATTATGAGCAGTTTGCACTACCACAATTATTAAATCAATTGTGGCTTAGCTCTGTTTGAAAGAGCAGTTAAATGCTATAAACTTGACAGTTGTAATTGGGAAGTAGGGTCCTTTGACAGCAAAGCCTACAATAATTTCAACATTTGTGTTTTTTGAGTTAAAGGGGAAGTTCAATGTTGGGCAACACTACAGCTCACATGACCCCCATATAGTATCCAGAGAGAGTCTTATCATGTTTTGAGTTTGCACTGCAGAAGTATTCTTTAAAAGTTAAATAGAAGGCCTCCTAATGATGTGAAAAAAGGGTCTGTCTGAACTAGACAGCCTCTCTAAAAATACTATTTTACATTATGGAGGAAATTAAATTCTGATTAAAGTTTATTATGGGGTCTAAAATAAACAGTGAAGCACTTTGATCAGAATTGGTTTCCCCCTATCTTGTGTATAATGATTCATTCTGCTTATTACACTGTTATATTTGTAACACTGGTAATGTGTCAGGCTTGAAGAGCTACTGGACTTGTGAAGCTCAGAACCACCAATTAGTATTAGCGCCACTGAACAAGGAGGTGCAGAAAATAACGTACCCCAGGTGTTCACCAGGGACCCCCGCAAGGAGGTTTGGGCTTGGATGCAAGAAGTAGGCAGGTCGCGGTTCACCTAGACAGTTACCAGGGTAATGTGTTTAGAATAGTCAGAACAGTCCAGGTCAATCCAAAAGGAGACAGGCGGTAGAGTAGGTTAATCCACAGAGAAGTCAAACAGGCCGAGGCAAAAGGTCACGAGAAATCCAGGAGAATAGTCAGTAACCCGGGGTCACAACTGAGGCGGGGACACAAACCAGGAGAGTAGTCAGAGGAAGCCAGGTCAAAACCAATATATATGAAGAAACAAAAACAATGTTGGAGACAGGAGACCTGATACTCTGGCACCCTAATGGTTCCAGAGCAGGATATAAATAGAGGCTGCTGCCAGGGGATTGGAGGAAAGCAGGGGCGGTCAGACACAATGACCGCCCGAACAGAAGAGCGCCCCGTCAGACAGAGCGCATGCGCCCAACGGCACATGCAAAAATCTATCTACCACAACCCAGATAGTATTGTAGCCATGACTTTAGGGAAGATCAGTAATAGAGTCCATGGTAACACTGGTCCAGAGGGAGTCTGAGATCGGAAGAGGGAGAAGACCAGGACAGCATTGTCTGGGAACCTTGTGACATGCACAAGTGCTGCAAGCCTGTACATATTTACGGACATCTGAACCAATAGAGGGCCACCAATAGTATCTGGAGAGAAAGCCAACAGTCTTTTGATATGTAACAGTTGTGTAACGTGCAGTAATGTAGGTAATAAAATATGGAGTACTTGCCTTATTCTAGATCAGCGCTGGCTGGCCGGTGGAGCGGAGTCTAACGAAACCCCTGGTGTCCACCAAGAACCGCCGCAAGGCGGGATGGGCTTCGCTGCGGAGGAACGCAGGTCACGGTCCACTGGTCTGCCTCTAGAGGTAAGGATGCGTGTAGATAGCTCACGATCACACTGGAACTGGAAGGTAAATATGAACCGCTCCGTGGTCAGGATAGCCGAGGTCTGGTACACTGGATACAGATAATGCGTGGTACAACAAGCCTGGGTCTGGTACACTGGAGCGGAGATATATACGTGGTCAGCAAGCCTGGGTATGGTACACGGGAGCAGAGATATATATGTGGTCAGCAAGCCTGGGTCTGGTACATGGGAGCAGAGAGATAACGTGGTCAGCAAGCCTGGGTCCAGTACACGGGAGCAGAGAGATTAACGTGGTCAGTAAGCCTGGGTCTGGTACACTGGAGCAGAGAGATAAACATAGTCAACAAGCCTGGGTCTGGTACACTGGAGAGCAGAATCTGGAAGGTCAGCAAGCCTGGTCTGGTACACTAGAAATCACAGAGAATCGCTAAGTCAGGAACAGGAAGAAGTTGCTCTGACGCTGCCCAGGCGTCAGAGCAGGGTTTTAGTATTTGCAGCTTTGAATTCCCCGCCCTGCAGGGTCATGTGACAGCGCTGCCGAGACCCAGAAGCAGAGGAGATCGCGGCGCTGGAACGGGGACAGGTAAGTGTGTAACATTATAGCCCGAGTGACCAGCAAATTTGGAATCGTGAGCCCAACTTAAAAGTTTGGGATGAAGATGAGGCTCACGAAAGAGCGTCCAGGAGGAGAAGACTTCATCGAAGAATTGGTTATGGCCACCACTTGAACAGAACTGAGGATAGGCTTGGTGTCGGGATGCCCCTGGGAGTCGGAATTATCAAAGGATCTAAACAAAGCATCAGCTGTGCTATTCGGTTAAGGATTAACCGAAAACGAGAAAAGAAAATAGGCATTGTGCCTCTTGTAGATAGGTTAAGTTTCTATGGTCTGTCATCACCGTCACAGGATGTTGAGCCCCCTCCAAGAGATAACACCAATTCTTCCAGAGCGTTCTTAAATGGCTAGAAGCTCCTTATCGACTATCCCATAATTTCTCTTGCACATAGAGAATTTTTAGAGAGAAACCCACAAGGTTCAAAGAATCCAGTTTTTTTTTGGGATAAAACAGCTCCTATCCCAACAGATGATGCGTCTACCTCCAGAAAAAGGATCTCCATTGGTCAGGCTGTTTAAATATCGGAGCAGAAATAAAGGCCTCCTTCAGAGATTTGAAAGCAGAAACAGCGTCCTGAGGCTAGACTTTGCAGCAGGATCCTTTGCAGGTCAAAGCTGTAATAGGAACAATGAAGAGCGAAAATTCCTTGATGAATTGACGGAAGTAGTTTGTGAATCCAATGAACCGCTGAGTGGCTTTAAGCCTGCAAGGTTGTGGCCAGTCGAGGATGGATTCCACCTTAATACTAAGAGAAATTAGATCATCCAGATTAGGAGGAAGGTCACGGGAGGCTAAAACATCTTTAATCTGGTCAGAAAGTCCTTGCCAGAAGGTGGCAACCAAAGCACCCTTATTCCATTTTAACTAGAAAGCTAAATTCCGGAATTGGATGGCATACTGCCCAGCAGAGAGCGACCCCTGCAAGAAGGCTAGAGGTGGCAGATGAAACACGACCAGGCTCATCAAACACTCAGTAACAATTTTCAATGAAAACTGAGGAGTTAGGAAGAGAGGCGTCATCGCATTCCCACAGGGGAGAGGCCCAGGCCAGAGCCTGCCCGGCAAGGAGGGAAATGATGTTGGCCACTTTAGCTCTCAAAGAGGTAAAGCTTTCAGTGGCGAGTTCAAACTGAATGGAGCACTGGATTAAAAATCCCGGTAACCCTTGGGATCGCCATCATACTTCTCAGGAGCTGGTATGCGCAAGTTTCTGGAGGTGGTAGAACTAGTGCTGGTGGAAGGTGCCTCTGTAGATGGTGGTTGTGCTGGATGATTCAGAGATCCCTGAAGAGAGTCTAATTGAGATACTAATCTCTGGATACATTGGAGTAGTTGTGCCTGATTAGTTTCCTGCTGCTCCACACGTTGGGCCAAGTGGAGGAGATCATGAGCAGAAGATTCACCATTACCGTCTGACATGACTAACGTATACGGTCAGGCTCGAAGAGCCACTGCACTAAGGAAGCTCAGAACCACCAACTGGTATTAGCGCCACTAAACTAGGAGGTGCGGAGTCTAGCGTACCCCTGGTGTTCACCAGTGACCCCCACGAGAAATCCAGGAGAATAGTCAGCAAACTGGGGTCACAATGGAGGCAGGGACACACACCAGGAGAGTAGTCAGAGGAAGCCGGGTCAAAACCAATATATATAACATATAAACAGGAACAATGCTGTAGACGGGAGACCTGATATTCTGGCACCCTAATGGTGCCAGAGCAGGATTTAAATAGAGGCTGCTGCCGGGGGATTGGAGGAAAGCAGGGGTGGTCACACGCTGACCGCCCGAACAGAATAGCCTCCTGTAAGACAGAGCGCATGCGTCCGACGGCACAGAGACGGATCTCTCAGGCAACCGTCCCCACTTCGTGGAGGAACAGTGGGGACGGCGCCTGGCAGTAAGTAAATATAAACAAACAATCTCAATCACATACAGTTAAGTTCTTACTAAGCTTGTTATCTGCACATTTTATATACTTTTTTTTTTTTTTCTCATTACACTTGCATATGACTATTATATAAGCTGATAATTCCCTTACATAGTGGGTCATTTATATTAATTCACATAGAAATTGTTTGTGTTTATGAGCATAATTTAGAATATAAGCAAGAAAAGGTCTGCAATATTTCTTCCACACACGGATGAAATGTCCACTATATGTATCTTATGATATCAGGCCAGGGCTTTACAGACAACTTTAACCAGTGGTTGCATGCAGCATGCTGCAATTGCTTTCAACTGTAATGTTGATCTGTAGTCAAAACCAAGCCCAAATTAATCATGTTGCCTTAGCAACCAGTCTTCAAACCCTTGTTGGTGGATAAAAAGTTTATTATACTTTACACATAGATATGGTCTCTCTCCAGAACTCTTTAAAGAAATGCACCATTTATTAATCCAGCTGTTTACAAACATGGCTATAGTAAAATCATGCACTATTAGCCTGGGGACAGTAGACACTGGTTTGGATACATATTATGAAACCTTTAACATGAGCAGCTATTAAATGAGTAATATCCAAATAACACTTGTAGATTATCCACAAATCATAATATGTTGGTCAGGTAAGGAAGTATTCAAATAGATGGTACTACTCCTTACAAGCGCTTCCTATGAGATGCTACCAAATTACACTGATGGGTGGCACTTCACCCTACTTTCAACAATATCAATATAAGTGTAAAACTCAGGCAGAAACAATCTAAAATATAGAGAGCATATAAATCATATAGTGTAACAACTGTTCAGCTTTTTTTTAAATCTTTCAAATGAAATGCTTTAGTCAACACTTATCTCGAACTCCGGAGAGTAGCCCATAAATGGGATTAAAATTAAAAATAATATAGTGCAGTATTTTAAATTATTTTTGAAACCATAAATCCCAATTGTCCTCCTAGAAATTTAGGTTGATAGGGCGATTTCTCGATATCTTTTCATTGCCACCACGTGTTGTGTTTTTTGTGCATCACCAGCCCCTCTTTTACTTTACACAAACAGGGCTGTTCACTTCAATAGCTGTGAACACTTCTCTCCTCCAAATAGCTTTCTCCTTATGATCCTTTGCTTTGTTATGGACAAAATGCATACAAAACAAAATGAGAACCAAATCTGGAATAATACCCTTAACACCTTCTGTTTAATGTAACAAACATAAAACAGCACTCGCAATAAGGATAGAATTCATAAACATAATATTGAATCCTGAAAGGATATAAGCAAGTCCACTCCTACCAGAGTCTCATGAAGGTGTCAGCATTTTCATGTTAAATCCCAGGGGTCTTGCTCAAGGCACATTAATTTAAGTGCGCCGCCAGTTAAACCAATTATAGCAGGTGTTAATTCAATCACATCAAATGTATTTTCCTGAACTCTTCTTACAGCCACAAGTTACTAATATTAGATCCTATTTGAAGGATACTTGCAATATTTTAATAAAACTTGGTCATATATAGTGGCTAGAATATTTTTCATCATTACAGGCAATATATCTTCCTTATAGATAATTATAGAAAGAACAAAAGAGATAGGAGCCACAAAAACATTAGTACAAACTAAATACTATTTGTCATTTAGGAATGTCACTATATACAAAAAATTGGGATGGCCATGGGCACCAGATTTCCCCCCTACTATGCAAACATCTTCATGATCATATGGGAAGATCATCCCTATATAAAACAATCTGGTGCCCTGTACACTGAAAATGTTACATCTGAATGAAGGGAGCAAATATTTGGATCTCGTTTGTCAGCATCTAAATAAAAACCCCTATAATATTAGATCACCTTTAAACATCAGTAAAGAAATTGTCAACTTTCTAGATGTAATGATTTATATTACAGATGAAAAGATCCACACCAAGACATACAATAGACCAACTGACAGTAACTCCAAAACATACAATAAACCAACTGACAGTAACTCCTACATTAGGGCAACCAGCCATCACCACAAGAATTAAATAGATAATATTTCGGGCCTGTTCATGCGGGAAAAAAGAAACTACACAGGGGAATAAATGTTTAATGAACTAAGGTATTATGAAAAATCAACTCCTACAAAAGGAATATTCTGAAATCTAGTTGATGGTGCATACATGAAAGTGCAAAAATTGAAAAATCATCTCTTTTAAAATCAAAAACACAGTAAAGAGAAAACAAGTGTGATTTTGCATTCATTATCCAATTTAATAGACAACATAAGACGTATGAGAATGTAGTGAGTAAATAACGTAAAATACTGAAAAAAGACCCAGTCTTGGAAATTATGTTAGCGGATGTTAACGGATAAACCCAAGTTCATCTATAGAAAGGCTCCTAACCTGAGAGATAAATTAGTCAGAATCGTCATACCTAGAGAGAATAATGGAAGCCATAGAAAGACAATTGGCTTCCATTGATGCATGACTTGCTTACTGTGTAAATCTATAGAAAGTGATAAGAACAAAGCTATCAATTATGAATCCAGTGAATGGTTCTAAATATAAAATGAATGAGTGTATCACATGTAACTCAAAAAATGTGATATATCTCTTATAATGTGTATGTGACAAAAAAACTAGCCATGCCTTAAAAGTACAATTCAGTAAACATATTCGCAATATAAAAATGGGAAAAATTAACCATTCAGTATCAGCTCACTTTAAGGAAAAGCATTAATATTCTATAAACTCAATAAAATCTTTCTATGGTATTAAATTGTTAAGGGATAATTGGAGATGCAATGAACTACAAATTCGATTAGCTAAAGCAGAAATGCAAAGTATATATAACTTTAATACCTTATCTCCAGGTGGGTTAAATATATAATATGATCTGAAATTGTTGTGTTTACATGAATAATACATAAGATATATACTGTAACTATTTTCAATTATTATCTTATAAACAGGGTGATTTTTGGCATAACTTGTTCAAATTATATTTTATGAATTAAATGTCTCCTTAATTTTAAAGTTTGTTTAGTTAGTAGCTGTTTTGTCTATGTGGGTACACAGCTATCATTGTTGTGTAGAACGGGTGTCTATACATATGAGACTTAGTGTAGCTGTTAGAAATTAGGCGTCTATTTTGATAACAACTGTTTCTATGATAACTATTTTATCTGTATAATGAGAAGTCATAGGGGCATATTGAATTAGTTGTGTTGTTCTTTAGAAAAACGCCGCTACACATTATAACCATTACTACGGTAATTTCTCCGCTGATTTTTACTCGCAGCTCTATTAGCCGAGGGTAAAAATCATCAGAGATTTTCTAGCAAATCCAGAATCTCTAGTAAATCCAGAGGCCACGTTATTCTGGAGAACAATACAGAGAACTGAATCTGCCCCATAGAGTGTTTAATATGTGAACATGGAAAATACATGAATAAGACTTATTTTTTATATCATAATTTTTTTTTTAATTCCTAAAATACAAATAGCTTTGTGAATGTCTTTAAATCTCCAATGTTAGTTTAGCTGGCAGCAGCCGGTCCATGAGGGATGGCTGTATGTTTAGATATAGAAATAACCTTAGTGTTCAATGGTTGTAGAGAAGGAATAAGATCGAGCCTACTAGTCAGAGACTGAGAGTCTGTTGGCTCCCATGACAACAGCTACCGCAGCTTGGTGTTATGTGTACGCTATGTCTCTTCCTGTGCAAACGACACATACACTAACTCTATGCGAAATCAACAAGCATGGTTTCCTTTTGTAAATTCATAGAAGAGAGATTAATGGGATTAGCCTCGTCCCCCCAAATATAAATATATCCGTATATGAACTATCCTGTCGGTATGAATATTATAAAGATGTAGTAGAAAACATTAATACATTTGTACTTTTATTGTGTTCATTTGTGCAGTCTATACAATGATTTTTATGGGTTTTATATGTAAACAACGTAGTGTTTGATTGGCAGGCAGCCATATAAGAGTGCTGGCTATTAACTAATGTGCCTTGAGAAAGACCCCAGATACCTGGTTAAAATGTGTCAGCAGTGAATAGGATTACAAGCAAATTACCTCCAGAGGAATGATGTATATCAGCTGCTTAACCTGAGCTTTATCAGAACGTTGACACCTTCAAGAGACTCTGGTAGGAGTAGACTTGCTTATATCCTATGAGGATTCCATATTATGTTGTTTATGAATTCTATCTTTATTGTAAGTCCAGTTTTATGATTGTTACATTAAACAGAAGGTTTTAAGAGTATTATGCCAGATTTGGCTCTTGTTTTGTTTTATATGCATATCGACCATTACAAAGCAACCAATCATAAGGAGAAAGCCATTTGAAGGCAAGAAGATACTACACAAAATAATGTTTTAATTTTATTTCCATTTATGGACTACTCTTTGGAGTTTGCCTGATGAAGTACTCTGAAAACTGTTAATTTGGAACAGAACATTGATGAAATTGACTGAGATAAGTCTTGACTAAAGGACTTAATTCAAAAGTTTGAAAAGTTGAACACTTGTTACAGTATATGTTTTATAGGCAATGAAGTAGTGTTAGTCACATTTTATATCAAAGCACTAAATCTCCCTATCCCATGTTCTTTGCATACTGCAATCATTAGGCTTTAGGTAGGAAATGTGAGCAGAAAAGTGTGGCAAAAATACATAAATTAGCATACAGGCTAAATGACACCCCATCAATTTTCCTGGTTATTTTTACAGATACAAAGACTGCACCTCATATACAAGTCAAGTAAACAATGTATTTTTTAGACACTTTATAATGGACATTTTCTTTATTTGTATGGGTATGAAGAAATGTCATTGTTAACACAGAGATGCTTGTGAAACAACTGTTCACTCAACTACTGGGCCATGTATTTAAAGCTGAAACATATTATAAGGTGTCCCAAAAGAGGAATGTTCTAATAAACCATCCAATTTCTGAGCTTAATTCATTATATGAACATAATACTTCTAGGTAATGACTTTATGAATAACAGATTTTAAAGAGCTTAATTTTTATTCTGCTGGGGCCATTGTGTTCATATTGTCAGTTTTAGGCTTGAAACACACTACAGAAAATGCCCCTCAATGCGATAGCGTTAACGATTTTACCAACGCCTGAAAGTTCCAATCAGCATGCCGATACATGTGTACACACTACATATTTTACAAGATTTACCTTCAGATCTGTGCTCTTCATCTGTCATAACCATCTGCTGAAAAAATTGTAACTCTGTAAACTCTATGGAGATCTGCCTACACTGCTAGTTGTCAATACGTACACACTGCAGAATTGACACAACATCATTCCATAATTTCTAGAGATTTTTAGTCCATTTATAAAAGCAAATCAAATGATAAGATGTCCTTTGTACTGATAAAACATGTTCGCTGGAGCATACACACTAATGTAATATCGGACCGAACAGTCAATATTATTGCATTATTGGCACGCTAATCGGGTGAAAAATCTGCAGTGTGTAGCCCCACTCACTTGCTAAATATCATTTTTACATTTATTAAACTGCATTCAAAAATATGTATGAAACACTTTTAAAGTGTTATAAACTACCCTAGAACTGTCATTTTAGTAGATCAAATTTAGTATGCACTACAAATACCAGTCCCTGGTGCTATATGGATGTCATTTTTCATCATCATCATTTATTTATATAGCACCACTGATTCCGCAGCGCTGTACAGTGAACTCACTCACATCAGTCCCTGCCCCATTGGAGCTTACAGTCTAAATTCCCTAACATGCACAGACAGACAGACAGACAGAGAGACTAGGGGCAATATTGATAGCAGCCAATTAACCTACTAGTATATGTTTTTGGAGTGTGGGAGGAAACCCACGCAAACACAGGGATAATATACAAACTCCACTCATGACCTCAGCGCTGTGAGGCAGAAATGCTAACCACTTTGCCACCGTGCTGCCCATTTTTACACATGAATTTTAGTCTATCCTTTAACAGCAGTACAAATATATTTGTTTTATAAACTAAAGAAGGGCTTCAATTGTAAACTGTACATATATAATTTCTGCTGAACTTATTGCAATGTTAGGTTTGTGTTTAGTATTAATTTTCTGCACACAAAACTGTGTCAGATTTTGGCTTGTCCATTACGTGTAACTTCTTGTGGGTTTTGAGAAGGATATGTTCGTGGAAGCTCTCTCCGCAGTCACCGCAGACATAAAGGATCTCCCCAGTGTGGATTTTTTGATGTATGATAAGGTAGGATTTACGAGTGTAGCGTTTACCACACTCATTACACACAAATGGCCTTTCTCCTGTGTGTATCCTTTTGTGTAACACCAGCTGCAGCTTGCGAGTAAATCCTTTTCCACACTCCACACACACAAAAGGCTTATCTGCCAAGTGTGTTTTTTGATGACTGGCAAATGTTAGCCTGTTACTTAGGCTTTTTCCACATTGGTTACAGATATAGATGGTGTTTTCTGTATGGAGTTTATTGTGAGCAACAAGGTTTGAGTTACTACTGAAGCTTTTCCCACACTGACCACATGTATAGGGCTTCTCTCCTGTATGCGTCCTCTGGTGTATAACAAAATGTGATCTGTCACTGAAACATTTCCCACAATCCTTACACGAATAAGGTTTGTGTCCTGTGTGGATCCTCTGGTGTAACACAAGGTGTGAGCTCTGGATAAAGCTCTTTCCACACTCAATACATGCATATGGTCTCTCTCCAGTATGGATTCTTTGGTGAGTAGCCAAAGTAGAACTTCGAGTAAAATTTTTTCCACAGTCGGAACATGCATAAGGTTTTTCACCTGTATGTGTTCGCTGGTGTGTTGCAAGTGTTGAACTGTGAGTGAAACATTTTCCACAGTCTAGACACACATACTGTCTGTGTCCTGACAAAGTTCTGTATTTTGTTCTCCTTCCTGGTTTATTAGTGCTACATTTATACTTTGAGGATAGAACATCATCAACTATATATGTTTCAATTTCTAGATCAGTACTGCTGTTGTCAGGTATTCCAAATATTGCCATTGGCTCTTGTGATGGGGAAATGGAAGAACTGTACCTTTTATCTTGGTTGTGACTCTCTAATGCATTTAACACAGATGTCTCCCAGTCACTGGTATTAAAATTTGTATTAAGGAAATTATTCTCGCTTTGATCACATTGTGAAATATTTTCCTCCATAATCCAGAAAAACTTGAAATATTCATTAAATATCAAAGCTTAATAACTGCTTGACCTAGCAAAGAGAGAAATATGTTACAAAATTTAGTTTTAGGAATGTTTTACTTTATCATAATTTTAATTTCAGTATTTTAAACTAAACAATTGAAATCATACTGTACATGAATCTATTTGCATAAATGATTTAACTTAATACTCGCAAAATACATGGACAAACAAGCACTCTATTATAACACATCTTACGCATTAGTGACTGTATTGCCAAGCATAAGCTACACATATTACACAGAGCTTAACTTTGTTAAATAGCAGCGACAGATTATAATGGGACCACACTGCCAGATCAAATCACAGAGGTGCAAGTAAGCACTTACACTTACTTTGTTCCTGTAAGACATATCCATTAGAACATTTTTTTTTATTAACTAGATAATATCAGAACTTCACTTGGGAGAGTCTGGGAAGCAGAGTGACTAATATACCAATCTGGCCAATTAGTATGTTGGGCAGAGATAAAAACTTCCTGCTTTTATTTTTGTAGGATTATGTATCTAGCTGAACTTCTATAAGGAGAAATTAATAAAATGCATGCCTACTCACAGTTTAAGTTTATTTTCCTCCTAAAATACTGCTCATTTCAACCTAATTTGTATATGAACTGAATTTAGATTGGGAGGAGACATGGGGACAATCTTTATTAGATGCATAACTACATTTTTATTATATTAGCATAATAGTGTCACTATTTGTATTAATGCACTTACTTGTATCAAATGCTCCTGCATTATAAAAATTGCTGATCTATAAGAATAAGACCACCTGTAAACAAACAAACAAACAGTCATTTTGATGGGTAAAAAGAGGCTATGTTTCCATCTGCAAACCAGAGCATCTGTGCAGTTCGAGGAGCATGAGTGTTCTCTAGCCAGAAGATGTAAATAACGCTTCTTGAAGTATATTTTCCTACTAACCAGTTTACTGCTTTGAAATACTGCAGAGATTACCCTGTTTTCTTAAGAATAACCAACCAAGGATCAAGTAAACTAATCTATAATCTGTGATTTCAGGGAAAGGTCAATGTTCTGCCTCTGACATTGCTTTTGGTTTTGATGTTTCCGGGAATTTATTTTATGACTCTTGGGGGAGTATTTAATTGTTAGCGAGTTCGCTAAAATACTCTCGCTCGAAAATTTTTAATGTTAATACGGTAATCTACGCGTAAATACCGTTAATACGGTAATTTACTCGCTGGATTTCAGCTCGCAGCTCCGAACTGAAATCCAGCGAGTAATTACCGTATTAACAGTAATATTTTTCGAGCGCGAGTATTTTAGCGGTCTCGCTAACAATTGAATACGCCTCTTGGAATCATAATGCAAAACAGAGCAGTACTCTTGGAATCACAATGCATAACAGAGCAGTATCCATCTCTGCTTTAGGGAATCGATTTTCTAAAGTAGTATACCTGAGGTTCAGGGAATTTCTTAGCCTTTGTGGGCCTGATTCATTAAGGAAAGTTAAGCAAAAGTAAGCAAGGCAAAACCATGTTGCATTGGAGGGAGAGGTAAATTTAAAATGTGATGCCAGATTTATATTTGGGGTAGGGCATGTCCTAGATCAACTCTTAAATTCAGTGTACAAATAAGCTATCAAGTATTTGTGTGCTACCTGAAAAAACAGCCAGTATTTTCCTATAAACTTATTTGCACCCCTTACATTGCAACATGGTTTTGTACAGAAAATGTGAGTAAGAAAACTTGCTCAATTTTTTGCTTAACTTTCCTTAATGAATCAGGCCCTGTTTACCTAAATCTTTAAACGGGTCTATGTAAAGACATCAATTTTTTTGGTTATCTAGGAAAAGACTTGGGCATTTAGACACAATTCCACCTGGCTCAGAAAATTTACCACTATATTTTGACTACCTTTCAGACTGATTTCTGATAAAAACAGGAAATTGAATTTTGCTTAAGCAAATGTTTGTTTGTTGACATATGCTACAAAAGTAATATTGACTAAATGCGCACATCCCTCCTGATTATAGTACCTGAAAAGGGTTCTTCAAATTTCTAGCTTCTTGATGATTTAAAACCAGTAATATCTGTTTTTCTGTCCAGACACCTTGATTAAACATCTCCTCTAGATGGATCCCCAGGCACTGGCACTTCATAACATTCTGAATGGTCCAAGGAATTTCATGCTTTAGGCTCTTCTGCCGATACGCAATGAACTTAGTTCATTACGCTAGGTCTATTTTTTTTCCATGACGTGGGAAAATCCCCTAATACTATAAATCGACCTAGCGCACTGGGCTGGGTGTCCCTAGAGGGAGGCCGCTTGTTTTTTTCGGCGGACCCCACTCCCTTGGGGATCCAGCCCAGTGAACAGCCTGGGGTTGGTTGTCCTTATGGCTGGGGGACCCCTGCCGCGTTTCCCCCTGCTATAGTGCCACCAACCGCGGCTGGTTTGCCTAGTGTCACGGTTGGCTTACTGGAAATTGATCCCTAGGCTCTGCTGAACATAGCTAGGCCCACCCACGGGCGCGGAGTCTAACAGGCAGATGGTTTTCACCAGGAATCCCCGCAAGGAGGTATGGTCTTAACTGCACCAAACCTGCAGGTCGCGGTCCCGTGAGTGAGTGTACAGCAGAACGATGTGGGGGAGCCAGGTGAAGTGGATGGAGACGATGGAACCCACAGATAAGTGGTATAGATGCAGGAACAACAATAATATAGGCTGAAGGTCAGCAACCAATGAGTCACTAGGAGAATAGATGCTCTGTGGTATAACAATGAGAGAACAGGAGCTTTCACAATGATGTACTCAGGAACAGGTAGTAGAGATACTGGAACAGCGGAAGCTCAACACTAGACATAGGGCATATTGAATTGTTGAATATGCCCGCAACGTTATTACGGTATTATGGTAATAGTAAGCCGGATTTCAGCTCACAGCTCCCTGAGCAGCGAGCTGAAATCCAGCTAGAAAGGTACCGTAATACCGGTATTTACGCGCACTATTACCCCATAGACTGAGCACACTGAAGAAACGGAGGTAACTCAGGACAATGGCTGCTGAATCATAGATGTAGTTGCGGCTCTGGGAGGCAGCAGTGAGAGAACAGAGGCTGTCACAATAAAGTATTCTGGAGATGGTAATAAAAGTACTGGAGCAGCGATAGTTCAGCACGGCCAGAGACTGAGAGCAGACTAGAGTAGCGGAGGTAACTCGTGGTAACAACTGATGAGTCACAGGTGTAGTAGTGGCTCTGAGTGGTAGCGATGAGAGAACTGAAGCTGTCACGATGAAGCACACTGGAGATGGTAATAGAGGTACTGGAGCAGTGATGGTTCAGCTCAGGTCACGAACTGAGAGCAGACTGGAACACAGGCAAACCACAAGGAGAACAGAAACCAGAACCATAGGCTGCAGGAAGTGAGCTTGAAGAACAGGCATCACACAGGTGAATCCAGGAGGTTTAAATAGTGCACCAAAAATGCTTAGCCAATGAAAAGAGGGAGGAGGCCCTGCAGTGCAATAGACTTGCATCTGCGCAGATCTGAATAGCTGAATGAATGAAATGAGAGTGTCTGACGCTGGGACATGGCAGTTTCCTGATTAATGGAATGTAGGTAACGAGACAGGTACTATTTGCGGGACCGGAGCGTTACACCTAGTGCTGGTTCCGTGAAAATCGGGTGGACCCCACGCAAATTTTTCCCCCGCTTTTCACGGAACCAGCAGTAGTCTGGCAACACTAGGGTTAATAGTGAATAGAGGGGGACTCCACGCTTTTTATTGTTTTTTACTTTGATCTATTTTGAACAGTTTTTACAGCTGCCAGAGCTCCGGCTGTATGACAGAACAGTGTAACAGTGATGTGTTAATACAACACGCTGCTAGCAAGCAGCGTGTTGTATCTGGCGTGTTTGAAAGCAAACTCTCCTGAGTTTGCTTAATCGCAGCTTCATACATTTGAGACTTGCATAGCTAGAGTGGCAAACAGTCGGGAGTTTGATCTGTATCAATTTTGGAAATTGCGATTTTGACAGAAGCACAACTCTGGCAATTTTACATGAAATCTTAGCTTCATACATCTGCGAGATTCAACTCTCCCGAGAAAATCGCTGGATTTGCAAAATCGGACCTTGATACATTTACCCCCAGAGCTGTTAAAGAATAATCAGGACTCATCTATGGAGTATGCTAGCGCAAGTAATTGATTTCACTCAAAACCTGCAAACTCAGGCCAAGGCACAAAAATTATGCTTAATCAGGTTCACAATATTATTGGCCAGGTTCACAAGTATACAGATCAAATCACTGATTTACATTAGCAGATTCAAGAATTGTTTGTCAAGTTGTTTGGCTCTCTTTTAACTTCTCAGGAAACCCATTTATCTTTACCTCCAAGGTTCAGATGAGGCCAATGCTATTACCAGGGATTCTTAAATCAGCACAGGTTACATTTGAAATTAAAAATGGGGAATAGCTTGAGGAAGAGTGTAAGAGGTTATTTTGAGCAAACTCGGCCCAGTAAAGTTGGTCACTCCAGGAAGCTTGATACTCTGAAGAAAAGCATCGCAGGAAACACTCCAGATCCTGATTCACTCGTTCCGTCTGTCCATTAGTCTGGGGGTGGTAGCCAGAAGAGAATTTGAGTTTGACCCCAATCTTGGAGCAGAAGGCTCTCCAGAATCTAGCCACAAATTGTACTCCACGATCGGAGATAATTTCTTGAGGACATCCGTGGAGAAGGAATACATTTTTCAAAAACAGATTTGCGAGCTCAGGAGCTGAGGGAAGGCCTTTACATGGGATGAAGTGGGATATCTTGGAGAAGCGATCTAACACGACCCAGATGGTATAGTAGTCATGGCTAAGAGGAAGATCGGTGATGAAATCCATTGTGATGCTGCTCCAGGTAGAGTCAGGAATGGGAAGACGAAGTAGAAGACCAGAAGGACTTTGTCTAGGAGTCTTGTGGTGAGCACATATACAGCAAGCCGACACGAAATTGCAAACATCCGAACCAAGGGAAGGCCACCAGTAGTATCTGGAAAGGAATTCTTTAGTCCTCTTATAGCTGGCATGACCTGCAAATTTAGATTTGTATGCCCAGCACAGCAATTTGGGACGGAAATGTTGATCTGCGAAGGAGCGTCCAGGAGGAGGAGAGACCGAGATGGAGTTAGTAAGCGCCACTACTTGAATAGGGTTAAGAATGGTCTTGTTGTCCGGAGGAGCCAGGGAGTCCATATTAACAAACGGATAATGCATCGGCTTTGCAATTTTTAGAACCAGGACGAAAAGTAAGGATAAGTTGGAACCAAGAGAAAAAAAAGAGACCAGCGAGCCTGGCGGGGGTTGAGATATTGTGCCTCCTGGAGGTACTAAGGTTCTTGTGGTCGGTCATCACAGTCATGCGGTGTAATGCTCCCTCAAGGAGGTAGAGCCATTCTTCCAGTGCCATTTTAACAGCTAGGAGCTCCTTATCTCCGATCCCATAAATGAATTTGCAACCGGAAATGTTTTTAGAGAGAAATCCACGTTTCCAAAGAGCCGGATGAAGATCTTTGGGACAGGACGGCCCCTATTCCTACAGAGGAGGCGTCAACCTTGAGAAGAAAAGGTCTCCCTTGGTCCGGTTGTTTGAGAATGGGAGCAGCAATGAATGCCTCCTTAAGAATTTTGAAAGCCGTTACTGCATCTACAGGCTATGGTCTACAGGAGGCTCCTTTTCGAGGCAAAGCCGTAATGGGACTGATAATGGAAGAGAAACCTTTAATGAACTGGTGGTAGTACTTGGCGAACCCGATGAAGCGTTGCGTGGCTTTAAGACCAGCGGGTAGTGGCCAGTTGAAGCCATAAAGACGATGAGAGCTCAAATTAGGTGAGAATACTAGGATATCGTCCAGGTAGATAATCACGGAATGTTACAGAAGATCTCTTTGAAGAAATCCTGAAAAACAGCGGGAGCATTACAGAGCCCAGAGGGCATCACTAGGTACTCGTAGTGCCCATCACGAGTGTTAAATGCCGTTTTCCACTCATCGCCCTTCCGAATGCGTATCAGATTGTAAGCTCCTCAGAAACATACTGTGACATTGCCTCTGTCTCAGGTAAAGATAGTGGGTAAACTCTACCCTTGGGGAAAGTCTTACCGGGCATGAGTTTGATGGGGACAATCCCACGCACGATGTGGAGGTAGACTCTAAGCGGCAGATTTGTTGAATACATCAAGGAATTCTAAGTACAGTCCCGGAAGCTTAATTTGGGAGACAAGAGAAAGACAAGGTAGGTGGGTGGGTGGATGCACCTTAGAGAGACATCTGTTGAAACAAGAAGCACCCCAGGAAGATACCTAAGCATGAAGCCAATCCAACTGTGGCGAATGCGTCCTGAGCCAGGATAAACCCAAGATGATGGAATTGACGGACTGAGGAATGACCAGGAACTTAATCCACTCGTGGTGAAGAACCCCTACCTGCAACCGAACTGGACAGGTGATACAGGTGATGGAACCGTTGCTGACTCGGTTACCATCCATTGCGGTGAGAACCAATGGTTGAGGCAACGGATGAAAGGATATGCGGAGCTTGGACACAAAGGTGGCGGTGATGAAGTTTCCTGCGGATCCAGAATCCACAAAGGCTGAGCATTCCAGGGACATATCCGTAGACGTGAGGGTAACTGGCATCAGAAAGTTGGTATCTTTAAGGGAGTAGGGAGTATGGAGACTGGATCCAAGGACAAGCTCCCTTTTATTGCCTTGGAGGTGGAGATTCCAGGCCTCTTTGGGCAAGTTAATAGTAGAAGGCCGGACTCCCCGCAATACAGACAAAGGCGGTTCTTAATCCGGCGCTCTCTTTCATCCCGGGACAGACGAGAGCGACCAATTTGCATAGGCTCTTCGGCTGGAAGAGCCGAAGACTGGAAGCGAGGAGCCAATCGAGCAAGGCGGCGGTCTCGGTCTCTTTCCAAACAGCGTTCTTGTTGACGGATGTCCACTTTGATGCTAAGTGAGACCAGCTCGTCTAGTTTGGTGGGAAGATCCAGGGAGGCGAGTGCGTCCTTGATAGGTTCAGACAATCCTTGCCAGAAGGTAGCTGTCAGGGCCTCATCGTTCCACCCTAGTTCAGAGGCGAAGGTATGGATTTGTACCGCATACTGACCAGCCGAGAGGGATCCCTGTCGAAGGGCAAGAAGACTGAAGGCGGCAGAAGACACCCGGCCAGGCTCATCAAATACTTTTCGGAAATTTTTGATGAATATAGCAGAATTGTAAAGAGATACATCGTTACGCTCCCAAAGCTGGGAGACCCAGGCCAGGGCCTGTCCGGTGAGGAGGGAAATAATGTAGGCTACTTTGGCTCTCTCGGAAGAGAAATTCTCCAGTGCAAGATGAAATTGGATGGAGCATTGATTAAGAAATCTTCGACATCCCTTGGGGTTACCATCATATTTCTCAGGAGTGGGTATCCGTAGAGTTCTGGAGGTAGCAGCATTCACACTAGGAGGAGGAGGTGGAGCTGGAGAAGCTACCTGGGGAAGATTTACGGAATCCAGGCGAGACATCACACATTGTATGCACTGAAGTAGTTGAGCTTGGTTAGACTCTTGCCATTCCAATCGCTGGCCCAAATGGAGGTGGAGGTCACGAGCAGAAGGTTCCCAGAGCCGTCCATCATGGCCAGAGTAAACTGTCAGGCTGTTGGTCTACTGAGGATTGCAATGAAGAAGTACACTAACCGGTATTAGCACTACTGAACTAGCAGGTGCGGAGTCTAACGTACCCCTGGTATTCGCCAGGGACCACCGCAAGGAGGTTTGGACTTCGCTGCACAGGGCACGCAGGTCGCAGTCCTACTAGCCATGTAGTGTAGAAGGGTCAGACGGTCCGGGTCAAGCCAACCGGTAATGCAAGGTACAAAGGAGAATCCAAAAGAGTAGTCAACAAGCCAAGGTCGCAGGAACAATATGGGTCACGCAGATAGATGAAGTTGACCTATCTTTATAAACAACTACACCATATTTAGGCTTCTGTACAAGTTCTGCAATCTGGATATTTTGAATGATGATGTTTACTGTTGCTGAGCTCACACCCCACTAACCTCCCGTAGGTGATACCTCCGTGTTCGCTACGATCATAACACTCTGGTAAGCCCAACCTCTGTCGAACTTGGAAGCCAAGCAGAGTGTAGCCAGATCAGTACCGAGATGGGTGACCACTTGGGAATATCTGGTATAGTAGATAAGCATGTTGAGAATACTATCCCAAAGGTGATGGAAAAGTGGGAATGTGACCAGCTAGTCATCAATCGGCTGTCAGAGTGACAGTAACACACAGTCTCCTTATGGACCATAAATATGTATGGCTATACATGGTCCACACAAACACCGCCCCTCAGTATAGTACTACATATGTATGATTTATTATCTACATGTGTTTGATTGATTTATTTATTATCTTAATAACATCCCTATACTGTGTATCTATAAAGGACCATTAATATATCTGGAATAAAATGTAATCACCATGACCAAATATAGGTCAATTGCCCTATCTCAATGTACATGCATATATACAATGTCCATTTAATACAATGTATGGTTTTTGTTATAATTTCTGAATTCATATTTCCTTGATGTGCATATTGTCCTCCTTTTAATAGATTGTATGGCAATAATTTACAATCAAGTCACACGGTCTCAATCACTGTCCTCTAAGTCTGCTGACGATCACGAACACTATATAAACCCATATTTTCTATGGACATCACGATCCCCTGAGGAAATTTGCTGTAGCAAATGAAACGCGTTGGGACACACCCCTTAGTGACGTCAAACCGGAAGTCCGGAAATCCATCTGTGCATCTCACTGTGGAACGCACGCTGTTTATCGATACATGCCGCTGGGTGCATTACCCATATGGTCATCGCTGCTTGGTCACAGTCCTCCCTACCAATCTAGGATATCTCACCGAGGATCACCGTTTTTCCAAGTAAGACTTATTAATCAGGTCCGTCTGGACCTTAAGCATATCGAGTACGAGGACTCGCGAATACCCGCTCACCGTCTACTACACTCCCTCTGGGATTTACTACTATTGATATTGGACCTCGCTTTTGGACAATTGGTGGACATTAGTTTGTGTCATGCATTATTGGAATTTGTTTTAGTGTCCTCTATCTACGGTTGTTTTTAAAACATTGTCATATGTCACTCACGCTGTGGCCGACACACGTTATGTCATTTTATTAAATGCATGTTTTTATCTGTTAGCATTGTATCCATATGTTGAGTATTAGAATTTAGATATTAATTTATGTGGTCGCAATTTTATACACTTAGTATGCATTAAGTCAATTCATTTAAGATTTAGCTCTCCAGACCACTGACCACTGATCCCCAAAAGGAGCAATTGAGCGCTCACTTTTTACCAATTTATCAGAATCACTAGGAGAATGGTCAGGGAAGCCGGGTAATAACAGGGAAAACACCAGTGAAATGCTAGAGGCAGGAACCTGTTACTTTGGCACCCTAATGGCGCCAGAGCCAGGTTTAAATAGAGACAGGCTGGATACTGATTGGGAGAGCCAGTGGGTGGAACGCTGTGGTGAAAGTAGCATCCCGTTGCTGGGCAACGGGGCAGAGGGCATACGCCCCACAGGCTGACTTGCCCGGAAGCCTCAGCGCGTCTGTTGCTAAGCAACAGAGCGCTCGTCCGGAAGACAGGCGTCCGTCCCCGTCTGACAGGGGATCAGCGGGGACGGCGCCTGACAATACATGTCCCTCCAGAGTTTACATAGTACTTCCCATTTCCGTGCCTCTCCATCTAAAGGCGAGGATGAAACGTCACATGAACGTGCGTCCTGACGTCTCTCTATCGTTTGATCCGCAAACCAGGAAATGAGTGCCGAAAACCTTGGAACGCACACCGCTTACCGAAACCCAAACCGATCAGATATGTTCAATAACCAGTTTTCCATATTGTCCTTTCTGGACCCAACTTGGAGGGCACACTAATGGATAAGCATGAAATATCCCCTATTTCCCAATAAACGATTTCCTTGGTGGAAGAAAACAAAAAGAAATGACATGCGATCACAGTGTTAAACAAACATATTGTACCTCAACCCTCTACCAGAGAAGGATACACTTAAAACACACGTAAATATATGATGGCAGTTCTATATGATCACAATGTAATCACAATGCATATCACTTAATTACATCCTTATAAACATGTAATGCATTCACCTCAACTTATAGTATCTCACAGAAACCACTTTATTTCAAACTCAGCATTGAGTCCATTAGGAGTCATGGTATTCAATGTGAATATACATTTCATTTCTGCTTTAGATAAAAGGCTAACCAAATCCGTATTTCTCCAATTATCATATATTTTCTGGATCCCTCAAAAATTTCTTATATGTTCTACCTTACACAAAGGTTGAGTCTTAAAATGATATGATAAAGAGTGGGTTTCCAGCACTCTTCTAATGTAATATATATGTTCATGAAGGCTAACTTTAAGAGGACAAGTAGTTCTCCCTATATATACACTTTACTGCAACTACACTCTATATCATACACAACATTTTTAGAGTGGCATATGATAAATTGATCTATCTTCAACTTTTGTCCATTGATTGACACTTCCATAACCTTACTTAGATTTGATTTACATGTCCTACATGCTACACACCCCACATCTGTGAAATCCAATAGTTCTCATAGATTTTCTAATATCTTTGTGCAGATGACTTCTCACTAATCTATCTTTTAAACTGGGGGCTTCCCTATATATAAACACCAGTTTATCTGGAATGGAGTTCCCTATGATGTTATCTTTTTTCAAAATGTCCCAATGCTTTTCAAAAATTATCTCCATTTGTTTATGGTTGGCATTGTATTGGGAAATGAAGACCCAATCATATGTAGTTGATTTTTCCGAACGGATCATTGTTTGGGTAGATAGAAGATCCTTCCTGTCAATAATGGAAACTGTTTTATCCTCTTTTTCCAATACACCTCTATCATAACCTTTAGAAATAAAGTAAGATTTCATATTGTCAATTTGTTCCCTAAAGATATGATTTTCCGTACAATTTCTCCTTACCCTCTTCATCTGGCTCAAAGGTATATTATTCAGCCAGGCATGATGGTGATTGCTATCATAATTGATGTACCTCACAGTATCAGTGGGCTTCCTATATGTTTTAGTTTGTAGACCCTTCTCATTCACATATATACTGATATATCTAAGAAGTGAATGGAAGTCTTACTCCTTTAAAATGATAGCTCAATATATAGATCATTCGTATTCAAGTGGGTGCAAAAACTCTGGAGATCTTCCTCTGATCCCCTCCATATAAAAAAGCTTGAATATATCGAAAATCTCATAGGACACTTGTTTACGTGTTTCTCTGTGTACCTTAACTGTAACACTATGTGTTCCATGCCATGAAAATGTACTTTCCTCAAAGGGGCAGTCCCTAATCTCACAAACAGGGAATGCCAGAGTGACGTGAACTGGGCAGATGTTATTAGCCACTTCTATCTCATCATCACCTAATACAGCCCCCTTGAATGACTCTGTAACTTCCTGGAGTTTAATCATTTCACCACATACAACCCTCTCAAAAGGTTCCAGGCATTCAGCCATTTTAAAAGCAACACTACTCCTCTCATAAATCAGAGTGCCCTAGTTAGACACCTCCATTGTGTCTGCAAATCACTTAACATTATCTCTACCATGTTTATCTTGGATTTCTCTATGAGCACGTCTCTATGCTGGGAGATTTGTCAAGACAGATAGCACTTTCTGGTACAACACACTGATGGAGAACTTGTGTGGACTTTTGCTACAGAAATGCAGCCATCTTTACTGACTGTCAGACTTCAGACAGGAGAAAAAGGAGCAATAGCCAATTGGTTGAACCCATGGCTCTTTGCCTAATCGTTGAACAGATTGAAAGCTCTGTGAATCTCTGTATTCTGCTTTCCAGAAGAACACATAGGACATGCTGATATACACGCCTATAACTTCAATGGTGTGCAACCAACTGAACTGTTTACAACACATGGTATACAAATTATCGTGGAAACAACACTGATTGTGCTGAAATGTTTAGTGCAAGAACTGTTAAACCACAGCGAAGCTGAAGTTATTTTCCAGCAACCTGAAGTTGAAAGATTGCACTGATCCAATCCATGGTCAGGAACATTGCAATAAAACGTTATATTTAACAACTGCTGAAAATGTGGCCTACACTGCTTGATTCTGGAGAAGAAGGCCTTATGACAACTGCATAAATATGACAATGTGGATTTATCACTCTCATCCGGAGGGTGGAGAAGTACCAATTTATACTGACCAAAACAAAGACTATTAAAACTTTTATTTCTGTGAAACTTTGAAGAAATGACATGGAGTACACTGGTCATCTTTATTCCTTATTACCCACAAAGCTGCCTGTTTGAGTGTGTGTCAAATGAACAAATAAAGAAAAATGAATTCCGCGGCTGGGCTGCTCCACACCAAATAAACACAATCCCAGCTGCAAAGCAGGGCCAACTACTAGCCCATAATCAAAAACAACCACAAACCAAAAAGAAAAAGCAGCGCTGAATAGTGATATATAGGTGTGGCCTTAGCTTGAAAAATCAAAGGAGACTATGGCAGGATACATAAAACCAGAGATGATAGTATATAGAAAAATATTTTTAATGTCTCAATAAATATAATACATAGGCACCATAAATTGGTAAACTGGTAATTGAAACCAAACATTTTAAAAACACTAGAACTAGTCCCCTCCTCTGACTCCCTCTGTGCCGATTGTCTGTTGCCCTCCCTTTAGGATGTAAGCTCTAATGAGCAGGGCCCTTCTCCCTCCTGTCTCTCTACCTTCTCTTCTGCTCCAACCTCAATATTCTTGATTTTCCTGGAGCATCTGAAGTCTCGGTATTACTCGTTTATTGTTCTGTACTGTTATTCCCTGTACTGTCCATTGTTTGTACTGTGTTCGGCGCTGCGGAAACCTTGTGGCGCCTTATAAATAAATAATATTAATAATAATAATAATAATAACTAAAAGCTGTATAAATGAAATCACAAATGATGTCTATAAACTGAATAAATTGATGAATATGTCCATGTAACTAGTAAATATATGGTAGTTCATATAAAGATATAATCACAATAAAATTCCTCCAAGATATCCAGCAAATCACCCCATAAGTTGAAAGATATATAGCCATCAAAGGAATGCTGGTATATTAATGGTATTCCACATCCAGATCCTGATGGAATGTCACTGTCAAAGGACTTGCATAGGAAATAAATTATACAACTCACTTAATTATCTCTAATACTACAGTGTGAATGTGACTGTTTTGTGTAAGGGATAGAAAGGTTACAACATTGGGTTTTTAGAACAGGCTGTATATATGTTTTGTTAATCAGGAGGGTGGTAAGAGATTAAACTTTTAGGAGATTAAAACATTTAAGATGTTTTTGTTAGTTATATTTGACGTGCACAAACACAAACATTTATGATCAAATTGTTTTGAAGACATATTCAGTGTTATATACAAAGCAGATGTTATAGATTGTATATCCTGTTTATTAAAGGGTATTAGAACTAGTGAGTTGTAGTACATGTGAAGCAAATTGTTATTGTTACTTTAGCAGGATTGTGAGGTATCAGGAGTAAGGTGTGGATTTTGCTGGCTAGAAAACACACTGAAAGACAAAGGAGAAATTACATCTATAGGGCATTTGTTATGTCTTGATAGATGTTGAGACTCACCCTATTTTCCCTTCCCTTTTTCAGGATGAACTGTCAAGAAGGATGAAGTCCTTTATGTGGGTCTTGAGCCTGCTGATACCAGTGCTTCCCTTTTGGTGCCTTACTACATCGGGGACTAGGCCATGGAGTGAAGCACTCATCTATATGCATTACCAAACTGACGACAACAAGTGGAATATTACTGGACTTGCATGAACTCTTTCCCAGCGCAGAAGGGGGAGATATTGACTTTGAATGAGACTTACACTTTCTTTGTCATGCATTAAAATGAAAATTGTGTCACACATACTGTGATCATACATGACACTGGAAAAATATACACATGTTAAACATAACATGCACAAAACAGTACAACATATTGTATGTACGCTGTACGTTGGAGAAGCGTTACAAATG
Source organism: Mixophyes fleayi (assembly GCF_038048845.1). Classification (NCBI taxonomy): domain Eukaryota; kingdom Metazoa; phylum Chordata; class Amphibia; order Anura; family Limnodynastidae; genus Mixophyes; species Mixophyes fleayi. The sequence goes on from NC_134410.1 coordinate 79,796,711, forward strand.
ATCAGAAAGGGATCATTCAACACAAATTAGTGCTGGACTACCTTACAGCCCAGGGTGGAGGCTACTGCCTTACATAGTCCACCCAGTTTGGTGTACAGTGTTGTTTATTCTACACCAAAGACACCGATGACTTTTAAGCAGTTATAAATCAGTACATACAAGAAGTTGAGAAGTTGAAAGCAAATTTTGCTAGTAAACATCAAGGTCAGGGTAATTGGTTTAGTTGGTTAAACCCCGCTCACTAGTTTAATGGAATAGGAGGGTGGATAAGTGGAATTTTACATACTCCCTTATATCATCATCATCACCATTTATTTATATAGTGCCACTAATTCCGCAGCGCTGTACAGCGAACTCACTCACATCAGTCCCTGCCCCATTGGGGCTTACAGTCTAAATTCCGTAACACAGAGAGGCAGACACACACACACAGACACAGACTAGGGTCAATTCGTTAGCAGCCAATTAGCCTACCTGCATGTTTTTTGGAGTGTGTGAGGAAACCCACGCAAACACAGGGAGAACATACAAACTCCACACAGATAAGGCCATGGTCGGGAATTGAACTCATGACCCCAGTGCTGTGAGGCAGAAGTGCTAACCACTACGCCACCATGCTGCCCATATCAATATATCCCATATGGGATCTAACAGATCTAGCAGTTTGTTTACCACTGGGAATGAAGCCACAATCTGACCTCTCTTCCTTTTTTCTGTTAAATGATGTTCTAGCAGTTGCAGTCAAACCCTACACGACTTGACTACACATATGGAAGCAATACATAGTTGAAATAATGTTGCTCTCATAATCCAGGTCCTGTTCAGTTCTGCATTCACTTTTCAGAGTGTTTTTGAGTGACCCTGTATCTTCAAATGGGAAATGCCTTCTTGGAAAGTTAATGTGATCTGAGCTTTTAAATTAGGATGTGAGTTTTATGTCTTAAGAGTCTGCTGTGACAAAATGATCATTTCTTAGGTAGAAAGAGACTTTCTTTGTTTATTCCTAATATTTTATTGCATTATTGTGTACGCTACCACCATCAAAGGTTATCGTTCCAAAGTACATTGTATAGTTTGATTTGATTTTATAAAAATCTCTGTAAATGATGGAACAATGTTGTTCCAATTCTACAGTGTGTATGCACTCAGGACCAGCAGTGTAGGCTGAACTCTGTCACAGTTGGCTTATGGAAAATAGATCCCTAGGCTCTGCTGAACATGACTTGGCCCACCCACAGGTGCGGAGTCTAACAGGCAGGTGGTTTTCACCAGGAACCTCCGCAAGGAGGTATGGTCTTTTGTAGCACCAAACCTGCAGGTCGCGGTCGTGTGAGTGGGTGAACAGCAGAACGGTTTGGAGGAGGCAGGCGAAGCGGGTAGAAACTAAAACCCACAGGTACATGATATGGGAACTGTTATGCACGTTTTTCCGCTATCCAATAACGATTGTCGAATCTCGATTGTGTTTCCAACGCACAAATATATATTCTGAAAAAGTAGCAGAATAATTCAAGCAAAATAATAATAAGTACAGCCGTTACTTATCGCAGGCACCCTGGATCCAGTGAACAGTCATTCAGGTCTGAAGTCTGTGGTCAATGTGACTGAACACTAGATGAAAGCTACTGCTTATATGCAAACAGAAATACAGTAAAACAATGCAGATGGTATGGCTTGCTTCTATTGGTCCAGGCTTCAGGAAGGTCCAGGGGGTTGCAGGTCATAGGCTAGTTCAAACTAAAGAATCCAAAGGTGGGGGTCATCTCTCCAGGGGATGTGCTCCTTTCTTCCCGCCAAGATTCCAGTTACAACTAGTCTATTAGCATTTATATAGTCAGCATCATATTAAAGGTTTATTCCCTAACATCAATAACTAGAGTATGCAATGTGCGATCTCTTCGCCGAATGCACCAGTCAGCTGCTGATGTAAAGGGGATTAATATGATATCAGACATGACACATTTCCTTTAACCTGAACCATATGTATCACTAATATGCATATAACTTATAATATTACACATAAACACTACTATATTTCGACATAAATAACTATGTGTTGCAACTACGATTAATGTGTACTATTTACAAATGTGTGTGTTTGTGCGAATGTATACAAAAGTGTAATAACTGTTATTGCCACGTGTTGCTGCTGGATACTCCCTTTCACACCGTAGCGTGCTCTACGCATAATTTCAGACAAAGACAATCAAGTTTGCTCGATATTAATTGAAATGACTTTATCCAATTTGCTGACTTTGACAGAACAGGAACACACGAAGCACTAGGAGAACGGATGTCCTGTGGTATAACAGGGAAAAAGCAGAAACTGTCACAATGGTGTATCCAGGAGTGATTGGTAGAGATACTGGAACAGCGGGAGTACAGCACTGGAGTTATGCTGAGCACACACGGGAAAGCAGAGGTAGCTTAGGGAAACAGCCGATGAGTCACCAAGGCAGTTGCGGCTTACAGTGATAGCGGTTAGAGAACTGGAGCTGTCACGATGAAGTACATCAGAGATGGTATAGTAGTACTGGAGCAGCGATAGTTCAACACAGCCATGACTGAGAGCAGACTGAAGTAACGGAGGTAACCCGTAGTAACAGCTGATGAGTCACAGGAGTAGTAGCGGCTCTGAGTGGTAGCGATGAGAGAACTGAAGCTGTCGCGATGAAATACACTGGAGATGGTAGTAGCAGTGCTGGAGCAGCAATAGTTCAACAAAGCAGGAGAATGAGAGCAAACTGAAGTAACGGAGGTAACTCGTAGTAACAGCTGATGAGTCACAGGTGTAGTAGCGGCTCTGAGTGGTAGTGATAAGAGAACCGGAGCTGTCACGCTGAAGTATACTGGAGATGGTAAGATAGGTACTGGAGCAGCGATGATTGAGCACAGGCCACGAACAGAGAGCAGGCTGGAATAGCAGAGAACCACAGGGAGAACAGGAACCAGAACCACAGGCTACAGGTAGTGAGCTTGAAGAACAGGCATCAGACAGGTGAATCCAGGAGGTTTAAATAGTGCTCCAGGAATGTTCAGCCAATGACAAGAGGAGGGAGGTCCAGAAGTGCAATAGACTTGCACCTGTGCAGAACTGAATGTAGCTGAATGAATGAAGTTTCTCTGATGCTGGAACATGGCAGTTTCCAGATGAATAAAATGCGGGTAACGAGACAGGTATTATTTGCGGGACCGAAGCGTTACACTCTCCATGGACTTTAAAGAGTCATGATCTATTCAGCCGATTGTTATGACAGATGAAGAGCACAGATCTGAAGGCAAATCATGTAAAATGTGTATATTGTGTATTTATGAATTGGCATGTTGATTGGGATTTTCAGTCTTTGGAAAAATCGTTAATGATATCACATCAAGAGGAATTTTCTGTAGTGTGTGTACTCAGCCTAAGCCTGAACTATTGTCTGCCTTGTTTGCATCTTCTAGCCACCCAAGTCTTAACATTGCATATTATGCTTCAATAAGTTTATAGTTGTTCCTTACAACTGCAGGTTAACTAATAACTGGACTGTGGAATGCATCAATATATTCTGGAGTAATTTATATTATATATATATAATAAAATTTGGATTCCTCTTCCAGACTTTAATGCATTTCAAATTACATTTGCATATTCATCAGGGGGTATCTACCAAATATAATATAGTTAACATTTATAAATGCACCATTTGCATTTGACAGGTTGACACATAATGACAAATCAGATCTTTTAAGTATTATGAAACACACATAACTAACAAAAAAATATTAATGCAGTAAACATTTTTTTCCTTTTATAACATTGACATGCATCAATCATTCTGAAAAATTAAAGAGAAAAGCTATTTGAAGGCGATATAATAGCAATTGTCGAAGTCGTATAATTGGATGAAAGAAAGTATATTGATTAATATTGTTTTACCGTGCAATTGCATTTCATGACGCAATTGCACAATAAATAGCGCACGCATACACTCGCAATTACACATTTACTAATACCCCATTCATACTGCACCAAGATCCCGGGTTTTTGCCGGGGTGAGCTCAAACGACCCGGGTCTTGGTGCAGTATGAATGGTACAAGTCAAAAATCCCGGGTCTAAAAACCCGGGTCTTCAACCCGGGATTTATCGAGGGGTAATTCCCGGGTCGGACCCGGGTTGCCAGCACTATGAATGGTGCAACCCGGGTTTTTCAACCCGGGTTGCACAGAAAACAAGCTGATTGGCTGTCTGCCTGTCTCTGGAGGATGATGTCATCGGTGGAAGCCCGTGGAAGATTCGAGAAGGAGTTTAGGAGAAATGGTGGATGGTGGAGTGCAGATCAAGCTAGTAAACAATCACCACCCACTTTTGCATCATCTTTATGCGTCAAAAAACCAGTCACCTTTCAATGACATCACCATTTTTCAGCCAATGAAAACTGCTCTGGTGATGACTCCCACAAATTGCCAGGGCACAGACTTGTGCAGTATGAATGGGGTCAACCCGGGTAATTCCCGGGTCCAAGGTGCAGTATGAATGGTGTTTCTGAGCTGGGACGCTCCGAGCCCCTGCAAAAACCCGGCTTGAAAAACCCTGGATATTGCCGGGGCGGCAGTATGAAAGCGCTATTATATATATATTTCATATTTATTAAGGTTCCAATCCACATTCATTTATTAGTAAAATGTATTAGATTGCTTATTTATGCATATATAATACTGTAGTAAAGGTTTTTATGGTTCAGGTGTTTTAAAAGATAAAGAGTTTGGTCTCATATTAAAGATTATTTCACCAGCATTAACCCGGTGTGGATGGAATAGCGATCGCATCTAGCGATTGCAAGATACAAGCAATATGAGATAAATGCTCAAAAATACTTTTGTGTGGGTCAGTTTAAACTGGTCATTCAGAGTCAAATCATGGGAACAATAGGGTGGGGGAAGTTTCCCCTCACCCTTTGTAAGGATCAAATGAACTGACCTATAACTTGCAAGGAACTGGAATATCATTAACCCTGGACCAATGAAGACCTCACTAAGTGTTATCTGTACAAGTATATACAAGCATGCTGGCTTTTCTTCTATCTCTTTGATGCTGGCAACGTGAGAGCATGGGTGCATTCATTGAATCTGGGTGAACCCTATAAGGAAGATGTAATGTATTCAGTGTTTTTATACTTTCCTGCTTTAATGTAACATCTTTAATATGCATCATGTATCGGCTATATTGTACTGTATTGTACTTATTTATTGAACTGCTAAACTTTTGCTTTTGCTAAATAAATTGCTTGTGCTTCGGAACCACACAAATCGCTTAGACCGGCGGTTCCCAAACTGTGCGCCGCGGCTCCCAGGGGTGCCGCGGCGGTGACACTGGGGTGCCACGGGCCAGCCATAAAAAAAAAGAACACAGAAACTTACCAATCCGTCGCGGGGCAGAGGAGGGGGACAGAGAGCAGAGGATGGGGACAGAGAGCAGAGAATGGGTACAGAGAGCAGAGGATGGGGACAGCGGGGCAGAGAAGGGGGACAGAGAGCAGAGGATGGGGACAGAGAGCAGAGGAGGGGGACAGAGAGCAGAGGAGGGGGACAGAGAGCAGAGGAGGGGGACAGAGAGCAGAGGAGGGGGACAGCGGGGAAGAGAAGGGGGACAGAGAGCAGAGGATGGGGACAGAGAGCAGAGGATGGTGACAGCGGGGCAGAGGATGGGGACAGAGACCTGAGGATGGGGACAGAGAGCAGAGGATGGGGACAGAGAGCAGAGGATGGGGACAGAGAGCAGAGGAGGGGGACAGAGAGCAGAGGAGGGGGACAGAGAGCAGAGGAGGGGGACAGAGAGCAGAGGAGGGGGACAGCGGGGAAGAGAAGGGGGACAGAGAGCAGAGGATGGGGACAGAGAGCAGAGGATGGTGACAGCAGGGCAGAGGATGGGGACAGAGACCTGAGGATGGGGACATAGAGCAGAGGATGGGGACAGAGAGCAGAGGATGGGGACAGAGAGCAGAGGAGGAGCACAGCGGGGCAGAGGAGGGGGACACAGTGTGAGAGGGGCAGTGGAGGGGGACACAGCGTGAGAGGGGCAGTGGAGGGGGACACAGCGTGAGAGGGGCAGTGGAGGGGGACACAGCGTGAGAGGGGCAGTGGAGGGGGACACAGTGTGAGAGGGGCAGTGGAGGGGGACACAGTGTGAGAGGGGCAGTGGAGGGGGACACAGCGTGAGAGGGGCAGTGGAGGGGGACACAGCGTGAGAGGGGCAGTGGAGGGGGATACAGCGTGAGAGGGCAGAGGAGGGGGACACAGCGTGAGAGGGCAGAGGAGGGGACAGCGTGTGAGAGGGCAGAGGAGGGGTACAGCGTGAGAGAGGGCAGAGGAGGGGACAGCGTGTGAGAGGGCAGAGGAGGGGACAGCGTGTGAGAGGGCAGAGGAGGGGGACATTGTGAGAGAGGGCATAGGAGGGGGGACAACGTAACAGAGCAGAGAAGGGGGGACAGAGGGCAGAGGGGGCAGTGTGAGAGAGGGCAGTGTGTCTGGATGCAGAGGGGGCAGAGTGCCTGAGGGCAGAGTGTCTGGATGCAGAGGGGGCATTTTTGCATACAACTAAATAAGTATTTCTGTCCTGACCTAAATACTTATTACAATTTTTTGACCCAACTTCTTCTAACACAGGACTGCTCAATAATTATTTTGGAGGGGTGCCGCGAACTGCAAAAGTTTGGGAACCACTGGCTTAGACAATGATTATTGGAAAACGATGAAATTACTTTAATAATTTGGAGGCTCGAAAAGGCACATTGCTTAAAGATTCACAAAACTGCCGGATTTCAGTTTACCAACACAGGGTGGGATGAGAACGCAAATATTTTATACCTTTATATCATCTAGTGTTGCTAAATCGAATATCTGCTTTGTACAATCTATGGGGTGTTACTGATAGTTAGTATCTGGAAGCGGTGCGATCGGACCGCATGGTTGATTGTGCAGCCGTGATTGAGACTTGGGAGATGTGGGAGGAAATACGCTGCAACCACTGATGTTCGTGATGGGTATCGGGTGCTAACAGTTATAAAGTACTCAAACTAGGAAAGGCATTGATATTTTTGAGGGGACATACCTGTTGAAATGGTCCACGGCCAAGAAGAGATGGCCAATTGTGTGCTGCCTAGGGAATGGCCGGTTGGTTCGGCAAAGTATGTTATGCATAATAAATATGGTGCGTATGCAACGGCGTACTGCGACAAATGGGTCAAGATGACCCGGGAGTGTGTGAAACCTTTCCCAAACATTGGCAGTTTTGAGTCAGAGTTGTTAAATAATGTTACAGATAAAGTGCGGTTGATTAAATCAACAAAAACGAGAATTGAACATGATGACTGTTTAAAATTGTGGCAGCAAGAAGAGTACACGAGGCAAGGGGGTGCGTGCTCAGCGGAAGTAGGCGTGGCGCAAAGTGTAAGCTCACCGGAAGTGAGTGTTGCAAAGTGTGGAGAACTGAACGCAAGCGCGCCCCCGACAAATGCGGTCAGGGCGGTAAGTACAGCCAATACCAAAAATTTTAAAAATGTAATGAGTAATTTGTATGATGTCTTAAGTTATGATGAGAGTAATGTTTTAGAAGAAGAAAATGTACCCACCGTCATTTTAGCCATTGCCCATGCCAGTAACATACAAGAAGCAGTACACGGACAAGGAAAGGGAACGGTTCCACCAGCAGGGGCAGCGGCTCAAATCAGTGAGAATATAGAAATTAATAGAAAGGGGGACATTCATTATACTGCAATAGCAATTCCAGCAACTAGTTCAGAACGTAGTGATTTGGTAGCTCTGCATCCTGTCCCAACAGCAGTTCCCAATGGGAAGGCAGACAGAGATGGTGTAGTTCCCATAAAACATGTAGCAATGCATTTTCCATGGACTAGGACGGAACTATTTACAGTTATGTCTTATTTCCCTGATCCTAGAAAATATTTAGCCAAGTGTCAGAAATTTATTAGACATTTAGGTAATGCACATGAGCCTACTAATAAAGATTGGCGAGTGGTGTTTAGAGCCTGTCTTCCTCTCGATACTGATATACAAAAGTTCATTAAGGATTGTATATTGGAGGAGGATAAATCCTTAACCGAGGATGATAATCAGGACAATATTAGACGTATAATCACACAGTTGGCCATATATTTTCCAGTGATAGTGGAATGGGGAAAGATTTTCACTTTCAAACAAAAAGGTAGTGAGATTACAACTGACTATTTTGCTAGGACTCTAACAGCCATGACTAAGTACACGGGGATACCAGATATAAAGGAAAATGTGGAACACAGGGAAGTAGCTGTTACAGTACTAATGAATGGTCTCCGGGAGGATCTAAAGACCTGGATACAAACCTCCTTTCATAATTGGAGAGGTCTCTCAGTAAATGAAATTAGAGAGCATGCCGTAGAACATGATAAAAACATATGTAAAAAGGAAAAAGCGCAGAGTGATAGGCTAATGATGGTGGGTATCCAGGCTTTAGAAAGATTACATTCGCAACATCAGATTTATAAAACCACTATAAGGGACGAAAGAAACAGAAATCTTTGAAGTGTTTTAACTGCCTTAAGAAGGGACACTTGAGGAAAGATTGCAAAAAAAATCTTAGAGTGAAAGCTAGGAATTAGGACCAGGCAAGACAAATACTAATTAATGGTAAGTATTAGTGTGCAGGGGTAGAAAGAAACTGATTTAAAAGTATTCTTCGTTGCTATTGCTTGTTTGTCTTATGTTGTCATATGTTTGCTTTCCTGACCGTTGGTAAGGAATGAAAATGTTTGTTTCCTTTGTTGTTTAAAAATAACTATCTTGTCTTTTCTTTCTCATAGATAAGGGTAAACAAAAGAAATATAGACTTAGTGATTAAAGGGTGGAATGGAGAAGTGTAAAAATTACTCTTGAATGATTAATTAACAAATGGATCATTGTAACACTCTTTGTGTTAGATTGCAGTGGCTCATGATAATTTGTTTGGCTGCGAGTCATTATTCAAAAATGAAGTATGTACATACCTTGCTCTAAAATGTCGTTTTATGTATTGCAGATAGAAACACACATGAGATACTAAGTATAAGTCACCAAGAGTTAATTTTTCACTTCTCTATTATAAACTAGGGAGTTTATCACAAAGGTATATAGTTATGGTGATACCAAGTTCCATATGAACTAATGACGGACGACATTGGATTGAACGGTTGACGTAAGACCCCCTAGTTAAGTATGGGGAGGGGTCATAGTTTAGCGAACAGAAAAGTGGATTAGTGGAATAAATACAGCCATTTTCCCATAATGTCTAATCCAACTTTCATGTTTGCTGTAAAATCTCCCTTTCTGCATTTCTGTTTGTTTTTAAATCCTTGTATTCAAATCCTTGTATTCTTATTAATCATTGCTCTCCTATTTCTCATTTCTTTACATCTCTGTTAGTATATCTCTCTTCTCTTGTATAGATATACAAAAAGACGTAGACACGGTCTCATTCATGGGGCTAAGACGTTTGTGACATCATACGGACTCAGGGATACACACACTAGATTGACATGTCACAGAAACAGCTAGGGGTTTGTTTTTATATGTATAGAAGCTGCTAATTTTAAGCAGAAATGATTTTTGTTTTTTTTGTGGAAATATGATTCATGTTTTATAGATAGCATATCTGCCTTTTTGTCTCCTGTACAAAATGTGCCTTTATATATATGCACAAAGGGTGGTCAGGAGATTGCTGGAGGTTAGACATACAGATGTGCATCTCTGTGTAGAACATTGGAGTAGGATTTTTGCCACAAGACACAACATAATATGATAAGTTACTGATATTGAGGAGTTGGGGATGAAGGAGAAGTTGGTAGCACAATCGGTCCAGCCAATTACTCTATTTAATTCAGGGGTAAAGGAAAAATTTGGAAACCTTGGAACCTGGAGAAAGTGCGAGGGGCTATTGCCTGAGTAGTATTACGTCCGTAAGTACGTTGACCCCCATAGTTGAAGAGAGGTACATCCATCAATGCCAGTAAAGTAATATTCGGACTTGAGCAGGCATCTTTGAGAATGATTATCATTCTTGGGTGTTTAAGGTTGTAGACCAAAAAGTGCTGGGTGTGCTCTCACGTTCCTCAGAGATTATATCAAGTAGGACTAGTTCTCTTTCCACTAAAATATTCCTCAGGTACCTGAATAATGGGATGGGAGGTCACTAGGGGAAAGGTAAGACAGCTAGGTCCCTTAGTTTGGAGTCTCCCAATATTTGGCAAACTGATCACTGCTACGGGGAAACTTGAGCATTGGGAGAATGGGAAGAACAAAACAGACAATAGCCCTCCCCACAAGTGTTGATGAAAAGAACTGATGACATTATTAGAGTGTATATACTAACTCAAGCTAAAGTAGATCGTATATGACATTGTTGATAGACATAGGATGATGTTATTGATGAACATCTACTATCTAAATGTTGTCTGAACTAAAAGACATTCTTTGGACGAATGAACCTATTAAGACATGAAGAACTGTAGTAGAATATTCTATATTGTTGAAACATGTTCTATCGTACCCTCTACCATTCCAAATAATGCATTACATGTTTTATTGCACCCTTGAAGGGCATACATAAGATTATCTCCAAGCTCCAGAGGTATATGTTCTATAGTAAAAGTAAAATTGTTCTAGGATTATGACTCTCTTTTATGATAACCTGTCAGAGATCTACAGAGAGCGTGGTCATACACCAAAGGGGACTTACATTACAGAGCAATGAAACGTGGTACTGAGATCCTGCATATAAAATCTTTAAGGTGATAGCTTATTGCACTATCAAAGGGTGGAGATGTCGAAGTCGCATAATTGGATGAAAGAAAGTATACTGATTAATATTGTTTTACCGTGCGATTGCATTTCATGACGCAAACGCATTATAAATAACGCACGCATACACTCGCACTTACACATTCACTTATATATATTTCATATTTATTAAGGTTCCAATCCACATTAATTTATTAGTAAAATGTATTAGATTGTTTATTTATGCATATATAATACTGTAGTAAAGGTTTTTATGGTTCAGGTGTTTTAAAAGATAAGTTAAGTTTGGTCTCATATTAAAGCTTATTTCACCAGCATTAACCCGGTGTTGACCGAATAGCGATCGCATCTAGCGATCGCAAGATACAAGCAATATGAGATTAATGCTCAAAAATACTTTTGTGTGGGTCAGTTTGAACTGGTCATTCAGGGTCAAATCATGGGAACAATAGGGTGGGGGAAGTTTCCCCTCACCCTTTGTAAGGATCAAATAAACTGACCTATAACTTGCAAGGAACTGGAATATCATTAACCCTGGACCAATGAAGACCTCACTAAGTATTATCTGTACAAGTATATACAAGCATGCTGGCTTTTCTTCTATCTCTTTGATGCTGGCAACGTGAGAGCATGGGTGCATTCATTGAATCTGGGTGAACCCTATAAGGAAGATGTAATGTATTCAGTGTTTTTATACTTTCCTGCTTTAATGTAACATCTTTAATATGTATCATGTATTGGCTATATTGTACTGTATTGTACTTATTTATTGAACTGCTAAACTTTTGCTTTTGTGAAATAAATTGCTTGTGCTTCGAAACCACACAAATCGCTTAGACAATGATTACTGGAAAACGATGAAATTACTTTAATACAATATACTTTGAACCATACAAAAAAAAAAATCATCCTCTAATGAAAGCTAACCCTAAAAACAGACAAATTTGAAATAGACAAATTTGACATTTTGAGTAATAATTTTAAAAAACTTTGTGGGGAAAAATTAGATTACTCAAGTGATAGCACTAATAGTTGGAAAAGATCATCTACTCCAGTTATCACACTTAATGCCCAGTCGAGTATAAGATCCACCTAGAGATAACAGTAAGTATCCTAGTAAAGTCCAACTTTTATTAGACCCACTGGTTTCACAATACATACATAAGCAAACATGTAACCATCCACTCTTAACTTCAATAATAGTAAATATACAGTGCAAACAGGATTATTAATCAAAGAACTGATCCGGTGAATGCATTGACTTCATTAAAATATTAAGAACTGGTTTAATATTACCTCCAACAGTGGTTTCTTCTCTATCTAGTATTGCATACAAAATACTCCAGTTGGAAATATGGAAATAATGCAACTAACTTAACTACTGATATATCACGGAAAGTGCAAAGTGAAATGGATTCCAAGTGTTAATCAACATTTGCGCTGGCTGACCAGATGTGCAGAGTCTAACATGCCCCTCCGGTTTTCACCAGGAACCGCCGCAAGGCGGGATGGGCTTTGCTGACGGTAACTCACAGGACACGGTCCTCTGGACTGCCGCAACATGGAGATGTGACAGAGGCAGCAGGAGACAACAGGTAGTCAGACGAGCAGGGAACTAGTACACTGGGAGGCCAGAAATATAAAGTCAAAATCCAATGAAAGCTCAGACAAGTCATGAACAGGTACACAGAACTGTCAGCATAGTACAAACTCAGAATCCAAACAGAGGTAATCTAAATAAGCCAAGGTCCAAATTCCATGAACAGCAAAGGAAGTATAACTATACACTACTGCAGTGTCAGAGAAGATTAAAATAGTCTAGAGATTTTGAGGAGCGGTCATGCGACAGCCCGGACGTGCTGCACACCCACAGTCAGAGTGGGTGTGATCAGAGAGACAGCGCTGGAGCGAGGAAGGTAAGTTTGCATCGTGATACAATATAGTCAACATTCTTGAACAACAAAGCAACATTTCAATGACCTCAGCATCGTCCATTTTTTTTAGATCTCCCCATTACACAATAACCATCACGGAAGCCTATCTATTAACCAAAATTACTCATTTTCTTAGTCCTGTAAGGATCAAAAGGCAAGAAACTAAAGAATAAAGCAGTAGGAGATAGGGAAAATGCATAAATTGGCATCTTTAGACTCTACCTTAAATGGAGGTGGTCAGTCCATCTCGAAAACTCCCGAGAAGCATACAGCCAATCTACCGCTCAGGGAATACTATATGCAGTTAAAAGGAAAACCCCTCCCCCCTTCATCTACCAAAAAGAGTTATATGGTTTGAAATACTCTTCCTATGAAGAAAAAATTCTAATTAAAGATTAAACAGATTTCATCATCATTGATCCCAGTGATCATTTATTTTACCACCTTCTGAGAGCCCTTGAAAGTTTGAGTAATCCTGACAAAAAAAATTGTCCCATTTTGTGGACATACATTTGTAAACAAAACAGGTATTACCTTTACCTGCGATGAGGACAGTTTATGCCAAGTTATTGAAAGGGATGTTCGAAGACCATTATAGAAAAGTGAATATCTCTTTTCATGTTAATTTGGTCCTGAATCATAGGTATATTGATGTTACTTTCATTTGGAATTGCACAATATCAAGCTACATTATTCATTGAGTAAATTCTAATGATGTAAAGATCACTTTCACCTCCAAAATTAGCTCTACCAAAATAATCTAGATGTTTTACTTAGCAATGGGGAAACATGCACCACTATTTCCAAAACACTTTTAGACAGATACCTAGATAACTAAATATTTATAGTGGTCATTTACAAGAAATGACTAGCCAATATTTTGTTTACCCAATTTATAATGATATAATTTAAATGCATGCAAGCTTGTGATTTTGAGGTGCAATTTCAAAATCTTGATTAGATATTTAGGAGCTGAAATCATTAATTAAAGTTTACTTGAAGAGAATAAAGGGGTTCAAACAAGAGGAGTGTATTAAATTAATATCATAGAATTTGCTATAATCGAATTTGCTAACAAAAATGCCATTCTCAGATGCTTTACAAGTAAACCTTATGACTTATTGCTTACACAATATTATTAATGAAACATTGGCATATAATTTGAAATGTCCCATACCTTAAAATATATTTACCAATCATGTGCCCCAGCTGTCTCAGAATATGCAAAAAAAACTGCAATCCATTCTACTGGGATGAATAGTATCATTTTTCCACCATTGGAAAATAAGAAAAGTCATTTGTAGCTTTAGATGTCACTGCATAAGGTATTTTATACCCATAGTTACAAGGGTTACTTCCTGGATGAGTTGTGGGTCTGAGTATGTTGTATTTGTAAAATTCAATATATCCGTTGCACCATTTAATTCAAATATAACAATGTATATAGTTTCAGTCCTCTATTTTCTATCAATAGAGACAGTGATGGTCTCAAACAACATGATTTCCTCTTGTCCGTTTACTCCAAGTCCCAATTTTTCTCTGTGTAAGGCTATACAAAATTGCAGATTGCAGACATTTTGTAGTCATCTGAGCTAGTTTATTCTACCCTGACAAGTGGACATCACAAAGTGCATAGCGTTTCGGGGGGCTCCTCACTCTTCTTCAGGTGCTAAAGTTGATCAATCTTGTCAATTGAGTTGAATATAAAACTATGTACATGGCACCATGATGTTAATCATTCTTGAATGTTAAATGCATGATCTGCTCTTTCATGGTGTGTAGCCTTAAGCAGAGAAAGACTGGGCAGCACCATTCAAAATTTACATAGATTATTCAATAAACAGACATTAACCAAACAAAATATATCCCACCATTTTAGTCATTTCCATTTCTCCACTCAATAAAGTTATTCCAATTGAGTGGTATGGTGCTACCGTGTGATTGTTTTGCTCTTTCGCCTTGTCAGCAAACTGGATTGCCTGCCAGACCCAGTACCCTTAGGCAAACAGGTGGTTACTAGCACAAAAAAGCTTTATAGCCTACAGCACAGTCAGTGACTATAATACTTTACAGAACAAATGCCAGATGGTTTACCATACTACCGCCTAATTTACAATCCTTCCCAAAGGAGCATTATCCCGGCTGCTAATGCACAATCTTCTGCTCCTTTACTATCGAGGTAGGGACTAAGTCCAATGTCTCTGCTTTGGACAGACTCACAAAGTGTGACAGGGTCCATGGAGACTTCCATGATCAGAGTTACAGATACAATCTGCCAATCCATGACCAAAAGGAGCCATAACACCTAATCAGAACTATGTAAACATAAGAGTGTTGGTGGGGTGATTTGTACCTGCTTATGGGGGGGTGGGTGGGCTGTAAACTAAACACCCCTGGCCCTGAAGTGATAGCAAGCACCCTGTGGTCAATGACTTTGAGCAGTCTAGCTGTCCATGAGGTTGAACAACAGGCATCCATTTACCAGACAAAAGGAGCATAATCACATTAGTCCCTGGCCAAGCCCCAGTTTAACTCCATGTAGTCTTTTTCTGTGGTTTTCTGCTCTGGACTGAATGGCACTTACAGCTCAACATTGTTGACTGTCAGCAGAGGAAGTCCAGCAAACTTTAGAGCAGCCACAACTTATCAGGGTGCTTCTGGTCAGCTGGGTGCCCTGTTGACCACAAGTGACCATAAATCATTTA
This sequence comes from Mixophyes fleayi, assembly GCF_038048845.1. Taxonomy (NCBI): domain Eukaryota; kingdom Metazoa; phylum Chordata; class Amphibia; order Anura; family Limnodynastidae; genus Mixophyes; species Mixophyes fleayi. Next base: position 79,812,160 of record NC_134410.1, read on the forward strand.
GGGGGCATTTTAAGACCTCTAGCTGCACAAAAGGAACACACCTGGCTACATTTAAGAACAGGATATTGTTAAAAAGGCATACGCATAATTACAGTATGTACAGTTACATTTCCTAATTACTAAGTATTGATGAAAGGGGGCACCAAGCAAGCTTAACCTTTTTTTTATGATGCCCTACACCCTGTTCTCACCACAGATGGGTAGCCTCTGATTAACACAACATGTTTTTGAAATAGTAAGAAATAGGGAGTCCCATTGACTATTCAAACATTAAACCCTTATGGTTTAAATATATGCATTATTATTATTTATTTCCCTGGAGTTTGTTTTTAAATACATAAGCTAGTATGTGAGCTATTGTGATTAGTATTTTATTAAAATAAATGCAATTGAATTTAACCTTCTGTATCCTCATATAAGGCACATGGGAATTCCTTGCACTAGTAAATAGGACCTCCTTTCCCTGAAGAAGAAGCATGTGTGCATTGAAACACCCTGAGTTTTGTAAATATAATTTCTTGCATTTTAAATAGTTGGATTGAGAGATCTGGACCACTGCATATGTGAGACTCAATGTATACACTGCAGTATGGTACACTTGACAGCTAGTAATTGTTTCTACCATCACACCAGCCACATCCTATGGTGATTGCAATATATTTATTATTTGCCTGGAACGATCCAGTTATAGAATTACACTATTGTAAGGCATCTCTTCTTTTTTTCCTTTTGCATGTGTCATGGTACCAAGGCAAAATTGTTTTACACAGAGTAGCTGGCCAAAGTGCTTCATGTAAATAGGGCAAAAATCTCTCACACACCTTTTCTGGAGTTGCACCTGTCAGCACAATCAAATCAGGTGAGCAATTTTCCAACATTGGGCTGATTTACAACCTTAAAAAACAAAACAAAACACACTACACTATGATTCGTCCCTGATTATGCCTTTTCTTATTTCGTCTTACGAAAGTAGTTTTGTTATGATTTAAAATTAATTATTAGTGACTAATTACAGCCTAGTTACACAGACTGTAATACAGACAATATATTTACAAACACACATACAGCTTATGTATAAATACATGCTTAAAGGCACACACTGTTATTTTCTATCATATTCCATTTGTTGGCCTGTCTCTCTTTCTCTCTCTCTCCTTCCATGGTGCTCTCTCGGTCTCCCTTTCAAAACCCTTTGTGTTTTTTCTCTCTCCCCTGGCATTCTCTTTCAACCCTGGTTGACCAGAAAATGTTGAAACCTGACATAAAGCTAAACAGCTAATGTTGGTGGCAGATTGAAGTTACAAGCAGCGGCTGCATGGTTCATATAGTTACTATGCAGCTGCATATATCCACTAGATGCTGCTTACATTGGGTGCTCAATAGACTCAAGTAAGACATAACTTTTATTAATTCTAGCAACATATTGAGGATCACTGAACTATGTAAGTGCTGTTTTATTGAAGCTTCAATCTGCCAATTGGACTGGTTGCTCGTTAGATGCAGAAAAGTGAATCTAAAATGCACTTTATTCAAAGTCTATAGCAGTTTTAGGGCCAAGGAACAATGGTATGCTCCATCTGTACATAAATAAATTCCTTAGGGTGGCAGCTGGGGGTCAAAGGGAAAGGGGTGGGCAGCAAACATTGGGAGATTGAGTCTTCTTGTGGGCGTGAGATCACATCTATTCTTCACATTTTTGCAGAGCTGGGGATGAGGAGACACTGGGGCATTTCTGTTTGCTGTTTATTAATACTATTATTGGTATTTTCTTATCTTTTCCTACTGGGATACTGGGGGACCTCATTCACATCTTGCATTATTACATCACTAGTATTAGTAGTAAAATACTAACTAGCATATCACTGACCACCTCTCTTCTAAATTAATATGGCCAGCACCCAAACAAAGAGGTTCCGATGCTGCTTCTGAATTGGGGAACACAGTGGCCTGCATGAATGCACACTGCAAATCGCTTTGGTTCTGCATCGGTGCAAATATGTGGTCTACCCAGTTCACTTCAAAGTGCAGTCTTTGGAGATGCCTCTGCAAACTAGAAGTGCACCTACTTTTATGTGTGTTGTGTTATTTTTTTAACATTGCTTCTGGTGTACTTAGAAATTTTCTTCTTCACTGAAGTGCAACAGGAAGGTGCAACATGTCCCGCAGTAAAAGTAAAGGGTTAGACTGGAACTCCGCCAGCTCACAGCTGTTGCAAAAATGTAGGTGATTTTGCAGAGTGAAAATTGCAGTACTCCCTTCCGCAAAGCAAAATATGTCTTTAAAATGTGTCTTTTCCCTTTTTCTAGCTGCAACTACTCCATTCTTGGCAAGGAATGTCCTTAGTCCTCTGAACATCTGCTTCTGTACAAATACTGCCATAATGTACTTTTGTGGAAATCTAGTCTCATCAGAGCACATCATGTTACCAAATAAGTTTTTGCACCATGTCTCAGCCATTTTGCACTTTGTAAACAAGGCCCAGTGTTTGCATTGAAAAAAAAGATTTTTGTACTTGCGTTAAATCTCTTTCTCTGAATCCATCTGGAGGACACTGCCATCATGGGGTTGTATGAGGGCACATGGAGTTGGCACTTAAATAGTTAACAACTAATTATGCTGCTACTGACATCACATCCACCGCCACCGCCAGAGGATCTCTGGCTCTAGTGCAAAATCTTGGCACTTGATAGTTGTGGCTGGACGCCATCAGATCCAGATCCGGAAGACCCCATCTGTTGACCAGTTGTTGGAAAACCTGAGGGTGCATGGACCACTCTCCTGGAAGGATTGCGTGCCTGCTGAGATAATCCGTTTCTCAGTTGTCTAACCGGGAATGAAAATTGCGGATATTGCTGGAACACAGGCTTCTGCCCAAGCCAGAATCTGTTCCGCCACCTACATAGCCCCTGAGCTCTTTGTTCCTCCCTAACGGTTTACATACACCACCGTTGTGACATTGTCCGATTGAAGCTGAACTGGCTTTCCCTGATGGAAAGCCTGTGCTCCCTGAAGGGCTAACAACATTGATTGTAATTCGAGAATGCTGATCGGTAACAGAGCCTCCTTGTCGGTCCATAGACCCTTAAGACGAAGATGGAGAACCACCACCCTCCCATCCTCGCAGACTGGCATCCGTCGTTACTATGACCCAAGTCCATGGAGCAAATGACCTGCCACTCATCAGATGCTCTTGAGGAAGCCACCATGCCAGCGCCAGACAGGCCCTTTCGGAGAGTCGAATCTACTGGGTATTCAAATGAGGAGATCCCGATCACTATCTCAGAAGATCCCACTGGAAGACACGTGAATGGAACCGACCATAGGAAGAGTCTCGAACGTGGACACCATTAATCCTAGGACCCGCATGCCCAAATGCATAGAATAATCCAGAAGTAACCGGACCGAGCTCTGAACCAAGTGAATCTTCTGCTCTGGTAAGTAAACTCGTTGGAGAGAGGTGTCCATCAGCAGTCCCAAGAACATCATCCTCTGGTAGGGTTCCAACTGGGATTTCGGATGATTGATTATCTACCTGTGCTGCTCCAGATAACAATAACAGCTCTTGCAGTGGACAGGGTCAGCTTTAGCAGGGCAGAAATGTGACAAACTGAGTTGTTGGAAAGGTGGCATCCTATGACAGTGCCATGTTGGAAGTCACTGAGCTCTTCAGTACAACTCTGCTAATTCTACTTCTACTGCTAATGTTTGACTATGGAGGTTGCATGGCTGTATGCTGTTAACAATGAGTGTGGATGAAATGACCAGACACACTAATTAGAATTAGTGTCCACATACTTTTGACCATGTAGTGTATATTCACGCTCTGTTAATGGATTCTAACAGGTTGATATGTAGTCAATACATGGTAAAATTGGACATGTCATCTGGGATATATATATATATTATTATTTTTTTATGTACTGCTTAATTAGAAAATGTGAAAGAGGATCATCATCTAAATACATTATTCTTCTGCCTGGCTCTCAAATGAGCTTATGAGCTAAACAATGAAGAAGGGAAGTGTGACAAGAGGCAAAAATACACATTTTGAGCAATGGAACAGCCACAACAAAGAGAGGTGTAGGAGGTACAGCTGCTATTGGGCCACAGCTGAGGGTGGGTGTGGGGGGGCCGGCATCTTCCCTGTCAAAGCTCCATGTGTGTATATGTGAGTTTTTCACTTCGCTAAAAGGTATGGGGGCCCTATAAGTTATTTTATAAGGCACACAAATTACAAGTTACACCCCTGCTTAAGAGTGCTCAGTAGGCCATTTAAGCTAGTTTCTGTTTAGACAAATAAATGCTTTGAGCAAGGCACCTAAGGAAATACAAGATTAAAGAATTATCACAGAGAAAAGTAGTGTGTGCATTGTGTGTTGAGCAGGTGAGATGGGTGGTTGGTAGATAATAGAGTAGCTTGAAATTTGACAAGCTTTTATAGAGAGGTGTGTTTTCAGACACTGCTTAAAATCTTAATGTCAGAGAATCAGCTAAAAGTCAGAGCATTCCACACAAATGTGCAGCACAAGAGAAGTCTTCCAAGTGGGAATTTGAGGTGTTGAGATGATCAAATGAAAAGGTCCTTGCCAGATTGAAAAGCATGGATACAGAGATATAGTGTTTTGAAGAAAACAGCTAATAATTGTGGCTGAAATTTGTCTCTGTATAACCTAAACATTGCCAGTGCATTATAACTGCTTATACTGCCTAAAACAGATAAATGTAGAGATGTGCACCTAGACCATTGTAATTACACATTAAATTTAATCAAATTGGGGAAAACCGAAATAGAAAAGAACTTGGGAATACTAGTTGATCGACAGCTGAATAGCAGCACACAGTGCCAGTAAGCAGCTGCAAATGCAAATATAATCCTGGGAGGTATATAAAGGAGAATAAATGCATGTAATGAAGATATTGTATTACCACTGTATAATTTACAGGGAGATCACGTCTTTAATATGAAGTACAGTATTAGCCAACACATTATAAAGAGGACATACAAGAACTGGAGAGGTTTCAGACACAGGCTATCTCAATAAAGGGAAAGCAGGGGTTAAATTATAAAGTGAGGTTAGAATACTGCGCAAATAAGATTTGTCTGACAAATTTTTCATTCCAAGAAACATTCAGTGGACAAGATGTTAGCAATTGTGAATGATGGCTCAGTATAGGAAGGGGTTCTTTACTATAACGGTGGTTAAGATGTAGAATTCTTTAACACATGAAGGTGTGAAGACAACTACACTAACACAATTTAAAAATTCATTGAATACCGACTTGCAAAAGCAGCAATAGGATTTTTCTCAAGAAGTATTCTATATAATAACAATTATAAAAATGAACACATTGAATACCGTTTTGTGTATATCAGATTTTATATAGACCCTAAAACAAATGTAAAGGCAGCTATTACTCCCTTCAGAGGAATTAGCTTGAGATTAACACCAATACGTTTAAAAAAATATTAAATACCAAAATACAATTCATACAAATCATATAAAAAGCACACATAAAAAAATCACAACAAACATTTTGTTTTATTGTCTATATAAAATTTTGAGACTCACAATAAACGGTATTCAGTGTGTTATATATTTATATTTTTTAGTAGTTATATTATATTGAAAACTACTTAAGAAACTCCACAGTGCTGTTTTTGCAAGTTGGTCTCTTACTGTGTTACATATGGACGAAAAAATAATATTGCCTGATACAGCAACTGGGAATTTTTTCTATTTTTATAAATGATAAAAAAATAATTTATTATCTTATACACCTTTTAGCGTCTGAACTATTGTGTGTGTTTTTCTCTAGTTTTAAAATGGATTGGATGCCATTAATTTTATTATTAACTTTACAACAGGGTAAAAAACGTCTTACAAGAAATAGTATCTGTAGTTATAAATAGTAGAGGATATTACGGGGGTGATTGATTCAGGAACTTTACGAAATTTTTGGAGTCAGGAACCAATCTTTCCCCTCACCACTGGGAGGCTACACTGCAACTGTCACCTTAGGAGTTGTTTTGCCTTCCTCTGGATCAATGTAATGTTTTTCAACTTACTAACTATGGACCCTAACACTACTGTACATAGAGCCGTAGTGCTCCGTTTTGTGAAGCATTAACATGCCTGAGCATCCGAGCTCCATCCTCACTCATCCTGTGGATATATTGGAAATGTGCTGCTCTTTCCTCCATATTTGGCATGTTACATAAAGCTCACTGTATGAAACTTTTGCTAGTAATGCATCTTTGCTGTATTATTTCTGGAGCAGCCCTGGTGTACTGCCATTGCTGGAAGTTAGGTTGTGAATTTTGTTTTATCTTTTATTTGATTTGATGGAATGATTTGATAGTTTTCAGACACATAAGATACATAAGCCTATTTATGATAGATAACTATAGCAACTGTGACATCTGCAGGATAAAATAAATTATAAAATAACATGCTGATAAGTTACACAAGAAAAATATATAGATTAAATATCAAAACATTTTTCCCAATATAATGCAGTATTTATTTAAATGTTATGCATGCAAAATTTTGGAAAAATGCTTCAGTGACATAGGAACAAAATTAAATTTGTGGAAACCCCACTAAGTGACACTGTGAGAAAATCTGTTGAATGTTACAATAGACAGTTCAGTATATTAGGAGTTAATCTAAAGGTAGTATATTGCTCATTTTCCAATTGGGAAGCTCAATGAAAAATAATGCATGTTATGCACTACAGACAAATTACAGACTATGACAAATCAGTATGTACTATACATACCCAATTAATATAATATATACAAATGTATAAACATTAATTACACAGATATAGGTATATACATGTATTTATTAATACACTAATAAGTGTTTATACTTTTTCATAAAATACATATAGCATATAGTTGCTTAACACATTATGCATTCAACTATCATACACATATATACGCATCTAGTATAAGCTCACCTCATACCTGCCGCAGAAGGGCCCTTTGTGCGAGCTAGACTGTGACTGGAGGCTTTTGCCAGCCACTGATAGACTGGAGCCCGGGGCATGTAGGTAGTTGTAGTTAGCATTCAATCTAAGCCGTTTCCCTGAGCAGCAAGTAAAACTACAATTCCCAGGATTCCGCACTCGGGCTGAATGTACAGTATATTATAGTATAGGCCAGGTTAACCCGCGCTACTTCATTGTTCGCTGTTCGTTTTGCTGAATGAACAAATATTCAGTTATCCTAACAAACGGAATTAAAGATGTGTATCTTATTACATTTAAATAAAATAAAATGAATGGTGGTAGATGTGTTTTATTATTACTACAATGCCGTAACACTTTTCTAAGAGCTTATTTGCAACGCTATTTTCATACTTCCAGAGTTTGACCCAGAGACTCAGGGTCTCAGGTTTATGGCAAAATCTTAGGATACTATTCATCATAGGGTCACTAATTATTTATTTATTTATTTTATGTACTTGCATCTCTTGAAACAACTCTAATGTCAGATTTCATAGTTATGAGTCAGAAATGATATACCTGTTTGAATCACAAATGGAACATTTTCTATACAGGTAGAGCAGCTTTTGACTCAGCTATTAAACAGATCAATATTACACCTTTTCCCTTAAAAATGTATCGGCAGCAGTTCCCATTGAAACTTATCGCTCACAAACCTACCATGTATTAATACTGGAGAAAATTCCTTGTGGGGAATTAACACAATTGCTCATGAGCATGAGCTCACAGCAGGGGCGGACCCAGACATTTGCCCTACATGGGACGATTTTAGGGGGGGGGGGGGCGATTTAGGCGATCGCCCCCCCCCCCCCCCCCCCCTGGATCCGCCACTGGCTCACAGGCCCTGTCAAACCAGCTCCCCACTATTTATTACTAGACTCGGCTCCATTGACAACTTATGCTCCTCTTGTGATTTCGGCAGGCTCTGCTATCCAGCCGAGTGGCCGATCCCTCTGACTTCTGGTTGGGGTTTACTTGTCAAGCAATTGTCCTTGATTTTGTAACTATAAAACAGAACCTAAAAAGTCAACTTTATATATTTTACCACCACAAACTCAACTTCTTTCATTAATACGTTTAATTATACAGGTTATATTTTTATATAAGCCACAGAAGCTGCCCAACCAGTGGCATTGACAGCCATTCAGTGCCATTAATTTCCCTTTACCTTTTTAAGGCTGTCAGCCAGGGTCAAACTGGCCCATCCGGGTAACGGGGTAGTCCTTCATGGGTCCCATGACCTCAGGCCCCTTCCCCTTTCCAACAGCCCGGTCATTGAAGGAGCATAGCACAACACAATGAGGAGCTTGTTACTGTCAGAAAGGCACAACTCATTGGAACTGCTGTTTTTGGTACACACTGCTACACTCCCTATCCCTATTTTTAATACCCCGGCTGCCACATTCCCACCCCCTGCTGCAAAACACCCATTTGCCACATTCACCTTCCCTGCTTATCAGCACCCCTTATGCCAACTCCCCCCCCGTCCCTGGTGCTAGACACCCCATCTGTCACACTCCTGCAGTCAGAAACCCCATCTGTCACAGTCCTCCTCCATGCTGAACAATTAGATACCATTGTAAATTCAAGGCAAGTCAGATACTTGGTTTCATAGGGAAAGAAATCAGTAGCAGAAAGAAAGAAGTAATAATGCCAATGTATAGGTCATTGGTACGGCCTCATCTAGAATACTGTGTTCAGTTCTGAAGGCCATATCTCCAGAAGAATATAAATACATTAGAAACTGTACAAAGAAGGGCAACTAAAATGGTGCATGGCCTACAGCAGAAAACTTACCCGGAAAAAATAAAATAACTTAATATGTACAGTTTGGAGCACAGAAGGGAAAGGGGGGACATGATAGAAACTTTCAAACATATCAAGGGTTTGAATAACGTACATGAGGGAAACATTCTTCAAAGGAAGAGAAGTACTAGAACACGAGGACATGCACTGAAACTGGAGGGTAGTAGGTTCAGAGGAAATTTTAGGATAAACTTCACAGAACGGATAGTGGATAAGTCGAATAGCCTCCCATGAGATATGGTAGAGGCTAATACAGTAGAGCAGTTTAAACATGCTTGGGATAGACATAAGAATATCCTTATAAAGAATAAGGGATCAAATAAGGTTTAAGGTTACCATACAGTCAGGTCCATAAATATTGGGACATCGACACAATTCTCATATTTTGGGCTCTATACACCACCACAATGGATTTGAAATGAAACTAACAAGATGTCCTTTAACTGCAGACTTTCAGCTTTAATTTGAGGGAATTTACATCCAAATCAGGTGAACGGTGTAGGAATTACAACGGTTTCTATATGTGCCTCCCACTTTTTAAGGGACCAAAAGTAATGGGACAATCGACTCAAAAGCTGTTTCATGGACATGTGTGGGCTATTTCCTCGTTGTTTCATCATCAATTAAGCAGGTAAAAGGTCTGGAGTTGATTCTAGGTGTGACATTTGCATTTGGAATCTGTTACTGTCGACTCTCAATATGAGATCCAAAGAGCTGTCACTATCAGTGAAGCAAGCCGTCATGAGGCTGAAAAATCAAAACAAATCCATCAGAGAGATAGCAAAAACATTAGGTGTGGCCAAATCAACTGTTTGGAACATTCTTAAAAAGAAAGAACGCACTGGAGAGCTCAGCAACACCAAAAGACCCGGAAGACCACGGAAAACAACTGTGGCGGATGACAGAAGAATTTCTGCCCTGGTGAAAAAAAAACCCTTCACAACAGTTGGCCAAATCAACAACACTCTCCAGGAGGTAGGTGTATATGTGTCAAAATCAACAATCAAGAGAAGACTCCACAAGAGTGAATAAAGAGGGTTCACCACAAGATGTAAACCATTGGTGAGCCACAAAAACAGGAAGACCAGATTAGAGTTTGGCAAACAACATCTAAAAAAGCCATTACAGATGAGACAAAGATCAACTTGTACCAGAGTGATGGGAAGAGAAGAGTATGGAGATGGGAAGGAACTGCTCATGATCCAAAACATACCACCTCATCAGTAAAGCATGGTGGTGGTAGTGTCATGGCGTGGGCATGTATGGCTGCCAATGGAACTGGTTCCCTTGTATTTATTGATGATGTGACTGCTGACAAAAGCAGCAGGATGAATTCTGAAGTGTTTCGGGCAATATTATCTGCTCATATTCAGTCAAATGCTTCAGAACTCATTGGACGGCGCTTCACAGTGCAGATGGACAATGACCCAAAGCATACTGCAAAAGCAACCAAAAGGTTTTTTAAGGCCATTGAATGTTACGTAATGGCCAAGTCAATCACCTGACCTGAATCCGATTGAGCATGCATTTCACTTGATGAAGACAAAACTGAAGGGAAAATGCCTGTCACGCTGTAGGTCTATGAGGCTGAAGATAATATGACACTAACTGGTATTGGTGCCACCGGTCAAACAGGCGCGGAGTCTAACCTACCCCTGGTGTTCACCAGGGACCCCCGCAAGGAGGTTTGGACTTCGCAGCAGAGAGCACGCAGGTCGCGGTCCTATTAGCCAGTTACCAGTGTAGCGTTGAGAGGTCAGACGGTTCCGGGTCACAGCAGTCAGGAATATCAGGTACAAAAGGGTAATCCAAAGGAATAGTCGCCAAGCCGAAGTCACAGTACAGAATAGGTCACACAGAAGAGTAGAATGGTCGCCAAGCCGGGGTCACAACAAGTAATCAGGAATCAGAATACTCAGGAGTATGGAGAAAATAGGGAAGCCAGGAACACTGGTGGTGAACCTGTTACTCTGGCACCCTAATGGCGCCAGAGGCAGGTTTAAATAGGATCCAGAGTGAATTGATTGGTGGAGAGCGGAGGAGGCAGCGGGAACAGGAGTAGCGTTGCGTTGCCTAGCAACGGAAGTGAGACCAGGGCGCATGCGCCCGCTACCCGCAAGTCCTGCAGCAGCCGACGGGGGGATCAGACGTCCGTTCCCCGTCTGACAGGGAATCAGCGGGGACGGCGTCTGACAGTACCCCCTCCCCTCCACCCTCTCAGAGAAGGATTGCCTTTCCTCAGAAATTTTGCGAGGAGACGAGGAGCATGAAGGCTTCTGAGACCCACGATCTCTCCTCCGGACCGTAACCTCTCCAGTTTACGAGATACTGAGGTTTGCGCTGGAAGAAACGTCTCTTCAGAATCCTCTCGATCTCGAATTCATCCCCTAAAGATGTTTTAATAGGTGGAGGAGGAGCAGGTTCTCTGAAGAATTCGTTGAGAATCAGCGGTTTCAGCAATGAAATATGGAATGTGTTATGGATTCTAAGAGACGGAGGTAATGCAAGTTTAAAGGAAACAGGATTGATGACTTGTGATATGTCAAAGGGACCAATAAACTTAGGAGCCAATTTCATGGATGGAACTTGAAGTCGAAGGTTGCGTGTAGACAACCAAACACAGTCTCCTACCCTTAGTACTGGAGCAACTCTTCTATGAAGATCAGCCGCTTTCTTCTGTCTCTGTACAGAAGTAGACAGTGCTTCTTTGGTTTGAGACCAGATTTGAGAGAAGTCCTGGATGAGAGTATCAGCCGCTGGTACTAGAGAGGAGGGAGCTTCGGACAAGAGAGGAGGAGTGGGATGTCTGCCGTAGATAATAAAAAATGGAGAACGCCCAGAGGAGGAATGTAGAAGATTGTTGTGGGCGAATTCGGCCCAATACAGAAGATCATTTCATGTCGTTTGATGATCAGAAGCAAAACACCGTAGAAAACACTCCAAGTCTTGATTCACTCGTTCTGTTTGTCCGTTAGTCTGGGGGTGATATCCGGAAGAAAATTTGAGACTGACTCCAATCTCTTTACAAAAAGCTCTCCAGAACTTAGCGACAAATTGTACCCCTTTGTCAGAAATGATCTCTTGAGGGCATCCATGAAGACGGAAGATGTTCTTTAGAAACAAATCTGCGAAGGGAGTCCTTTACAAGGAGTGAAGTGTGACATTTTTGAAAAGCGGTCCACCACGACCCAGATGGTATTGTAGCCATTGCTCAAAGGGAGATCGGTGATGAAGTCCATCGTAATGCTGGTCCAGGGAGAATCCGGAATAGGCAGAGGAAGGAGAAGACCAGGAGGACTTTGTCTTGGCTCCTTGTGGCGTGCACAAACCGAACATGCAGATACGAATTTTAGAACATCTGCAGCCAGTTTAGGCCACCAATAATATCTGGAGAGGAATTCTTTGGTTCTCTTGTAACCGGCATGGCCGGCAAATTTGGACTCGTGAGCCCAACATAGTAGTTTAGAGCGGAGATGAGGTTCCACGAATGAACACCCTAGAGGGGTAGAGATTACTGAGGAATTGGTGATGGCCACTGTTTGTATTGGATTTAGAATCATTTTGTTGTCTAAACAAGTGAGAGTACCGTCATTCTCAAAGGACCTGGAGAGAGCATCGGCCTTGGAATTTTTGGAACCGGGACGAAAGGTAAGAATGAGTTGGAACCTGGCAAAGAAAAGAGACCAGCGAGCTTGACGGGGGTTAAGACATTGTGCCTCCTGGAGATAAGTAAGATTTTTATGATCTGTCATGACCGTGACTGGATGTAAGGCACCCTCTAGTAAGTGACGCCATTCCTCAAGGGCAATCTTGATAGCTAATAGTTCCTTGTCACCGATTCCATAATTAAGTTCAGTGCTAGAGAATTTCTTAGACAGGAATCCACAAGTTTCTAATGTTCCTGAAGCAGATTTTTGGGAAAGTATAGCTCCAATCCCAACTGAAGAAGCGTCCACTTTAATAAAAAACGGTCTCCCTTGGTCTGGCTGTTTGAGTATAGGGGCCGAAAGAAATGCTTCTTTAAGAGTTTTGAAGGCCAATATGGCTTTGACAGGCCATGGTTTGCTGCAGGCACCTTTTCGAGTTAACGCTGTAATTGGACAAATAATGGATGAAAAGCCTTTAATGAACTGCCGGTAATAATTGGCAAAGCCGATAAAGCGTTGGGTAGCTTTGAGACCAATAGGTAATGGCCAGTTGACAATGGCCTTCACTTTCTGTGGATCCATCAGCAGGCCGGTGCCAGAAATTATGTATCCTAGAAATGAAACTTGTGAACGCTCAAAAAGGCATTTCTCCAGCTTGCAATATAAGGAATGTTTCCGGAGGCGAGAAAGAACAGTCTTGACATGGAGACGATGAACATGTAAGTCAGATGAAAATATCAAAATATTGTCCAGGTAGACAATTACAAATTGATACAGAAGATCTCTGAAGATCTCGTTGACAAAATCTTGAAACACTGCAGGGGCATTGCAAAGTCCAAACGGCATAACTAAATACTCATAGTGCCCGTCACGGGTGTTAAATGCCGTTTTCCACTCATCGCCCTTTCGAATGCGGATTAAGTTGTAGGCCCCTCTGAGATCTAATTTAGAGAAGATTTTGGCTCCTCTAATCCGGTCGAACAATTCAGTGATCAATGGGAGCGGATAGCGGTTCTTGATGGTAATATCATTAAGACGGCAGTAGTCTATGCACGGTCTTAATGAACCGTCTTTTTTTTTTACAAAAAAGAATCCGGCTCCTGCTGGCGAGGTAGACTTTCTGATAAATCCTCCTTGAAGGTTATCTGATATATATAGAGACATTGCCTTAGTCTCAGGGAGAGCCAGAGGATAAACTCTACCTTTTGGAATAGTTTTGCTGGGAATTAGCTCAATAGGACAATCCCATGCTCGATGTGGAGGGAGCGTCTCTGCAGCGGTTTTGCTAAAGACATCAATAAAGTCTAAATACAGCTCTGGTAGTTTGAGGTGGGAATCCAGAGAGAGACAAGGAAGTTGGTTAGGAGGAAGTATTTTCGAGAGGCATTGATTGAAGCATGAGGAGCCCCAGGAGGTAACTTGAGCGAGAGCCCAATCGAATTGTGGTGAATGTTTCCTGAGCCATGGTAGTCCTAGAATGATGGAATTAACGGACTGTGGGATAACCAGGAACTGAATCCACTCTTGATGGAGAACCCCTACCTGCAACTGAACTGGAGCAGTAGTGTCAGTGATGGAACCGTTGCTGACACGGTTACCGTCAACTGCAGTAAGAACCAGAGGTTGCGGCAATGGAGTGCAGGGTATGTGAAGCTTCGACACCAGAGTGGCAGAGATAAAATTTCCTGCAGATCCGGAATCCACAAAAGCAGAACAATTTAGGGAAGAGTCCGAAAATGAGAGGGTGACAGGCATCAGAAAACTGTTATCTTTGGAAAGAGAGGGAGAATGGAGACATGAACCTAGAACAACCTCCCTGGTGTTGCCTAGGCGGTGAAGTTTTCCGGCCTCTTGGGACAAGAAGATAGCAGATGACCGGATTCTCCACAGTACAAACACAAACGATTCTTGATCCTGCGTTCTCTCTCATCCCGTGACAGGCGAGAGCGTCCAATTTGCATTGGCTCTTCCGCCGGGAGAGCTGGAGATTGAAAACGAGGAGCCAAACGTACAGTGCGACGACCTTGGACCCTCTCCTAAGAGCGCTCTTGAAGGCGAATGTCTACCTTGACACACAAAGAGACCAAGTCGTCAAGCTTGGATGGAAGCTCTTGCGAAGCCAGTGCATCCTTGATGGGGTCTGACAGGCCTTGCCAATAGGTGGCGGAAAGAGCTTCATCATTCCAGCCTAATTCTGAGGCTAAGGTACGGAACTGAACCGCGTATTGACCTGCAGTTAAAGAACCTTGGCGAAGAGCTAGCAAACTGGATGCAGCCGAAGACACACGACCATGTTCATCAAATACCCTCCGGAAGTTCTCAATGAAAGTGTCAGAATGAAGGAGAGATCCGTCTCTTCGTTCCCACAGTGGCGAGGCCCAAGCTAGGGCATGTCCCGTCAGGAGGGAAATTATATAGGCCACCTTAGCTCTCTCAGATGCGAAGTTTTCCGGTGAAAGTTCAAACTGGATGGAACACTGATTTAGGAATCCACGGCATCCTTTGGGATTACCGTCGTATTTCTCTGGGGTTGGAATCCGTAGTGTTCTAGAGGTAGCCAGTGCTGCGCTTGGTGGAGCAGCAGCCGGAGAGGGCTCAGGAACTGGGACTGCTGCCTGAGAAGTGCTCAGGGCATCCAGGCGGGAAATCACTCCTTGTAGACACTGCAGGAGTTGTGCTTGGTTGGCCTCCTGGCGTTCTACCCGTACTCCTAAATGGAGGAGGAGATCTCGGGATGAGGGTTCTCCGGTACCGTCAGTCATGGCCAGAGTAAACTGTCACGCTCTAGGCCTATGAGGCTGAAGATAATATGACACTAACTGGTATTGGTGCCACTGGTCAAACAGGCGCGGAGTCTCACGTACCCCTGGTGTTCACCAGGGACCCCTGCAAGGAAGTTTGGACTTCGCAGCAGAGAGAACGCAGGTCGCGGTCCTATTAGCCAGTTACCAGTGTAGCGTAGAGAGGTCAGACGGTTCCGGGTCACAGCAGTCAGGAATATCAGGTACAAAAGGGTAATCCAGAGGAATAGTCGCCAAGCCGAAGTCACAGTACAGAATAGGTCACACAGAAGAGTAGAATGGTCGCCAAGCCGGGGTCACAACAGGTAATCAGGAATCAGAATACTCAGGAGTATGGAGGAAATAGGGAAGCCAGGAACACTGGTGGTGAACCTGTTACTCTGGCACCCTAATGGCGCCAGAGGCAGGTTTAAATAGGATCCAGAGTGAATTGATTGGTGGAGAGCGGAGGAGGCAGCGGGAACAGGAGTAGCGTCACGTTGCCTAGCAACGGAAGTGAGACCAGGGCGCATGCGCCCGCTACCCGGAAGTCCTGCGGCAGCCGACGGGGGGATCAGACGTCCGTTCCCCGTCTGACAGGGAATCAGCGGGGACGGCGTCTGACAATGCCCCAAGAACAAGCAGGAACTGAAGACATTTGCAGTAGAGGCCTGGCAGAGCATCAACAGGGATGAAACCCAGCGTCTGGTGATGTCTATGTGTTCCAGACTTTAGGCTGTAATTGACTGCAAAGGATTTGCAACAAAGTATTAAAAAGTGAAGTTTGATGTAGGATTGTTTAGTTTGTCCCATTACTTTTGGTCCCTTAAAAAGTGGAAGGCACGGTAGAAACCGTTGTAATTCCTACACTGGTCACCTGATTTGGATGTAAATTCCCTCAAATTAAAGCTGAAAGTCTGCAGTTAAAGCACATCTTGTTAGAACAGAATATGGCAGACTTATCGTTGTGAACACATCACAAGTATGATAAATGATAAACCCCTATTTCAAAATACCTGGCAACCTTGGCTAGCCACCTACGGAGCAGATCAACCAGGGACCGAGCAAAATCAGAGTTTAGGTTAAATGAAAAGTAAGATATTGTGACCCCGATTGCAAATGGTTTATGAACACTTTGATGACATCAGGATGCCAGGCTGAGTTTCCTTCCCCCTCTCCCCCTCCCCCTTCCCCCCTTTTCTTTTCATTCTATCTATGTCTTTTTCTTTTCACCTTTAATTCAGTTGATATGTACCATATAACAATGTTCTTGATAGCTTACTTTTATTAACAAATTGTTTGATTTACAGTCTAACCTGTATGCTGTTGAAACTGTAAAACTGTCAATAAAATATACTTTAAAAAAAAAAAAAGCACATCTTGTTAGTTACATTTCTAATCCATTGTGGTGGTGTATAGAGCCCAAAATATGAGAATTGTGTCGATGTCCCAATATTTATGGACCTGACTGTAGGTTACTAAAACAATGGGCAGACTAGATGGGCCAAGCGGATCTTATCTGCCATCAAATTCTATGTTTCTATGTAAGACGGCCCTGTTGGGGGATATTTAAATCTCCCAACACCAATCAGATCCCATCTCTTATTAAACATTTTTGCTAAACCATTAAATTAATCATATTCCACTAATCCAGGTCATGTAACACTAATCAGCATTACTCTAAACCATTGGATTAAGTGGTAATTTAGAAGTGGAAGCATGGAAAATGGAAATAAATAGAATTTGATTGTTCTATAATAAAGGCAGTAGGAGAAGTGTTAACATAGCAAACCACCATACATTACAACTCACTTCGACCACTGCTCTAAATATCAATACCCTAATTATAATAAATATAATAAAATAATTGAATACTATAAATATGTATAAAAAAAACACAGAGTGTGGTATATAAAAAATAAATGTGAGAAAAAATCCATATCAAGAGAGACATGATGTACATCAGTCACCAAATAAAAATACATTGTGAAGAAAAGAGGAATTATCGACTGTATGCAGTGTTGTGGTGCACAGGTTAGATTGTGTATTTCCTTCTCTAACCCTGGCTAGCTGCTGGGCATGAATGTAGATGACCAAAGGGTCCCCGCACATGCAGGTTATTTTTACAAAGTCTCTTTGAAGATCATGCAGGTATGTAACTTGGTGATGCAGTATAATCAGATGTCTCAATAATTTGGGCACCAGACCATCTCTATCTTTATTTACACTCCTTATTCATTCCAAAACATTCTTAAACTGTTACAGTGATAAAATAAATATGTACAGTTCATATATGTGTCGTTCTGCACAAATCATAACAGCTACATGGAAGTATATTAATGGGATAGTCACATTTAAAATGATGGCTTTTTAGCTCACATTCATCTCACACCCCTCCTCTGTGGGGGTATTATCTCTCACCTCTCCTCTGTGGAGGTATTATCTCTCACCTCTCCTCTGTGGAGGTATTATCTCTCACCTCTTCTCTGTGGAGGTATTATCTCTCACCTCTCCTCTGTGGAGGTATTATCTCTCACCTCTCCTCTGTGGATGTATTATCTCTCACCTCTCCTCTGTGCAGGTATTAACAACACCCTTTAGTACCCTTTAACAACACTGACTAACCCAACAGTGAGTAGAACGATGTGGGATATCCGAACACTCATACCCTGACATTAAACAAACCTCAATTTAGCAATACACTGATGCACTAAGTTCAATTAAAAAGGCTGCTGATTACCAAAGGTCTCATTTCCTTACTATACTGGGAACTTAAAGTCCCTGATTCGGACAACCGAGATTCTCATGAGAGGGGTTGGGAGAGAGACTTGGGGGAAACGCTAGACAATGAAGACTGGGAGGAAATTAGAACTAACACAGCCTCCAGTTCAATTTGTGTTAAATTAAAAGAAAATGCTTATAAACTTCTTTATCGCTGGTATTTGGTTCCAACCAAACTACAAAAAATCTTCCCAGATTCATCTAGCACATGTTGGAGAGGTTGTGGCGCAGAGGGGTCCTTCCTCCATATCTGGTGGCAATGTCCCAGACTTGCTCCATTTTGGACGGAACTTCGGGACTTTGCTTCACAGCTACTGCAGATTGACATCCCGTTTTCTCCCAGGTTTTTCCTTCTCCCTCTCGGGATTCCATCGGCCACTAAACATCAAATGAAAATGTTTCGCCACATAATCTCTGCTGCCCTATGCCAAATTGCTACGGACTGTAAGCAGCCCAATGCTCCAACTTTACAGACGATTATCAGTAGGATTTGGTACGTTTATCAGATGGAATACATGACATGCATAATCCGTAATACCTCTAAGTCATTCACTAAGGTTTGGGCGCCGTGGACCTCATACTTCCAAATCCAAACCCCTTTTGTCATGTGATTCTACAGCATCACTCCATCTGGATCCTTTCTTCCCTTCCCTGTTCCATCTCTCCCATCTCTTCTCTTTCTTTATCTTCTCCCATATTCTACCACACTCTTTCCTCCATCTTACTCTTAGGCGGCCCGCCACGCCGCCACTCCCCCCCCCACCCCTTTTACTCTTCTCAGTCTTATTTCTCTTTCTAAAATAGTTGCTTTCTTGAAAAAATTGGGTCAACATCCTTATTAATACTCTTTTCTAACAAGACGCTGTATGTTTTAATGCATATGTATTTTTCAGATGTTTTTTAACACAGTGCTGTATAGAATGTTACTTTTGGTTGACCCTTGCAAAAATAAAATCTTTAAAAAAAAAAAAAATGCTACTGATATTAAAGTGGTATTACACGGACCCGGCTTGTAACGGTAAGGTTAACCGTAACCTTATCCCCTATTCCTAATGCCTAACCCATAATCCCTAATCCTAATTCCTAACCCTAATCCCTACAAAATAATACTTACATTAGATGACTGACAGCCGGGTCCGTGCATCGACGCTTTAAGAGCGTTGATGCACGTCATGTTTTCAATTGACGTCATTTGCAACAGTTGGCAACAGATACGGTTGTGAAAAGAGTGCATCTGTGTAATGGTAAGTCGATTTTTGTTTAATGTCGGGGTATGAATGTTTTGATTTCCCATGTCGTTGTAGTCACTGTTGGGGTAGCCAGTATCATGAAACTGACTATCACCATGAGGAATCTCTCACCTCTCCTCTGTGGGGCTATTATCTCTCACCCCTCCTCTGCGGGGGTATAATCTCTCACCTCTCCTAAGCGGGGTATTTTCTCTCACCTCTCCTCTTTGGGGGTATTATCTTTCACCCCTCCTTTGTGGGGGTATTATCTCTCACCTCTCCTTGGCGGGGGAATTTTCTTTCGGCCCTCCTCTGCAGGGGTATTTTTTTCATCCATCCTCTGCGGTGATATCTCTAATTCCTCCTCTGCAGGGGTATTATCTCTCACCCCTCCTCTGTGGGGGTATTATCTCTCAACCATCCTCTGTGGGGGTATTATCTCTAACCCCTCCTCTGTGGGGGTATTGTCTGTCACCCCTCCGCTGTGGGGTTATCTCTCACTCCTCGTCTGTGGGGGTAATATCTCTCACCCTTTCTCAGCGGTGGTATTATCTCTCATCCCTCCTCAGCGGGGTATTATCTCTCACACCTCTTTTGCAGGGGGATTATCTTTCACCCCCCCCCCCCCATGGGGGTAATATCTCTCACCCCTCCTCAGCAGTGGTATTATATTTCACCCCTCCTCATCGGGGGTATTATCTCTCACCCCTCCTTAGCGGTGGTCTCAGAGCCAGATTTAGACCTCATGAGGCCCTAGGCAAGATACTGCTTTGGGGCCCCCATCCCTGAAACAATCCATAACAATATATTTTTTAGCATAGCATATATTAACTTTTAACACGTACTAGAAAAGATAGTGCAAACAATGTTATACCAAAAAATATTATCTTTTTAACTCCTTACCTAAAACAGAGTGCAAATAATGTTGTACAAAATAATTTCTTAGCTTTAAATGCCTTATATCAGACAAAGTGCAAACAATGTTAATTTTGCTCTTTGTCTGATATAAGGCATTTAAAGCTAAGAAATTCTCAACTCAAACACAAATATTTCAGTGTCTAAAATACATATACATGATTATATACATGACTATATAATGATTTGTATGTTTTACATTGGATTGCAGATGTTCTACCTACGATGTTTATTTTTCTTCACTTTCTAATTGAAGAAATAAAGCATATAAACAATAAAGAATTTAATAAAAATGTACCTTTGAATCTAGATCCTATACCACTATGTACCTGAGGTTACTTACACAGATTTGTACTAATTGTGCAAAGGTGCCTATGGGGAGTATCACAGATAAGTGTATTCTTTGCCAATTTGCCTTTATCATTAAAATATATCTTTTTCATTATTATAATAATGGAGAGCCCAATCTGTCCTGAGAAAAACAAATTCAAGTTTACAAGGACAGATAATGCAGTCAAGATATTCCCTGTTTAGCCAATAGGTAGCAAAATTAAAATGTGGTTTGGTCACAAAAGTATGAAATTCCTCCTTCCTGTCATTAAGAGGCTAATCATGAAATTTAGCATTCAGCGACTTTCTAGCTAGACCTTTAAATAGGCTTCTTCCCTTTCAGCCTCCTCATGCACCATGTCAAAGACTTGAAAGTTGCCATCTTTTCTTGTGCAGAGGCCTCCGCTTTCTCCTGTATGGTCAGCTGGTCCTTTACAAGACTACCAGATCCACTGTCTAGCTCATCATCACATTTTGGACAGAGACTAAGGGCTGGATTTTTTAAACTGCAGGTTTGAAAAAGTGGAGATGTTGCCTATGGCAACCAATCGGATTCTAGCTGTCATTTTGTCGATTGTGTTAAATAAATGACAGCTAGAATCTGATTGATTGCTATAGAAAACATCTCCACTTTTTCAAACCCGCAGTTTAGTAAATATACCCCCTGATATTAAACAGTAATGGATTTTTTGGCACTCAGCGTCTTTCCGGTCTCTTTCTGGATCCGCTGCAAACTCCCGAGAGTGGGCTGAAGCACCTGAGAAGCCCTGTCACGGGAAATGTCATCATGTATGTACTGTTCTGACTGGGCTCATTGTAAGGATGGACAGAAAGCACACACATAATATGTTAATCTGACCATTTCTGATTTTACATAGAACTTGAATACTAATGTTCCAACTTTCTCAATCAGTATTATGTTTCAATTGATTTAAAAATAAATACACCTGTCAGTGAGAGGTCCCACAATTGGCTAGTGCATTTCCAAATGAGAGCTTCATCATTAAGATCAAATAATATTCAAAGCAAACCCCAGAAAGATTATTGAAATGCACCAAATGGAAAAAAATATATAAGATATATATATTACTGGAGCACTGCCAAATCCATCATAAAAAAAATATAGCATAACAGTGAATTTATCTAGATTAGGCCATCCTCAGAAACTGAGCATCGTTGCGAGAGGAACACTTGTTGGAGAGGCCCTAAGAGGTCTATGGCAACTTTGACAGAGTTAAAAGTTTATATGGATGAGATGGGAGAAACAGTCACATAAAGCCAAGGATCTTAAAAAAACCTGCTCTTCATGATAGGATGGCAAAGAGAAAACGCACTTGAACGATCACCTAGAACTTACCAGAACGGAAGACCCACACCAAATGTAAGAAGATTCTATGGTACGATGAGACCAAGACTGAACTTTTTGGCCTTTAGGCTATGTGTCATGCTTATGCAAACCATAGAGCATCATCCCAAGACCACCATCCTTACTGTTAACCATAGTGCTGGTAGTTTCATACTATGGGTATGCCTCTCTGCTTCAAGAAGTGGAAAACTTGTCAATACAGGAGGCAAAATGGATTGAGCAAGATATAGAAATAGTGGTAAAAAAAAACAAAAAACCTTGCTGTGGTCTGCAAGAGACCTTTAAATGGGGTCCAAAAATGTTTCTTACCAGGGCCATATCTGTGTGAAGTTTGTATGTTTTCCACATGTTTGCATGGGTTTGTTCCGGGTACTTTGGTTTTTTCCCACTCTCCAAAAAAACATAGTGGTAGGTTTATTAGAGTCTGACAAAATGGACCCTAAATATTCTCTGTACAGCACAGTGTAATATGGTAGCGCTATATTATCAACTACAAACATGCCTAGCGAGACTTTGGGAAGGCTCTCTCTACTGCAAACGTATCCTGTTCTACTCTCTTCCTATTTCTACCACCATGTTATCAGTGGCAGGTTTATCATCCGTGTTTGTCCTCTCTCTGCGAGCGAGACCCTTTCTCAATACATGAAAAGTTGGTCAGCTTACTAAAGACGTTCTCCAGTTAAAATAACAATTCTATATTGTGGTTTTAACCTACAAAGTCTTCTGCAATGTCACATTTCCTAACATCTCCTATCTCAGCTCTGGTTCTATCCTTCTTCAAACTAAAATGTAAGGTCTCATGAGCAGGAGACTTCTCAGCCTTTGATTTGACAAGCACTTGGACACCTTTCAAATCAACAACAATAATAACAGTAAGATTGTAATATTTATACCAAGCACATATACTCTTCTTACATTCAACATCACAGTAGATGCATTCGAAGTATAAAATAATAAAAAAAATTACACAAATGACATGAATATATGTAAAATACCCTATAATAATGTAGTCTTAAAGTTGAGTACTAAGGTCATCACTGATGTCACATGGTTCATTGTGAAAATGTTACATAATGGGATGCAAAACTGTCAGTGAAGGCAAAACATGCCTGGATATAAGGATCACCTTGTTCTATTTCAAAATAAAACTAGTGTATTATAAGGAATAAAACCCTGTACTGCAAACGAAAAAGGATATTAGAAATCCCTTTGAAGATCCCTAACTTCCATATGGCCACGAACTCCCCTGCGGCTTCTAATATACTTAGATTTTACAGCGGGCAGTACATTATTCCAGAGATATTATTACAATATACCTTATTTAAAATAGGTATGCTAATGTTAATGTAGGACATACAATTTTTACATTCACACAACTGACCAACTTAGAATATATTTCTTGGCGTTACACAAAAAGGGAGATAAAGTGACTATTTTAAGTTCACAGAGCGGACTCTAGGGGGTAAATTTATCAAGATGCAGATTTGAAAAAGTGAAGCTGTTGCCTATAGCAACCAATCAGATTCTAGTTATCCGTTATTTAGTACATTCTACAAAATGACAGCTACAATCTGATTGGTTGCTATAAGCAAAATCTCCACTTTCAAACCTGCAGCTTGATAAATTTACTCCTAGGTTTTGAACCAGGATCACAATAAGTGTCTTAATGTATGCAGTTTATTGCACCTTACACTACACACCTTGTAATTAGGAGACTGTTTAACAAAAATGGCAGATATATTCCATATTCTTGACGATTGAATGCTCTAAGGAGGAGATTAAATTGCCCACAGGGACGCCATCAGGGGGGTACAGGGCAGGGCCATCTTTTCCATTGGACATGATGGGCAGGTGCCTGGGGGCCCCAAGGGCAAGGGGGCCCCATAGGCAGGGCTCTTAATTAGAATAAATAATCCTGCAAAAGAAAAAACCTGCAAAAAAAACCTTCAAGGGTCACTGAGCCAGTACATCTATCTATCTCTATCTCTATATATCTATATCTATATCTGTATCTCTATACATCTATATCTATATATATATATATATGTAGGGGCCCTGGTGCACTGCTTTGCCCGGGGGCCCATAATGTTGTTAAGATGGCCCTGGTACAGGGGGTACTGCCGTGTGGGGCCCAGGCTTACCATGGGGGCTCGCTGTACCTGATGGTGGCTGTCCTCCCCTGCATCCTTGCTGCTGCATGCCTTCTTCTGTGAGCCTGGCTGTCAGCAGCTGTGAAACAGGATCGCAGGGGACTAAAAACTCTGCCCCTGTGATCATGTGATCCGCCCCCTCTCCCTGTCATCTGCTTCTATGCTTGGCTGTCACTGTGACAGCCAGGCAGCAGTCAAACAGGATCACAGGGGACTAATAGCACCGCCCCTGTGATCATGTGATCCGCCCCCTCTCTCTTTCATTTGCTTCTGAGCCTGGCTGTTACTGTGACAGCCAGGCAGCTGTCAAACAGGATCGCAGGGGACTAATAGCTCCGCCCCTGCGATCATGTGATCTGCCCCCTCTCCCTGTTAGTTACTGGTGTGACCTGACATCACACTTATGTTCCAGCTGCTGCTTTAGTAAGAAGAAGAGAGGCTGCAGCAATCAACAATCTAGGTAAGTACATTTATTTTAAAAAAATATATATTTTAAAAGAGATTACTTGGGGGGGGCGTGGCTTGGAAGCCGAGCGGGACAGTCGCATCTAAACGGAGCTCCGCACAGAAAGAGCCAAAATTGTGGTTGCCCCAATCACACAAATCAGCCCTGAGTCCTGTGAGAGGAAAAGCGCCTACCTGCCAAGCGCTCAAGCGCTCCAGCGACTGAGACTGAGACAGGGCAAAGGAGACTACCCGGAGAGGAGGCACGGTTGAGACGGACTGACGGCGGAGGGGAAATCTCAGAGGAGAGAGCCTGGTCCCTCATGTAAGGTGCACACACACAGAGATCCCCGCCTGAAAGCCTTCCCTGTAACTCGTGGTGCTGGTGGAGTGAAAACAGAAGTGGCAGAACGCCATCACTGCCTTCTCTTCCGGTGAATCAGACCCCGTGGTGCCTGCTGGGAGCCATCCTGGGACGTTGTGGAGGAAAAAAAAAAAAAAAAGAGGTATACAGCGGAGGTAAGGAGGAACTAACCCCTTCCATTCCACCTGAACAGCCCCATCACATTATTGCTGCATAACAAACAGAGACAGTGAACATCAACACTGCTAAATGTTTTACCCAATAACTTTGGGGATGATGCACCAACGCTGATTCAGTGTAGATGATACACACTGTAACGAAGATTCTACCTTACAGCAGTGCAGAATAGTTGTGGAAATACCAATCGATTACCTGCTTGTGATAATAACATTGCAGTTCCAGTCACTTAACAAAGGGGCCAAAGTTATGGATGCATGACAACACTTCAATCCTAACCCAATAAACACAGAAGATCTGTCATACCTCTCTATATGAAAGCTCTACAATACAGCTACTTACTGTCTGTAGCAGTCTACAACCAACGATTTATGCCACCTAGTGGTCATCTATAGTACTGCTGCAAAGATCATCTTTGATTTCACAACAAATCTGACTCAGTACAAGCTACGTCACTACAACTGAATAAATTATATATAACAGAGTGGTTCTCTCCATTGCTGATAACAACTAAAAGCTTCGAAACTCGGCCTGCCTAAATGACTGATTAAATATCTAACAACAGGAACTTTCGGTGGGCGGTACACCTAGTTGTCCGCGTTTTAACAAATCTCTTCATTCTCTCCCCGGAGTTCGGTCACGTAAGCGGACCTATAGAACACAGATAACTATTACAACATTCCTGAAATTAGCTACGTATAATTACATATATTGAGTTGCTTACTACTAAATATTACTTATTAGAGTTGAAATATTGATGTGAACGTCTAAATCAATAGTTCATATAAATATCCTTACTGTCACTGGCACTAGGAGTTTTTACCCAGGGATCACCAGGTGGTAGGCTTACCAGAGCAATGGAGATGGTAGTAGGGTACTCTGGTAGCTGGGTGATCACGGAACAGAAGATGGTGGATGATGAGATGCTCAGGAAAGTCTATGACTAGCAACACTGGTAATATGGAGGTAGTAGTACACGAGGAACTGTATGGACAAGGACACGTGAAGGTAGTCAGTGGTCTGCGATAGCAAGTTGTACCACTGCTATAGTGAGGAGGAATGTCCAACAGAAACGAGAGAGTCAGCGGTCTGCGGATAGCAAGTTGTACCGCTGTCGGAGTGAAGGAATGGAATCCAAGTGGAGGTATCCGGGGAGTCAGTGGTCTGCGATAGCAAGTTGTACCACTGCTGTGTGAGAGGATACTGGAACAGGTGATACTGGAAACAGGGATCAGTGGTCTGCTACTAGCAAGTTGTACCACTGAATATATATGTGAGGGGGTGCACGGGGAGAGGCTGCAACACAGGATATACACAGGCACCTTATACACAATCCACAGTAACATGCACAATATATATAAATGACTGAACAGCTCTGCAAATATAGAAAGTCTCTTGAAGTAGTCCAGCACAAGTTAACACAGTCAATGATGGCAATAGACTCAGCGGATAGCAGACTCCAGAGGAGAACCAACACAGTCCAGCAAGATATGCAATACACCAGCACAGTCAATGAGAAGTATGCATACCGTGGTTCAGAAGCAGGCAGTCCGATAGGAGTGCAGCGATACCTGAGCGGCCAGAGACCGGCTGGGTGAGAAGTCCCAGGATAGATGAGGCAGCGGTCTAGTAGGTGCAGCGCACAGGTAAGTAGACCAACAGGGATACGAATCCACAGGAATCAGTAACACGTGGAACTGGACTCATGGAGGACCCAGGAGAATGGAGATGATCCAGCAGAGGAGTAGTTGATGAGATATAAATCCAATGCTGACAGGAGGGTAGAGACCAGCGGGACACGTGAAGGCGTGGAGAGCGGATCAGCAGTAGATGGGTGATAGCGCGGTCAGCAGCAGCAGGACTCTGCGGTACACGGAGGTAACCAGTAGCAACCAATAGGTGTCAGTAGCGATGGAACACGGGAGAGCAGAGTAGACCAGGAGCTGTTGATCACGGAGAGTAGCGGATGGCAATGAGAGCAGGAGTCTCGAGGAAACACAGGAGAGCTGAGAAGAGACTGTAGTGCACAGAGACAGCGGATAGGAATCAGCTAACAGTCACAATGATGAACACAGGCGAGTTGCAGGCTGGAGGCTGTAGTGCACGGAGGCAGCGGATAGGAATCAGCTCACAGACTTGATGAGGAACAGGTGAGTGAATGTGAAGTAAAGGCTGGAGTGCACGGAGGCAGCGGGTAGGAACCAGCCAACAGTCACAGTGAAATATAATAGCGTGATGTGGATTAGAGGACTGTAGTGCACGGAGGCAGCGGATAGGAATCAGCAAACAGTCACGATGATACAGTTGATGGTAGAAGTGGTATGGGAACCACAGTAGTAGAAGTGGTTTGGAAACCACAGGGGTAGAAGTGGTTTGGAAACCACAGGAATCAGCAGCGCTGAAAACACGAGGAATACAGGAACACCTTCAGAGACTCATAGGGAATGAGACTCCAAGATCAGGCAACGTGGTGTTGACCACAGGTGCTTAATATAGGGAGGTTGCCTGATCTGCCAATTGAGTTA
The DNA here is from genome assembly GCF_038048845.1 of Mixophyes fleayi. Lineage (NCBI taxonomy): Eukaryota > Metazoa > Chordata > Amphibia > Anura > Limnodynastidae > Mixophyes > Mixophyes fleayi. The sequence goes on from NC_134410.1 coordinate 79,839,685, forward strand.
AAGGGACATACACTGAAGTATAGGAAAGGGCTGCGCATGCGCAGACCCTCAGGATGGAGGACGACCACGGTTCCTAAATGTCCGGGAAGAGGCACTCACGGTCCGGTGAGTGACAGTACATCCCCTTTTAAAGGTGGGCACAGAACGCCTGGAACCGGGCTTGTCCGGATTTTTGGAGTAGAACTTCTTCAAAAGGGCAGGAGCATTAAGATCTTCAGCTTTGATCCAAGAGCGCTCCTCAGGACCAAAGCCCTTCCAATGAACGAGGAAACGGAGGACTCCTCGCGAAATTTTTGCGTCTAGTACCTCAGTAATCTCGAAATCCTCCTCCTGATGAACTTGAACTGGCTGCGGAGCTGAGGGAGGATTTGAGAAACGGTTGATAATAAGAGGTTTGAGTAAAGACATGGAAGGCATTAGAAATTCGAAGATTCTTAGGAAGAAGAAGTTTCACACAAACTGGATTGATTACTTGAATGATCCTATATGGACCAATAAAACGAGGGGCGAATTTCATAGATGGGACCTTCAAACGAATGTTTTTAGTAGATAACCAGACACGATCTCCAATTTTTAGTGGTGGAATAGCCCGCCTCTTCCTATCTGCGAAAGATTTATATTTGATAGATGTCTTCTTTAAACAGGTTTTAACCTGAGACCAGATATTTTTAAAGGTCTGACAAGCAGTTTCCACCGCAGGAACTTGGGTGGGCGGGAGGGCAGGAAATTCCGGAAAAGACGGATGGTGACCGTAGACCACAAAAAATGGAGTTTTGGATGATGACTCATGGTACATGTTGTTATGGGCGAATTCAGCCCAAGGAAGCAACTCTACCCAGTTGTCTTGATTGGCTGAAGAGAACATCCTTATAAAAGTCTCAAGATCTTGATTGACACGTTCAGTTTGTCCGTTAGATTGCGGATGGTAAGAAGATGAGAGTGCTAATCGTATGCCCAAGGTTTTACAAAGGGCTCGCCAGAATCTGGAAACGAATTGTACTCCTCTATCTGACACAATCTCAAAAGGACATCCATGGATACGGAAGATCTCTTTAATGAAATGTTCAGCCAGAGTAGACGAGGAAGGCAACCCAGATAGAGGAATGAAATGAGCCATCTTCGAAAATCTGTCCACCACCACCCAAATAGTGTTATGATTCTTACTAGGTGGTAAGTCAGTAACGAAATCCATACTAATATGGGTCCACGGTTTGGACGGAACGGGTAGTGGTCGCAGCAACCCTGCTGGAGTTCTGCGGGAGGATTTGAACTGGGAACATAGCTCACAGGAAGCAATGAACTCTTTGACGTCTCTCCTCATTGAGGGCCACCAGTAACTTCGAGAGAGGATCTCAAAGGTCTTGTGTTCACCGGCGTGTCCAGAAAAACGAGAGGCATGGAACCACGAAAGGATTTTCTTCCTTAGAGTAGAAGGCACGAGGGTCTTCCCAAATGGTAGCGTTTTGGTGGATGAAGCAGCCAGTGAGATACATTTGGGGTCTAGAATGGTATGGTTGGAAACCTCTTCTATATCAGAGGACGTAACAAAAGCTCTAGATAAAGCGTCAGCTTTTTTGTTCTTGGCAGCTGGTTTGAAGGTTATTATTAATTCAAAACGGGAAAAGAAAAGAGACCATCTTGCTTGACGAGGGTTCAAGCATTGGGCAGACTGGAGATATGACAAGTTCTTATGATCCGTGAAGATCGTCACCGGATGGCGAGCTCCCTCCAATAAGTATCTCCATTCCTCTAATGCAGCTTTGATAGCTAGTAACTCCTTGTCCCCGATAGTATAATTCTTCTCTGCGGGCAGGAGGCCCCGAGAATAGAAGGCACAAGGATGGAATTTTTGCTGTTCCGAGCGTTGAGAGAGAATAGCTCCTAAGCCCACATTAGAGGCATCTACTTCCAGGAAGAAGGGGAGTGTCACATCAGGCTGTCGAAGGATTGGGGCCGAAGAGAAGGACTCTTTTAGTGTTTGAAAGGCTTGAAGAGCCTCAGGTGACCATTGCTTAGGATTAGCCCCCTTCCTAGTCAGGGCCACAATAGGAGATGCAATGGAAGAAAAGTCTTGAATGAAGCGTCTATAGTAATTGGCAAAACCTAAAAAACGCTGGATAGCACGAAGAGTAGTTGGCTGGGGCCAATGTAGTACAGCATTCACCTTGTCTGGATCCATCTTCAGGCCAACTCCGGAAACTATATACCCCAAGAATGGAATCTGGGGTAATTCGAATGAACATTTTTCTAATTTACAAAACAATGAATTTTTCCGTAGCCTGGAAAGGACTTCTGCCACATGTTGGTGGTGAGAAGGCAGGTCCTGTGAAAAGATCAATATGTCGTCCAGGTAGACGACGACACATACATATAATAAGTCCCGGAAGATCTCATTGATGAAACCCTGAAAAACAGCGGGGGCATTACACAGCCCGAAAGGCATTACCAGATATTCGTAATGCCCGTCTCTGGTGTTAAACGCTGTCTTCCATTCGTCACCGGAACGGATTCTGATTAAATTGTAGGCACCACGAAGATCCAACTTAGTAAAGATACGGGCTCCCTTGATGCGATCGAATAGCTCAGTGATCAGCGGAATGGGATACCGATTCTTGATAGTAATGGCATTGAGTCCACGAAAATCTATGCAAGGGCGTAAAGATCCATCCTTCTTTTTAACGAAGAAGAACCCAGCTCCAGCGGGAGAGGTGGAAGGTCGAATAAACCCACGCTGGAGGTTCTCCTGTATATACTCAGATGTAGCTTGAGTTTCAGGTAACGAGAGTGGATAGACCCGGCCCCTGGGGGGAGTCTTGCCAGGTAGAAGATCGATCGGACAATCCCAAGAACGATGAGGAGGAAGACGTTCAGACTGAGCTTTATCAAAAACATCAGTAAATGAAGCATATTGAGGAGGGAGTCCCGGTGAGGTAGATGAGATGGAAGATTGCTGTACTTTGAGAGGAATGACTTGGGAAAGGCAACGATGGTGACATTCAGACCCCCAAGACGTGACTTGAGGGGTGCGCCAGTCAATCTGGGGAGAGTGACGCTGAAGCCATGGAAGGCCTAAGACAATTGGACTAGTCGTAACAGGAAGGATTAAAAACGATATTTCTTCATGATGCAGGGCACCAATCAGAAGGGTTACTGGAGACGTACTCTGGGTGATGAGACCGTTGATGAGACGTGATCCATCTATAGCCGTCACAGTAATGGGTGTTTTTAAGGTAATCACTGGTAGGGACCATTGATTTACCAATGATTTGGAAATAAAATTTCCTGCTGCTCCGGAATCAATCAATGCCTGTGACTCAAAGGTTTTGGTAGCGCAGGAAATTGTAACATCAAAAGCGCAGACTTTGGATTTCATAGAAGATGGAGAGGACTCCAGGGACCCTAACTTCACCTCTCCAGAACTAGTTAGGGCCTGGCATTTCCCGATCTCTTAGGGCAAGAGCTGAGCATATGAGTGGAATCAGCACAATAGATACAGAGTCTATTCTTTACTCTTCGTTTCCTTTCCTCTGAAGATAATTTGGAACGTCCTATCTCCATGGGAATCACAGAGGGTGAAATTGGACGAAATTGAGGGTTAGAACGAAGAGGTGCTTTAGCAGAAGTTGTTTTCTCAGCCTCTCTTTCACGAAATCTCATATCAACACGATGGCAAAGAGAGATCAGATCTTCAAGTGACGAAGGAAGCTCCTGGGTAGTCAGTGCATCTTTAATTTTATCGGAGAGCCCCTGCCAGAAGGCGGCAACTAGGGCTTCAGTGTTCCACTGAAGTTCAGAGGCTAGGATCCTAAATTGAATGACGTACTGTCCTACTGAATGAGATCCTTGTCGCAGACGGAGGATGCTGGAAGCAGCGGAGGTCACACGACCTGGTTCATCGAACACACTTCGGAATGTAGAAATGAATTTGGCACTATCTTGCAATATTGGGTCGTTTCTTTCCCACAGAGGGGAGGCCCAAGCCAGGGCTTGTCCAGAAAACAAAGAGATAAGATAGGCCACTCTGGAACGATGGGTAGAAAAATTTTGAGGTTGGAGCTCAAAATGGACTGAACATTGGTTAAGGAAACCCCTACAAGTTTTGGGGTCCCCATCGTACTTTGACGGAGTAGGCAGGTGAAGCGTAGAAGCTGTAGACACCTGGGATGGCACTGGGGAAACGGAGGAAAGCACAGGAGCCTCAGTAGCAGCTGTCACAGTCTGTCCAGATGTTCCTTGGGAGGTTAACGATTGATAACACTGAAGTAACAGCTGTTGGCGGGCATCCTGTTGCTCCACACGGCTGACCAGATGCTGCAGCATCTCTTTGGCCGTAGGTTCCGTATCTGGGTCTGTCATGGCCTGATCTTACTGTCACTGGCACTAGGAGTTTTTACCCAGGGATCACCAGGTGGTAGGCTTACCAGAGCAATGGAGATGGTAGTAGGGTACTCTGGTAGCTGGGTGATCACGGAACAGAAGATGGTGGATGATGAGATGCTCAGGAAAGTCTATGACTAGCAACACTGGTAATATGGAGGTAGTAGTACACGAGGAACTGTATGGACAAGGACACGTGAAGGTAGTCAGTGGTCTGCGATAGCAAGTTGTACCACTGCTATAGTGAGGAGGAATGTCCAACAGAAACGAGAGAGTCAGCGGTCTGCGGATAGCAAGTTGTACCGCTGTCGGAGTGAAGGAATGGAATCCAAGTGGAGGTATCCGGGGAGTCAGTGGTCTGCGATAGCAAGTTGTACCACTGCTGTGTGAGAGGATACTGGAACAGGTGATACTGGAAACAGGGATCAGTGGTCTGCTACTAGCAAGTTGTACCACTGAATATATATGTGAGGGGGTGCACGGGGAGAGGCTGCAACACAGGATATACACAGGCACCTTATACACAATCCACAGTAACATGCACAATATATATAAATGACTGAACAGCTCTGCAAATATAGAAAGTCTCTTGAAGTAGTCCAGCACAAGTTAACACAGTCAATGATGGCAATAGACTCAGCGGATAGCAGACTCCAGAGGAGAACCAACACAGTCCAGCAAGATATGCAATACACCAGCACAGTCAATGAGAAGTATGCATACCGTGGTTCAGAAGCAGGCAGTCCGATAGGAGTGCAGCGATACCTGAGCGGCCAGAGGCCGGCTGGGTGAGAAGTCCCAGGATAGATGAGGCAGCGGTCTAGTAGGTGCAGCGCACAGGTAAGTAGACCAACAGGGATACGAATCCACAGGAATCAGTAACACGTGGAACTGGACTCATGGAGGACCCAGGAGAATGGAGATGATCCAGCAGAGGAGTAGTTGATGAGATATAAATCCAATGCTGACAGGAGGGTAGAGACCAGCGGGACACGTGAAGGCGTGGAGAGCGGATCAGCAGTAGATGGGTGATAGCGCGGTCAGCAGCAGCAGGACTCTGCGGTACACGGAGGTAACCAGTAGCAACCAATAGGTGTCAGTAGCGATGGAACACGGGAGAGCAGAGTAGACCAGGAGCTGTTGATCACGGAGAGTAGCGGATGGCAATGAGAGCAGGAGTCTCGAGGAAACACAGGAGAGCTGAGAAGAGACTGTAGTGCACAGAGACAGCGGATAGGAATCAGCTAACAGTCACAATGATGAACACAGGCGAGTTGCAGGCTGGAGGCTGTAGTGCACGGAGGCAGCGGATAGGAATCAGCTCACAGACTTGATGAGGAACAGGTGAGTGAATGTGAAGTAAAGGCTGGAGTGCACGGAGGCAGCGGGTAGGAACCAGCCAACAGTCACAGTGAAATATAATAGCGTGATGTGGATTAGAGGACTGTAGTGCACGGAGGCAGCGGATAGGAATCAGCAAACAGTCACGATGATACAGTTGATGGTAGAAGTGGTATGGGAACCACAGTAGTAGAAGTGGTTTGGAAACCACAGGGGTAGAAGTGGTTTGGAAACCACAGGAATCAGCAGCGCTGAAAACACGAGGAATACAGGAACACCTTCAGAGACTCATAGGGAATGAGACTCCAAGATCAGGCAACGTGGTGTTGACCACAGGTGCTTAATATAGGGAGGTTGCCTGATCTGCCAATTGAGTTAAAGGGACATACACTGAAGTATAGGAAAGGGCTGCGCATGCGCAGACCCTCAGGATGGAGGACGACCACGGTTCCTAAATGTCCGGGAAGAGGCACTCACGGTCCGGTGAGTGACACTTACACTGTGGTATAGTATCGACACTACAGGATCAAAAAGTAATTTTGATGCTTTTGTTCTTTAATACTTCTTTTATTTTAATTTTCTTTCATCCACTTATATGTGATTAGCTTAATGTAAAAAGAGAGAGTTTACAACATAACCTTAGTCGCATATTGTTGAATTTCTAATATAACAACCTCTGTCAGAATCTTAGATTAGTGCCTTATAATTGTACTTGGTCTGCTTAGAAATGGAAAAATACTGTAACAAAAATTCATCCAAGCGTGGAAACAGCAAGCTGGATCAGAGTAAAACGGGCAAAAACAAGCCTGGAGCGAGCAAAGATGCTTCCTCTCCTTCCTCGCCCCTCTCAACGGGGGACGTGGAAGAAGGGAACCAAACTCCTCTTACTAAATGCATTGATACTACAAGTACAGACACGGCTCAGACTATTCTAGACATTCTCCTTCCTATTATAGACAAAAAATTCGGAGCTATTCAGGATACCTTTGATGCAGCTGTTGCCAAAATAGCAGAAAATACGGCTAGAATTAACACGCTGGAACAACGTACCAGCGATGTGGAGGATAATGTTCTAGCCTTGCAAAACGGATCTGAACAAGATTCGCGCAGATGGTCACAAATGCAAGAAAAATTTGATGATCTAGAAAACCGCAGTCGAAGAAATAACCTAAGGTTTATAGGTATTCCAGAATTGGTGAAAGGGCCTGACTTATCCTCTTACCTTAGCCAAGATCTAGTGGTTGCTCTCAATCTACATGACGAACTAGATAATTTACAAATAGAACGAGCCCACCGTTTCAAGACTATTCAGCTATGTTGTCACAGAAGAGAAAAGAGTTTGCACCAGTTTGCTAATTCTTGGCTGGTAATAACAAAAGTTTTGCTCTTCTATACCCAGCTGAGCTCAGAGTAGTGGAGAATGGCCGTACACTAATTTTTGAAAATCCGGAGATGGCAAAGAGTCATTTTCAAGTGCCTACTCCGCACTCAAGGTCACCAGCTGGAGCTCGCTCCCCTTCTAATGCACTGACTTGAATGATATAGCATTCTAGACCTAGATAACATGGCATTAGAAGGTTGATGAAACACATAGTGACTATGTGATACCTGATTATGTTGATAATGTGAACTCTCTCTATATGTATACACATGTATGTGCGTATGTATTTAGTTATGTTACAAATGTTCATTGTTGAAGGTTCTGTGATCTCTGGTAATACTTCCAGGGATCACACGCAAAATTTGGTTAGGAAAATGTTAAGAAAAAGTTTGAGGTATAGAAAATGTAATGCATTATATACTTTGCTTTCATATTTCACAAAAAGGTTAAATATCCAATGTCTCATTTTACAAATGTGGGGTGGTGAATCCCATGGTTTGGATCAAGTTTACTTATTGATGGTTTTGGTGGGGTTTGTTTGCAACCTCTCCCTACACACCTTTGGTTTGACTAATTGCCCCATTGTGGGTATTGGTTAGAAATGCAACCTACGCAGCTGGATTCCCAGGAACCTAATACTCTACAGACCCTTAATTTGTCATCTTGGAATGTGGGTGGGCTTAATTCTCCTATTAAACATAAAAAAGTCCTTACCCACCTCAAAAGAGCTCATATAGATATAGCGTTTCTACAAGAAACACATTGGAGAAAGGATGATGGTTTTATCTTGCGGGGAGGCTGGGTTGGGGATTGTATTTCGGCCTCATATAAAACTAAAACCAGAGGCGTAGCCATAATAATAGCTAGACACCTCCAATATACAGTTTTAGATACAGTCATAGACCCTGAGGGCCGATATCTACTAATTTTTTTACAAATTAATGATGAAAAATATACCTTCTTGAATATTTATGCCCCCAATGGATCACAACGTGACTTCTACCAGTCTCTAATTCAACTTGTCCTACAACGTGACACCCCTAACCTTGTGATAGCAGGTGACTTCAATTCCGTTATTGATCCAAAATATGATAGGTCAAACGCATCTTCTACAACTAACCCAAGGGCCTCGGAATGCTTTTTTGGTCTGATGTCCAGGTGTGGCATGGTTGATCCGTGGCGCCTCTTAAACCCAACAGACAGATCCTATTCATTCTATTCTAGTGTACATGGATCTTTTTCGAGGATAGAGTATTTATTAGTCACGGGCACCCTAATGCCGTGGGTTCGTAGGGCAGATATTGCTGATATAGTTATCTCGGACCATGCAATGATCTCTCTTACAATCCAAAATCCGAACTCAAAACGGAGGTCTAGGCACTGGAGATTTCCTACTTACCTATACAATTCAGATCATTTTCAACAATTTCTAAGACACAGATGGGCTGAATATCTAGATGATAACATTGACCAATGGGATGACAAAATTCTATTCTGGGACGCTTCAAAGGCAGTTATGAGGGGACACATAATTGCGTATGTATCTAGGCATCGTAAGAAGGCTAAGGAAATTTATGATAATTTGAGCAAATTATCGGCTGAGGCATATGCCAGGTTTGCTTCCAACCAGTCGGATATGTCATGGTCTGCTTATCGTGAGGCGAGACAACTCTTAGAGAGTTTCTTGACTTCCCAAGCAAAACAACAAATTGATTTTTCAAAAAATAAATTTTTCAGATGGGGAAATAAAGCTGGCAAATTACTTGCAAATATAACCAAACCTCAGAAACGTAAAAGTCACATAATTGCTCTTAAAGCCCATAATTCTTATAAGATTCTTACCAAATCGGAAGATATATTAGAAACCTTCCAGGCTTACTATTCTGCCTTATACAAGGGCTCTACACAAAATCCCCAGCTAATGTCCAAACTTTTGACTGAGGCCAAATTGCCTTCATTAACGCCAGAACAGAGAGAAGTTATGGCAAAAGATATCACTTCCCGAGATGTAGAGATTGCAATAAAGCATTTGAAACTCAATAAAACACCAGGCCCAGATGGCTTTACAGCAGAGTATTATAAGATCCTTGAAGGAGATCTGGCTCATGTTTTAGCAGATTTGTTTTCAATGATACATAGGGAACGTCCTGTATACTCATTGTTTAATGTAGCCCATACAGTCCTTATCCCTAAACCAGGTAAGGACCCTATGATTGAAGGATCTTATCGCCCTATTACTCTTTTAAACACAGATTACAAACTTTTAGCAAAGATCATGGTGGACCGTTTACAAGGTATCCTTCCTGGGTTGTTAACATCCCATCAGCTGGGATTTGTAGCAGGACGCCACTCGGTCAAAGGTATTAGGACAGCCATATCAGCGATTGTGGCCTCAAGTGTAAGTTCCACCTCAAACATGATCCTTAGTTTAGATGCTCAAAAGGCTTTCGATTCTATTGCATGGCCTTTTCTAAACGAAATTCTTTCATGTAGGCGCTTTGACACTGATTTTAGAGCACTTGTAGCCTTTCTCTACACCTCCCCTAAAACATCTCTATTGGTCAATGGTATCACGGGTTCCCCACTGGAAATGTATAGAGGCACTCGCCAGGGATGTCCACTCTCTCCATTACTCTTTAATTTGGTATTGGACCCTATGCTTAGAGTCTTGCAAAACTGGACGCAACTGGAGGGAATAAGGATTGGAGATCAGGAAATCAAAATTACAGCTTTTGCTGATGATGTAATGATCTACATATCTAATCCTGAAGTCTCACTTAGATCCCTAATGGACCAAATAGTGGAGTTTGGTTCTGTCTCTGGGTTCTCTGTCAATTTTGAAAAATCTACTGCTAGGTATCTGGGAAAGGGTGTCATAGTCCCAACATGGGCAAGGGATATTACCATTACATGGGCAAAGTCGGCCATGCCATACCTGGGCATCCAACTACCAAAAGATATTCACTCTCTATATAACCTTAATATCTCTAGGGTGATAAATGTAGTGGAACATGAGATGAAAGGTTGTAAACATCTATGCCTCTCCTATGGAGTTAGAATAAAATTAATTAAAATGATCATATTTCCTAAACTATTGTATCCATTACAAGTTTTACCCTTATTATTGACCAGATCAGATGCAATGAAATTGGATACAGAATTTAGACGTTTTATCTGGAATTCCAAAAAACCGCGTATTGGGTTGATCAAATTACAACAGTCAAAAAATAGAGGAGGGCTGAATTTACCAAATGCTACCAAATATAACCAAGCGGCCCAATTGCGACACCTTAAAGACTGGTTGCATAACACGGATACTTATACTAATACTACATTAGATCAGAATTTCATTCCTAACCTTAGCTTATTAGCCTTTATTCATCTACATGAAAAAGAACTTCCAATTCAAACTATAAATAATCCAATCTTGTATACTGTGCGTAAACTTTGGCATAGGCTTTGCCACATATACCATTTAAGCCCTTATATTTCAATGAACCTCCCATTATTAACCAACCCTAACTTTCAGGACGGATCAGCTTCCTTCCCATTTACTAACTGGGCGAAATTAGGAATTACTAAAATAAGATCATTAATTGATGCAAATACGCGAAAACCTATGACTTATACTCAAATAAGCTCTACTTATCCACAACTAGCCCCTTATCATCTAGCAATATTTCAATGCCAACATTACATTAATACAGTACTGAGTAAAATCTCTCCGGAGGATTGGGATAATCCCTTGGAGGCTATGCTTTCGAGACCTCCCCTGACCCGTCAAGCCATTTCACAGCATTATTCCCTATTACGTACCCAATTTGACTATAACCATTCTAAAACTGGCCTTTCATTGTGGCAGGAACAATTCCCTCACCTGACACCAGAGGTTATTTTAAAGGCACTGACCAATTCCATTAAAATATTAGCGGTAATGACCTACACAGAAATGTTCCTAAATATCTATCATAGGGCATATCTGTCGCCATCTCGTCGATTACAGATAGGTCTATCAGAATCACACTGTTGTCCGAAATGTGGGTCTCCGAGAGCGGATTTGACACACTGTTTTTGGGAGTGTCCCCCAATTAAACGATTCTGGACCCAGATTTGGAGATTCTCTAATACACACCTGGTAAATTATGCGCCTCTATCTCCGGAATGGGCGATATTCGAAATACTTCCAAATACTTGCAAAGTTAGTAAAGGATGCAATAAACTACTATTAGCAGTTTCTGCTGCGGCCAGGAAGAGCATACTCCAGGTCTGGGCCCAGGATTCCCCTCCTATGTTTTCCCTTTTTAAAGAAAAGCTCTATCACATATTCCGAATGGATTGGATAGAGACGTCTTTGCAGAAAGAGGTTAGAGTAAAGCAGTTCTTTGACGCATGGGAGAGCTTTATAACTCTCTTACCCCGTATCGTACGTACACAAGTTTGGAATAGCTTCCACAATACTGAGTGGTACGGGTTAAGAATGGTCTCAGCGGACCCTCCGATTGACTTATCTCCACCTTCTAATGGTTAAGTCCTAGACAAGATGGATTATTTGAGAATGGGAGATGGGGCATGTTAATGACTTATTGAATTGTTTGAAAAAATGTGAAAATATGTATTTATTTCATAATGCATTCAATTGTATATGTGATATTGTATACCTCAATAAAAACTGTTTATATAAAAAGAGATTACTTGCTGGGATTTTCAGAACTAGCTGTTGCTGTATTGTTTCCTTTTAAGAAAACATAAATAAGTGGTTTCTAACACTGCAAAGATTCTAAATTTGGAACTCTAAATTTTGGGACAGCACCATCAGATATGAAAAAGGGTATCTTTCTGTGTGCTTCCTCTCGGAAACATCTGAGAACATAGTCTTACTGGAACGTGGTACCAGTAAGTGGTATACTGGATTTAGCTGCCCTGATCTATATATCTGACCAGTCCTCCAGGCATGGCCGGATTAAGGAAGGGGGGGGGCACAGGAGGCACGTGCCCCGGGCCCCCCTCTCTCCAAGGGCCCCCCGCATACCCTCACCTGCTGATAGCAGCCGTGGTGCTGCTGACAGAGAGTGGATGCATGCATATATATATATATATATATTTTCAGGCTACATTTGACATATTTAATCAAGCAATAAAGTAATAATCCTGCTATGAAGGGTCTTCTTCAATATGTATATACATATGATTATTCATTTTATCAGTTATGTTTCAATAAATATACATTGAGCATTAATATTAGACTGGTAGCGCCAATGCCCTAATATATGTATATATATATATATATATATATATATATATATATATATATATATATACACACATACATACACACATGAATATTTGTTTATATAAATAAATAAATAATCTAGATAAATAATCTAATTAAAGCTTTAATATATGTGGCAGGCTTCGATAATTACTTTAATAATGATTAATAAAATAGCGGGTCCTGCATGATATATACTACATAGCTGCACACACACACACACATATATATATATATATATATATATATATATATATATAGACATATATAGTCAAAATTGGTGTTATGTTGTCAATGTTTATTTTTTATGTTAGTTTTAATGTGCGGTGTCATTGCTAGTTTTAATGTGCATTATCAATGGTATTTTTAAAGTGCGGTATCAATGTTAGTTTTAGCGTGCAGTATCAGTACTACTTTTAGCTTGCAGTATCAGTGCTAGTTTTAGCTTGCGGTATTATTGCGAGTTTTAGTGTACGTTATCAATGCTATTTTTAATGTGCGGTTTCAATGCTAGTTTTAATGTGTGGTGTCAATACCCATTTTAATGTGGGCCTTTGATGATTGTTTTAATGTACAGTATTTTAGTTTGTGGAAGCAATGATTTGTCTTATGCAGACAACCTAGGCAAGCCCTCTGGGAGAGCTGTTAGTGTCATACTGTGGGCTGTAGGTGATGTAATGCAGGATGTGTCAATGCCTATAGCTTTATACCCAATGGCGTTATTTTACATGCGTTTTATACAGAGGTGCTTGTACAATTTACAAGTACCTGTACTAATATTAATATATATATATCACGCCCGACATTCAGTGAGCAGCGGCAAGGAGAGAGGATGCTGGGTCCCAGGCACCGCCGAATTGGTAAGAAGAAAGAAGAAAAGACAGAAGAAATAGAAGAAAGAAGGTCAAGTATGGTAAGTAAAGAAACGGAGGGGAATGGTGATAGGAAACAACAATGGAGGGGCAAAAGAATGAAGGAGGGGGCAGAGTGAGGATGCAGAGGGGCACAGAGTGTGTGGAGATGATGCAGGGGCACAGAGTGTGGCGATGCAGGGGCACAGAGTGTGTGGAGATGATGCAGGGGCACAGAGTGTGTGTATGATGATGCAGGGGCACAGAGTGTGTGTGTGGAGAAGTGCCCCATCCGTCGGCCCGGGAAGAGGGTGAACATAGCAGAGGAAAGAGACTCACCAGACCTTCGCTCCCTCGGTGAGTATCCTCTATCTTCTTTTACAGGTCCCGGCGGCAGCGGACAGGCGAGCCAATCACGGCTCACCTCTCGCTGCTGGCCAATCAGAGGCCGGATCGGCGAGCCAATCCTGGCTCGCCTCCGGCCATCCAAACTACTGGCGCTGCCGCCGCGAGCCAATCAGGGCTCGCGGCGACGACTGATGACGTCAGCGCGCCGACGGCTTTATAAGCCGCCGGGCGCCAACACGAGGGCAGTCTGGCGGCGGAGGAGAAGAAGGAGGACGCCGCGTCCAGAGGTCCAGCGGCTGAAGTGGCAGGGAGCCCTTGTAAGGGCTGTGAGCTACCCTGCCGCCAGAAGACTTCGATCAAGACGGCGGGACAAGCGGAGTTTCCTGCGCGGAGCAGGTAAGTATCAATTACTCTTTTAGATCGGGCACAAGGCCCGGGGACACCTTCAGGCACTAGGCCTGTGGCACAGGTAGGGGCGGCCATTGTAGGTGTTCAAAAGGGCACAAGGCCCTAGTCTTTAAAGGGCACAAGGCCCCTAGTTGTTAGGAGGGCACAAGGCCCTAGTCTTTAAAGGGCACAAGGCCCTAGTCTTTAAAGGGCACAAGGTCCCTAGTTGTTAGGAGGGCACAAGGCCCTAGTCTTTAAAGGGCACAAGGCCCATAGTTGTTAGGAGGGCACCAGGCCCTAGTCTTTAAAGGGCACAAGGCCCTTAGTTGTTTGGAGGGCACCAGGCCCTAGTTAATTAGAAGGGCACAAGGCCCTGGTCTTTAGAGGGCACGAGGCCCTAGTTGTTACAGGGCAGGAGGCCCTCAGCTAGGAGCGCGGCTCCCCCACAGGGCACAAGGCCCTCAGGTGGGTACAGGGCAGGAGGCCCTCAGGTAAGAGCGCGGCTCCACCCCCACAGGGCGCAAGGCCCTCTAGTGCAGAGAGGCATAGGCCTCTGGTTAGGGAAGCGATAGGCTTCCGTGAGCGTAGCAGGGCGGCTGCCCTGTAGCTTAGCAAGGACTCCGGGTCCTTGCTGGTAGAGGGACATAAGGTCCCTGACGGTGAGCGGGCAGTAGGCCCTTGTAGTTGGCAGTGGGCATTCGGCCCAGATCTAGCGGGATGCTAGGTCCTGACATAGAGTAGGGAACACTTGGTTCTTACATAGGTACGAAGTAGAGTCCTGGAGCGGTGTTTAGAACCCCTCCATCCGTCCGGAAGGGCACCTAAGTCCTGAGCCCCAGGAGAAGGCGGGCTTAACGTCCGGGGCTCGGGCCACGGGCGTAGGCCTGTGGGGGCACAGCGTCTCAGGACGCGAGAGTGGTCAGTCGGAGGTAGGTACGGTGTGGTGAGGTCCATAGCGTTCCCTCGGGATTGGGTAAGTAACAGAGGTGTTGGGGAAGGGCTGTTGTTGTGTTGTATTTCTTGTCTTGCAGGTGCTGATCGGAAGACAAGGTAGCGGCAGGAGTCAAGGGGGCATCGTCGGAGAGTCGCGTACGTGAGTATAGCCGCGGCGAGGACTGTTCCCTTGGTGCACTCACCTTGTGGAGCTGTCCCTCCCGTATTCTCCCTTTCCCTTACAGCAAAACGAGTGCTCTGTACACAAAGTCAGGGGCCTTCTCCCCCTGAGGCGTTTGGGCGCTCGGACACCCCCCCCACCCGGCCCCCCGGGAGCACCTCACATGTGTATGATGATGCAGGGGCACAGAGTGTGTGTATGATGATGCTGGGGCACAGAGTGTGTGTATGATGATTCAGGGGCACAGAGTGTGTGGAGATGATGCAGGGGCAGAGAGTGTGTGGATGCAGAGGGCACAGAGTGTGTGGAGGGGATGCAGGGGCACAGAGTATGTGTATGATGATGCCGGGGCACAGAGTGTGTGTATGATGATGCAGGGGCACAAAGTGTGTGTATGATGATGCAGGGGCACAGAGTGTGTGTATGATGATGCAGGGGCACAGAGTGTGTGGAGGCGATGCAGGGGCACAGAGTGTGTGGAGGCGATGCAGGGGCACAGAGTGTGTGGATGCGATGCAGGGGCACAGTGTGTGGAGATGATGCAGGGGCACAGAGTGTGTGGAGATGATGCAGGGGCACAGAGTGTGTGTATGATGATGCAGGGGCACAGAGTGTGTGGATGATGATGCAGGGGCACAGAGTGTGTGTATGATGATGCAGGGGCACAGAGTGTGTGGATGCGATGCAGGGGCACAGTGTGTGGATGCGATGCAGGGGCACAGTGTGTGGAGATGATGCAGGGGCACAGAGTGTGTGGATGACTCTAAGGGTGCCGCAAACTGCAAAAGTTTGGGAACCACTGCCTTAATTTTAGATCTTAGGGGCCCCCCTGTCTTAAGTGCCCCGGGCCCCCCAAAGCCTTAATCCAGATCTGCCTCCAGGCCAGGGTATCTCCAAGGTCTATTTCCCATTTATTTTTATAAGAAACTTTAACATCCGCATGAGACAAAAGCAAGGAATTATATAAAGTTTGGGATCAGGTCCTACTAGGAGTGGTTGCCAAGACTGTTACACCAGATCTAGTGAGCGGTATGGTAGTGATAAGTTTTTGTTAGAATGGAAAATATTCTAATTTGCAAGTATTAGGGAAAATATGTATTAGGGAGGCCACAAGATGCCTGCAGTTGTTTGATCAGGGGGTAGATACCAGACATATTCAGGTAGCACCAACCCAAAAATGTGATGAAAGAGATGCCAATCCAACAACTCTGCAGATGCTGTGATTTAAGCCCGATGTTTTCTTGGACCATATGATTAGGGAGAGTATATGTTATAAATATACATGATGTGCAACAATTGGATCTTTCCTTTAAGAGCTAATGTGTGAACCAAAATATGACAGTTGTGCTACATTTATACATAGCAAATGGCTGGTCTTGAAATCCGTCTAATTATGTCACATATTATTCTTTATATTGGGTTGTACAGATATATAACACAGAATAATAACTGTTGATCCTATGCAAAAGAATAAAATAGTAGAATTCAGTCATGTATCAGTGATGTCATCTCGTAAAGTATAATATTATTCTACAGTACAATTAATTATATATCAATTTGTCTGTTGTACAAGCCAATGCACTGGGGGGGGTTGGGGAGAGGAAGGGGGAAGGGACGTTAAGGAGGGGTAGCGGTCGGCATGGGGGGGGAGGGGGGGCCTGTCTGTTTCATTTGTACTGGGCCCCACGATTTCTGATGGCAGCCCTGATTGCCGGTGATGTGGTGTGTGTATATCTCGCTGCGCAAATTGCCGGCAATTATGGTAAGAATCTCTGCTCATTTACTTGCACCTAAAGGGGACGCAAGAAAAAAGAGCGGAGATCCCAGCCAGAACATCGGCGTGAGATTTACAGATACATGGGCTACACTGGTGATAATGCCATGTGATTGACTGCTTGCGACTTAATGTTACTATCATGCTGAACCTATATAGGTCTATAACAATCGGAACACAGTGCAACATCAGCAGCTACTGCAGTCAGTTCTGTAGGGGGACAGGCAGATAAAGTAGACAGAGGACAGAAGCTAGGGACAGTGTCCTGTGCCAAGAGTGATTTATAAGCATTGTAGTCCAGGTCTTAGTTTCATGACTACTAACAGGTCAGGAAATCTGCAGTAAACCATTACCCACTCACCAATAGAAATGTCTGGAGGAAGTGCTATAGGCTCAATATCTTCTTTACTGTCTGCATCTTGCTCCCCATCCTTTATTGACAAGCAGTCTACATCTTCCTCCTGCAAGTCTGCACATTTCAGCAGAGAATAGAAACACTAATTACTTTGACAATCAGACAAAGGGTAACATTGTAGAACATAAACACACTAGAAAATAGCTTCAAAAATCTTAATAAACACATTTAGAATCATCTTGTATTTAAATGGCACCAGTGTAACCCATAGAGCTGTACAATAAGGGATTATATGGGGTGACTCAATCATAATGAAAGAAGTAGAAGGAACCAGGGGCGGATTGGGAACTTAAAATGGCCCTGGAAAAAATTCTTGAAGTGGCCTCATGTGGGCGGGACTAAATCAACTGTAGGTGGGGCCAACACAAAAGTAGGCGGGATTTTTCCAAGTAATGTCTATGATCAATCCGCCCCTGGGATCAGCACATGGGTACTCAAGCTTTTGCTACTACTCTGTAAGTTAGTACACCAAATATGCGGTGTTTAATATAATATAGGTAGCATGTTATTGTATGAATTTATTGATATGAATTATATTAACCAGTTGTGGAAGTGGGCTGCTAAACAGTTATATGCCATATCATCACTTCTCCTACTGCCTTCTTTGTAAAGCTATCACATTCCATTTACTTATATTTTACTATGGAAGACATAATTGCCAACATTTGTAAACAACATGATGCTGGGTAACTCAATCTGTACCAGTTGTGTACTGAAATCTTTATGCAGATCAATCACACTGCAGCCCCAACCGAGATTATTTGAACTTCCACAGACAAATGTTCCTAATCTGGGTCTCTATATCGACAGTCAACAGATAGCAATCATTGGGTGTATTCAGTATTAATAAATATTTTAATTGAAACAGAAGACAAGTGACAAATTACTTCTTAGAGATGATTTAAATTCGGTATAAATGTATTTTTTGCTCAGTGATACACATCCACTACAGACATATATCTGTGCAATGATTTCTCTGCAAAACCTACCAAGCAATTATGCAGCTTCATGATCTGCCTGCAAAATTTGTGCTACTACCCCCTGCCAGAACTTCTAGCATACATTGCTGTGCTCATCCCAGAACGAATCAATGCAGCTTAATACTTCATGCTGCCATTACCAAGAAGAAATCTTATCGAGGTAGAAGACATTGTATGGATGTTGGCGGGACAATACTATGCATACTTCTCTCAGTATAAACCCCTTGTATTCAGATTCAGAGTTGATAGGCATCGGTTTGTCTGTGTGATTACCTCACTCTTTTGTCTGTGCATTGCACTTAAACTGGGTAAACACTATATAAAATTACTTCAGATGTGATTTCTGTTAAGATTTTACCACAATTGAAAGTCCCGATGATCATGCAGATCCATGTGTACACACCTACACAATTTACCTTCAGATCAGTGCTCTTCATCTCTCATAACCATCTGCTGAAAGACCGTGACACTGTATACTCTACGGATGTTTAGCAACGCTGCTGGTCACGAGTGCATACACACTTCCACATTTGCCCAACATCGTTCCATTGTTGGTAATGATTTTTAGGAAGTTTATAAAACCAAATCAACAGATGCAATGTGCTCTGCTATGATAAAACTTTATGCTTTATTATGGCATATCTGTCTATTCACAGTGGTGCCCTGTCCCTCATCAACACATAACGTGCACAGTGAACAGACATACCAACCATTAAACTATGCACTGTCTGTAAAAAACTGGATGACACTTTTAACATCAGTAAGAAAAAATAGAGGTACTTAAAAAACAGACCTATCTTTTGAATCTACAGTACTACAGAAATATCACAATCAACCCCCTTACTGATAATCCCTGAGCCCTCTTCTACTTTCAGTCCAAATTTGGAGTCAGCATAATAATGTGCAAGTAACTTATTTTTTTCTTTATTTAAGAAGGTTTTAAAAAATGGTCAATAAAAAATAATTGTTTCAATGGTTGACAACTTTGACAATCTGGGACATTTATGAATACTGGTACAAGGGGAAAAGGTGATGTAACTGCACCGCATCCAAACGTCTGAATAGTTGCTATAGATAGTATGAGAGAAAATTAACACAGCTATAAAAGATATAATTGGGAGTTATAGCAATAATATATTACAATAGTGGCTATTTTAAAAACATGCACATTAGTTAAAACAAACACACAAAAAAAGACAGTAAAAATGCTCCACATTTATAAATGACTTTAGTAATACTGTTACTGTATAAATATCCACCAATATGCACCTTACATTGGCCTATTGTAGGAAAAGTGCATGAACTGCATAAGATTTATAGTCACATGTACTATTTAACTTTTAACAATATAACGCTGAATTTTGCACACATCCAATGTCCACAATCGCATTTTCTTAGTTTACTAGCTTACCTGTGCCGGCGACGCTCGGCTCACCTCCGTGTTGCAGGAGACATCCGTCTGGGTGAAGCTGAACTAAGTCACAAGAGAGCCTCATTAGGCCATGGAATTCACAGTAAGGCCTATGGCCAATCTGCCCCTGGACCTGAATGAAGTCCAAAGTGTTAAAAGTATCTCCCTTGCTGCAACTTAACCTGCTACTGGCCTTAGCTACAACCTCCCCCCTGCAGGCTAATCATAACCTCTCCTCATCATAAGCTTAACTTCACCTGTATACTAACCCTAGCTTCTTCACTACAGCCTTACCCTAACCTACTCCTACCTCATCATAGCCTAACCCTAATCTTTCCACTACAGCTTAAATCTAACCTACTTTTACCACCTCATAGTCTAACCCCAAACACCTCCTAACAGTTTATCCCTAACCTCCTCACAACCTAACTTTAACCTATTCCTACCTCCTCATAGCCTAACCCTATGCTCTTACCTACTGAAAGCTCCCCCATGGGACCACTAATTTGCACCCGACTTAAAATGAATCTGCAGCCTAACTCTAACCTAGTCTAATCCAAGTGTGAGTTGTGGTTCTAAGGCCTGCAGGATCTGCACTGCGGTTTCCTCTTTGACCCCTATTATGTCCACGTCAGAGCAGGTCTCCTGTCTTCCATAAGTTTGGAAGTCGCTTTTCCCCTCACTTTTCCGCATTTTGTTATATTACTAACTTACCTGCACCGGCGCCGCTCAGCTCCGTCTTGGCGGAGCTAAAGTAAGTCACATGAGATCCTCTGCAGCCTCTCTATGACAGGCAGCCTTCTTATTTGCTGCCAGGACAGTGTCACTGGTGTCCGCCCCTTCAGGAAAAACTGGATCGGAGAAGAGCTACCATTCCCCCACCGCCCACCACCATCTCAAGCGTTGCCGGGAGGAAATTTTTTAAAAAAAGCACCAAAACACAAAAATACGTGACACTGTGTTCAGACGGCCTTGTTAGTTCATCGGCCTCCAGGTAAAATTCCCGGTAAGGCCTATGGCCAATCCGCCCCTGGAAGGACCCGAGTTGTGAGAGATTATTGAGAAATGTTTTACACTTAAAGTTTTGAGTCATATGTCAAATTGTGACATGCGTTTTCATTTGGCAATAGTACAGAAGACGTCTGCTCAGCAGAAGGTGTAAATAACTTCATAATAATACAGGATATGGTTGTGATTGTAATGATGTCTTGGTAGCTCTCTAGGCCAGTGATAGCTGAGAATTATCAAATGAATTTGATTGTATTCTTAAACATACATTAACCCATATTGTGTTTCCCCTTTGTAGTTGTCTAATGGGGAAATGTAGAAAATGCATAAGAATATATATGTTGCAGACTCTCCTTAGATTCTATAAAGTTCTTACTAATTATGATTAGTAAGAGTTATTTTGCTTTACAGTATTTGTTTCATAAACCCCTAATTCCCTCCCAAACAGCTCCTGGTAATGTCCAACATATGTATCCCCCTGTACTAGGCACAATTAAGCAACACATTTTTGAAGTTCTCCACAACACCATCAGCTGCCCAATACATTGAAGCATTTTCAAATGAAAAAAGTTTTATTCATTAATCCTCAACCTCATCAGTGTGCCACCATATTTGTACAGTACCCCTTACTGTAAGGCCATTTATATATTGCTTATCTTCTAATTAAAGATGCACTTTACTTGAGTGCATCGGCATCTACTCCTGCTGTCAAGTTTCTGTCCCTATGATCCCTGCTTTAGTGGGAACCAGCCTCAGGCTTTAGTACTGATGCTAGTCATTGATTGGAGGAGGGCCATTCATTCTTTCTTAAATTAGTTACTTATTTATTTGAACATTTAAAGAAACTTTGCTTTGTATGCCCTTCCAAAATCAGTTGCCAGTGGCAGTTGTCTTATATTGCTAAATTATAGGTTCACACCTCCAGAACTGTTTCAAGGGGCAGATGGTCTGGTTAGGAGTCTGGGGTTGAGAGTTGTAAGGAGTAGTACTACTTGCTCTGTCCCTTGTCCCTTCCTCTCCACTTTTCCCTACTTGTCTCACTTATCCAGCCTTGTCCTGTTTGTTTCCTGGGATGAAGACTGTATGGGACACAGTGATGAAGATGATGCCAGCAAAAGTGGGAGAATCACCTATCTCCCACAGCCCCAACAGCTCAGGAATATGAACAGGCCAGGCATAGAGGTGGCACTTTGGCAAATAGAGGAGGTGGGAGAATAAGATATGGGTAGACGTGGGAGTGCTCCCCCCTCTAACGCTCCACAAAATAATGTTAACACTGAAGTAAAATAAATAAATAATGGGTGGTCATGGAGGGCAGATGACAGGAGGGGGTAAGGAGGTAGGGGCACTAGATAGACACAAGCATGAGGAAATAATGAAGGAAGAATAGATAAATGGAGGTTGGGGTGAACATAAGACAAGGGAGTAGCAGATTTTAATGACATGGGTTTAGTGTTGCCATATGTAATATAAGGGGCAGGGGTGACAAGAGCATTGTGACACTTTGGAAAAGGCAAGCTTTGTAGGACAAAATAGCTGGGAGCCATATATGATTTATATGTGTGTATTCAATGTTACGTCTGTGGTGTTTGTATGTTTGGTCAGGGCAGAGTTACCATCAGGGGGTCTGATGGCGGACAAGGGGCCAAGACTGCCAAGGGAGCCCACTTTGACTTGCTTGCCCACCCCTTTTTTGAATCAAACTTTAAAAAAAAAATAAAAAAAAAATTCCCAGCTTTGCGACAGATCCCAGTCTCTGATAGGCTGTAAACATATCGCTCAGTGACCTCATTAGCATGTGGTGCGCTACCAGTCTATCAGTGAATGGTTGCTGCTGCATCACATCAAAGAGGGAGAGAGCTGTAGAGGAAGAACGTAGGCAAAGACATATCAAGGTAAGTGAATTGAGGGGTATCTGCTCCTTTGCAAGAGGAGCAATTAAAGGACATAGTCAGGTAGTATCTGGAGCCACTCATGGTTCTGAAGTCTCTTGTTTGTGTAGAACGACCTGACATCACTGACACTGGTACTGTATTGCACTGCCTCGTTACTGCCAGAACACACTGTTTTCTCGGCGCATTAAATACACAAACCATGATATTATCAACAGCTGGCTCCTAACTGCTCATTTTCTATCTATATACAGCACAAATATAATGGAGATCATTATTATGGACTGTGGTTATATTTACTGAAGAACTAAATACTTTTGCAAATTAATAGAATGTATATATATACACCAATCACCCATAACATTAAAATAACTTGCAAGTGAAGTGAATAACGTTGATTATCTTGTTACAATGGCAACTATCTTTAACATTTCTGTTCATTGCTTATGTTTTTTTTTTTGTGGACTAAAAAGAAAAATAAAAAAAAATACTATCAATGCTGTGGTAAAAGTCTAAAAACTTTATTTATTTAAATATTTTAACTGGTAGTTTTATGAAATAATATTATATTAGGACTGAAGTATTAGCTATGGTCCATTGGTACTATCTTTTATATTGGTCAGTCATCATCTATTACTATGACATCATTAATGATTGAATAGCCTCTGGATTGTGTCGATTTAGGAAATGCCTTTGTTTTCCTGGTTCCAGCAGTGTAGTTGGACATCTCCAATATTTTCATGGCAGGAATTGTTTGATTGGTCTTATGAGAATTAGAAGTAAACTTAGAAGAAGGTGCATCTTTCTCCTCTGGCAACACAATTGGTTTGTTTGCTTTAGATTGGTTTCTCTTATTTCCACGAACTGCGGATATATAAACAGTAGAAAACCATCATTGATTTTGAATTAAGTTGATCATCTCAAAGTTGTAAATAATTTTTAAGGCCTAAACAGGCAATCTGTGGTTCTCCAGCTGTTGCAGAATTACATGTATCATAATGCTGGCACTTTTACAATTCTACAACAATTGCCTGCTTTAAGGAATTAACTGTTAAAAGAATATAAGTGTCTTTTCCTCACCTCCAATGGTAGCAATTTCTCTACTCGCTCCGGTTCATTATTAAGGGTATGGAAATCTTCATATGTATCTAGGCACAGATCTGTGTTTAAGAATGCTGGTTTGATGTTTTCTTCAACCTAGGAACAGATTAATAATCACTGTGTAAATGTCAAGACTTGATTGGTTCGGGTAGATATGAATGTATCTAGGACATAGTCATCATCATCATCTATTTATTTATATAGCGCCACTAATTCCGCAGCGCTGTACAGAGAGCTCACTCACATCAGTCCCTGCCCCATTGGAACTTACAATCTAAATTCCCTAACATACACACAGAGACCGAGAGAGACTAAGGGCAATTTAATAGCAGCCAATTAACCTACCTGCATGTTTTTTGGAGTGTGGGAGGAAGCCGGAGCACCTGGAGGAAACCCACGCAAACACGGGGAGAACATACAAATTCCACACAGATAAGGCCATGGTCGGGAATCAAACTCATTGACCCCAGTTCTAACCACTAAGCCACCGTGCTGCCCAATAGTCAATAAGGTGTCAGGCGCTGTCCCTGCACTGTCCATACATGCCGGGGATGGATGTCCATCTCCTGTGCCAAGCCGCGTAAGGCAACGGGACGTACTTCCGACTTTCGCTGTGTACGCATGCGCAGTAGGTCCTTCTATCTCCTGTATGTCGGCGGTCAGGTGCATCTGACCGCCGAAATCACATCCTTCAAATCAGGGGTCACATATTGGTATATAAGGCACCATTCTGGTGCCAGAGTATTGGTTTCACCAGCTCCAGCGTTCCTGACTCCAGTTTCCTTGTTCCTGTTGTTTGCTACTTTGGTCCTGACTCCTGGCTTGTTCCTGACTACCCTCTTGTCCTACGATTTGATACTATCTATTTAGACAGGGGCTCTGACAAGGGGCCAAGACTGCCAAGGGAGCCCACTGTGATCTGCCTGCCCACCCCTTTGAATTAAACTTAAAAAAACATTTAAAAAATATCCCAGCTTTGCGACAGATCCCAGTCTCTGATAGGCTGGAAACATACCAGCCTAACAGAGACTGGGCAGTATAGATTAATAGTACAAACGAGCTTCTGGGGGGTTTTCACTTTTAGTAGATGGCTGAAAAGTCCCTTTGCCACATCAAAATAACATTATATTTATATATAGGCAGAGGTGGGGAACAGATGTCAGCCTGTACTTTCAAGTAAAAGACTTTTGGTGAAACTGGGTACATTTTATGAAGAACAGAGCAAGATTAACAAAAATGAAAATATACAAATGTGATACAAGTCATAGAGAATTTCATGTATCAGAATGCTTAGATAACCATGGCTTTCCCAAGCCCACTTTAGGGAATGAATTGTTATAAGTTAAAAACATTTAAGTGTTATTTCCTCACCTCCATTGGTAACACGTTGTCTTCTTGTTCCATTTCATCAATGAGGGTCTGGAAATGCAAATCTATGTCCGGGGACAGAATTGTGTCTAATAATGCCAGTTGGATAATTTCTTCAACCTAGGAACAGATTCGTAATCACTGTGTAAATGTCAGAATTTAATTGGTGCGAGTACACATAAATGTATCTTGGACATAGTAATTAAGAATTATTTGCGAATGTGCAAAGGTGCGGCCCTGCAGAGAAAATACCGTTATGATGTCATGACACTATGATTGCACCTGTTTATACAGGTTCTCCTAGGGATTGGTGCTACTAGATGGTGGTGACTGCCAGGGTGTAAAACTGTGCTCCTTCTCATACGAGGAGCTGGGGAATTGCGAAGTTCCATTTTCATTATGGACTGAGTAAAAAACAGCACTTCAATCTCCTTACATGTAAAACCAGATATATTAACTTACAAAAAGATATATAAATGAGCTTCTGGGGGTATTTCACTTTTAGTAGATGGCTGAAGAGTCCCTTTGCCCACTCAAAATGATATTATATTTACTTATAGGCAGGTGTGGGGAACAGATGTCAATCTGTACTTTCAATGAAAAGACTTTTGGTGAAACTCGGTACATTTTATGAAGAACAGAACATTTTTATAGCCACAAATAACAAGATTAACAAAAATAAAAATATACAAATGTGATACAAGTCATAGAGAATTACATGTATCACAATGCTGGCACTTATAGTTTTACAACAATCAGATAACCATGGCTTACCCAAGCCCACTTTAGGGAATAAATTGTTAGAAGTTAAAAACATTTAAGTGTCATTTCCTCACCTCCATTGGTAACTCATTGTCTTCTTGCTCCATTTCATCAATGAGGGTCTGGAAATCCATATTTCTGTTTGTGGACAGAATTGTGTCTAATAATGCCGGTTGGATAATTTCTTCAACCTAGGAACAGATTCGTTATCACTGTGTAAGTGTCAGAATTTAATTGGCGCGAGTACACATAAATGTACCTTGGACATAGTAATTAAGAATTATTTGCGAATGTGCAAAGGTGCGGCCCTGCAGAGAAAATACAGTTATGATGTCATACACCTATGACTGTGCCTGTTTATACAGGTTTTCCTAGTGATTGGTGCTACTAGATGGTGTTGACTGCCAGGGTGTAAAACTGTGCTCCATCTGATACAAGGAGCTGGGGGATTGGGAAGTTCCATTTTCAGTATAGACTGGGCACAAAACAGAACTTCAATCTCCTCATATGTAAAACCAGATATACTATCACAAAATACTATATTTAAATGAATAGTAATAAAGAACCAATGTCCTCTTACTATTATCTCATCTTACTAAGATAGAAATGAGTTTTCAAGGAGATATCCATTGTAAGAGTTGCTATTAATTACTGGAGTGATCCAGAGAGGATGGTAAGCAGGACTTCCAGAGTGACATTTATTTACAGTCATGGACAAAAGTTTTGTGAATGACACAAGTATTGTTTTTAGCAAATTTTGCTGCTTCAGTATATTTAGACCTTTTTGTCATATGTTGCTATGGTATACCGAAGTAAAATTACTAACATTTCATAAGTGTCAAAGGCTTTTATTGACAATTACATTAAGTTCATGCAAAGAGTCAATATTTGCAGTGTTGATCCTTCTTTTTGAAGACCTCTGCAATTCGCCCCGGCATGCTGTCAATCAACTTTTGGTCCACATACAGACTGATGGCCCGTTCTTGCCTATCAATGCTTGGAATATGTGGGTTTTTGTTTGTCCACCTGCCTCTTGAGGATTGACCACAAGTTCTCAATGGGATTAAGGTCTGGAGATTTTTCTGGCCATGGACCCAAAATTACAATGTTTTGATCCCCGAGCCACTTAGTTATCACTTTTGCCTTATAGCTAGGTGCTCCATCATTCTGGAAAAGGCATTGTTCATCAATAAACTGTTCTTGGATGGTTGGGAGAAGTTGCTCTTGGAGGATGTTTTGGTACCATTCTTTATTCATGGCTGTGTTCTTAGGCAACTTTTTGATTGAGCCCACTCCTTTGGCTGGGAAGAAACCCACACATGAAAGGTATCTGGATGCTTTACTGTTGGCAAAACACAGGACTGATGGTAGCGCTCATCTTTCCTTTTCCAGACAAGCATTTTTCCAGATGCCCCAAACAATCTGAAAGGGGATTCATCAGAAAAAAATGACTTTATCCCAGTCCTCAGCAGTCCAGTCCCTGTACTTTTTGCAGAATTTCAGTCTGTCCCTGATGTTTTTCCTGGAAAGAAGTGGCTTCTTTGCTGGCCTTCTTGACACCAGGCCATCCTCCGAAAGTCTTCGCATCAGTGTGCATGCAGATGCACTCACACCTGCCTGCTGCCATTTCTGAGCAAGCTCTGCACTGGTGGTGCCCCAATCCCACAGCTGAATCAACTTTTGGAGACGGTCCTGGCGCTTGCTGGGCATACTTGGGCTCCCTTAAGCCTTCTTCACAACTATTGAACCTCTCTTCTTGAAGTTCTTGATGAATCTTACTAGCAGCAATATCCTTGCCTTTGAAGCCCCTTTTGTCCAAAACATTGATGACTACACGTGTTTCCTTTCAGGTAACCATGGTTAACAGAGGAAGAACAATGATTTCAAGCACCACCCTCCTTTTAAAGCTTCCATTCTGTTATTCTAACTCAATCTGCATGACAGTGTGATCTCCAGTCTTGCTCTTGTCAACATTCTCACCTGTGTTAACGAGAGAATCACTGACCTGATGTGAGCTGGTCCTTTTGTGGCAGAGCTGAATTGCAGTGGAAATGTTTTTTGGGGGGTAAAGTTCATTGTCATGGCAAAGATGGACTGAGCAATTCATCTGATCACTCTTCAATGCAAATTGCCATCACAAAAACTGAGGCAGCAGACTTTGTGAAAAATAATATTTGTGTCATTCTCAAAACTTTTGGCCATGACTGTATTTCCAGCATCTGACTTCCCATCTCTCACTGCGATCCTGCAAACAGTAATGTAGAACATTGCTGGAGAACACTTGCCAAAGCAGAAGGTGAGCGAGCTCCTTACACACCCCGCTGCCAAATGACCACATTTGTGCAAATTAAATACCGGGATAATATGTGGCTAGTAAATGATCATTAGTATGTTTTTAGATGATAATGTATCTTATTTTACCAAGAGAAATGAAAACCTGAAGATCATATAGAACAATACAATACAGACTGGTGCCATTGGTGACCTGTATAACAAGTATTTTACCTGTGACATGAACTCCGGCCGATCACACAGAGTCTCTATGTAATGTAGATGTTCTGTTTCAGGTGAGTCCTCTGATGGGCGTCCTTCTACTCTCTTTGGGAGCTTTACACCACGTGGCCAAATTAGTGTCTCCATATAGCCTGGGGCGATCTTTCGGTGTTGTCTATAGAGATGTCTCTTCAGCAATTTCTTCTGTCTTTTATGTTTTATTTTCCAGTTACCTGTTGGGAGAAGAAGAGAGTCTAGAAACAGATTAGTGAAGGCCTGTCAATAAAATTCTATACAGTCACAGTACACAGGATGTAAAAGTCACGTCTTCATAAACTCATTGTAGGGCCCAGGTCAAACACTTGATAAGAGAATTCTTCTTTCTACATACCTGCTCGCACACGTCTATTAGTGTGCACAGTGCTCTTTTTGTGAATACTGGCCTGTACTGGACTCTCAGAGTTTGCATTGATCTTTATTTTCATCACTGATTGTGCTTTGTTTTTAGCCTGCTCGTCATAGATGTCCCCTTGTACAGCAGTTTCAGTCATTGCAGTTATCTCTTCATGTATGCCAGCTTCTGATGACCCTTCTGTCTCCATATCGTTGTCATATGTTTTTCTTGCTTCTGCCTGCCGCTGGATTGATGCCTCTATCTGCTTTGCTTCCTCTTGCTCAGATTGTATGAACCTAAACCACACAAAATCAGTTCAGAAATGGGATAATAAAGTGGATAGCCTATTGTTATGCTAGTTTAGGGAGAAAAACTTACTTCTTAGCCATCTTGTAGAAGATCTTACAATCAGCTTCACTCGTTTTTATCCATTCTCTTACAGTATAGCGCACAGCTTCATATCAGGATGAAGACGCGTAAGGGAACGAAGTACTGGACTGTGAATAATAAAATTAGATTACAGTTTAGTTTAATATTATTTATACAAACATTGTAGTTCTTCCAAACATGTGTTACTAGAACAGTGAGAAGCGCTGTGTATATTACAACAAAAACATCATCTGTAATGTGAATTGACATTTGATTAGCAAACAATTTATTTACTGTTCCATCTCTGTTTTCACTTGGGGCTTTAAAATGAAATGTTTTTTGATTCACTGTCATTGGTTCTTCAGTATTGTTCGCAGTTTGTAATTGCAGGGACATAGGGGCTGTAAATATTATATTTAAAATATCTAACTGACACATAGTGTGGTGTATGTGATTCTGGTAATCATATTCTAGCTGATGCGAATATCCATGTACAATAATTGAGATTTGGAATGACAGTACTCTGCGCATTTTACTTTTCCAATATTTAAATTCTATTGAAAAATGTAGATTTTTTTAACTAGCAAAAATACAAATAATACGTTTCTCTCCTAGTTCAGCTGTTGTTTATTTAAGAGTACCCATTGCCTACACAAAGTGGAGGGAGCCATTGTGTTGACTGAACCAATATTCATGCCTCATATCTCAATGTCATTAGATTCTAGTGTATTTATGTACTACATTCTCAGGACTATTGTTTCAGCCCACAAAGTTAATTTACACCCACTGAAGAATGAGACAAACCTGCCCCACTGTAGAAAACTGCTCATACATATTTCCTACTGATAATGGTAATGGGACCATCCCCACCCCAGTAGGCATCATTGCTGGTCCAGGTTTCAAAGGACCATTCACTTTAAAATAAAGAAGGGGGCACCCTCTCAATATCCTGGATTAGCCCCTGTGCTAGACAACTTGGGCTAATTTCCTCTATAAATGGGAGACCACAAACGATTATGCAAATAAAAATCTCTAAAAAAAACCTTTTTATTTGTTTTAAAACTTTTTTGGTATAATGGACAAGGATCTTAGTGACTCATGTGCATTCTGTTGGATCACTGAGATGTCATAGTTGGCATTTTGGGTCATAGCCTAGGGGCGATCAGGAGGAGTGCCATCATTGATCAGCAGGGGGCTGGTACCCTCTGGAAGGGTAGGGATGCTGTTTTTTCTGACTTCCCTATAAAGGTACAAGCCATTTGCTGAACAGATGAAATATAATATCTGGAGTTTCATACACCTCTGATTGAAGCCACATAAAGGAAACTTTTCTATATATAAGTTTCCTGTAGACTGGAGCCCCATATGGTTTTTGGACCTATTGAATTTGTATGGATTGTTATGCCTACAGTTGTATTCTTGAACACAGCATCTCAGTATCGAGGTTCACGCACAAATTAAACATTTTAAAGTGCATCCATCATCTACAGACTTTGAAGGCCATTATGATAATGTGCAGAGTGCTGTCACTGACTCCTATTAAATTGAATTGATATTCAGGAAATATTTGCCTCATTCCACAACTGTCTATGCATTTAAGGATGTTTTGTTTTACCCCAATCATACCAAACAGCAGAATGAATTAACTGTCTCTCTGATATATCTATAAATTTGGCAAAATGTTACTTTGTAAATACAATGTAACATTACTTTGCCATGAATAGGAAAAAAAAGCAAAACACACAGATTTTATCATTGCTACTTTGGTCTTTTGTAGAAACTCCTGTTGAAACGTGAAATTCAATTTGTGTAAAATTTAGCTGTAAGTTCATCCATATCTAGTTAATAAGCCTCATGAATAATGGTTCTGCACAAAATAGCAGCTTCCTCTGTGTGTAGCTAATAGATGCACTTTAATGATAATGACTAACTCGTTTACACTGCGCCTATTTTTGCAGGGAGGTGAAGATTGTACAAACTTGTGAACATTACATCAAAGTCCAACTTTCTATCCCTTTATGACCATAATTTTCATTGCAATAAACTTCTTAAGCTTTAATAAAATGTATTAATAAAGTAATAGAATACCAATACATATCAATATAAATAATATAACATAAATTTGAGATCTAAATCGAAATGTAAAATAGAAGATACAGTATGGTACATGCATGTCAAAAATCTTAATCTAAATAATAGATCAATAATATGAATTCTGCGATAATTTATAGATGTATATTAATACATGTACACATATATATATATATATGCATTCTATGAACGGGAAGGGAAAATGTATTCTATAGCTTTCACCATATTCAAAAATATAGATACAACCTATTATTTATAACCTTTACATCTGGCAGATATGTGACTTGCTGGTATCCCCACTTTAGGCTGAATTAATCTGGTATCGGTTGTCATGTTCCATCAACTAACTAACTGAGCCCAAGTTAAAGCTTCGCCCCTCACCTTTACTCAGTGGAAGAAGCCATTTGATAAAGATTATGGCTGGGAGTCAGTAAATAGGAAGTTTGTATTCTTATTAGTGTTAGCTCAGGTCATACAATGGATGCATCCATTGTATATCATACCTCTTACTATTGTGAAAATAAAAATAGGAACTAAATAAACCATTCCCCAAAAATGCCCCAAACACAATTCCGAGTTACCTAAAGCCCAGAATTTGCACATTACATTTTAAATGAATTACTTAGGGATATAATGTACCAGACAAATGTATACTTTATGAAACAGGTCATATTAGCAAATATGCATTAATAAATTGAGACATTAATATTCTATTTAGTTACAATTATCTTAAGTAATTTTAAATGTGTTTGTGGCAGAATAACGTGGAGTGACAATATTTTTTTTTATAATCATAGAATACAAGTTGCATAATATAGAAATACATTTTGTAACTTTCACAAATGTGTATGAAAACATTCCCATTTAATGTCAAGGTTTAAGTTGTCTGACACTTGTATGTAACCAATACCTCACTACAAGTTTTTACCCTCTTATATCAACCAGTTAGGAGGTTGTTCCGTCCCAGGCTATCATTTGTAGTACCAAGGATAGTCTTGTTGGAGTCATTTGGCAGAATAGTCACACTATTAGAGGTCACAACACACACTGGTCTTAGTATCTCATTGCCCCAAATAATTGTGGGTGGAACATTAGGGCTCGATACTGTGGATAGTTGTGAGTTTATTTCCTGTTTATTGAGGAAACTCATGGTGACCTTGAAAATAGCAGTAATTGTGCGTTATTATTTACAGAGATATTCCTTATAACATAATAAAACATTGTTCATACAATATCATCAGTATATACATCATCTTTCAAATAAGTTGTGGTACATTTTCTATCTTTAAATATAGCCATAATAATGTGTTTCTTTCATTTATGGTAAAGGATTTGGGGAACTTCAGTATTTATAATATGAAACAACAGTGTAAACACAAAAATTATCAAATGCCTATTAAAACTCATTTGTGTTTACCTTGGTACAATAGGTCTTGTCTATTCTATGTATGAACCCAGTAGGATTGAGCTGTGGACCATATGTCTGATTAGATATATAGACAGTGTTTGTGTCCAGGGGCGCTGAGAGGTGGGGTAGCGGGTACAAATGTTTGGGGCCCGGCCTGCCTTGGGCCCCCAGGCTCACAGTCCGGTATGTTTTTTCTCCCACTGTGTGTGGAGGGGAGCCCAGAAAATTGCAGCACCGGGGCCCCAAATTACTCTTGGCGGCCCTGTCTGTGTCTGGTCACTTCCACAAAGCTCAACAGCTATGAGCCAGTGTGAATATCAAGTGGAAAGCCAATTTGTAAGGCAATAGTATAGGGATTCTTTGTGAATACCAGCAATGCCACAATGGGGGAGCACAAGTACAGCGTGAGATTTCTAACCAAAAAAGATTAAACATCATTTATTGGACTTATAAGAACACATAATAAGAATGATTGTGCTGAAAGTGGTATCAACAAAAACATCCAAATACTCTATTTATGGGTGAAACAGTAGAGCAAAAGGTAGTGGACACTATAATAATAATAATAAAAAAATAATATTATTGATAATATTAATAATTAATTATAATTTGCATAACACCTTAACAAGCCCCCTATAGTGTAGGTAACTCAGAGTTGTATATATAGTACCAGCAATCTATGCTCTATCTATCAATACAATTTCCGCTCATGTTATTTCTTTAAATCAATCCAGCAGCCTGCCTTTACCTAAAGTATTATAAATACTTTCATGATTTCTGTAATAACCAGGTTGTTTAAACTGACAAATCTTAAAATGCTTATTAGGACTTACCTGTATTTTCTCTGGTGCAAAGTGTAAGTATATACAAGTATATATATCTACAGGTGCTGTATATTCTGTGTGAAAACCAAGTAGGATTCAGCTTTGGACCATATATCTGATGATAGACAAGGAGCTGGTGTCTCTGTGTCCCATTACTTCCACGATGCTCAACAGATATGAGGCAGTTTGAATATCTCAGGTGGGATGATGCGTCATGTTCTAGAGCACAAATCAAAAATAAACAGCCTCAGCTACTAGCATGTGCCGAGACCAGTACATCATTTACTGGTTTATTTCCATGGGGTGATCACTTGCCTATACTAGTGAATAATTCAAATTTGTTAAAACATGTATAGATTTACTAGCAGTAGTAGACCTTTTCTCTGGGTTAAAAAGTTCTCATGATTTCAATTATTTTAGTTTTTCACGAGATAGTTTAGATCATAATATTATATGCAACAATACTAGGCAATAAGAGGTGTTATGGAGTTAAGGAAGAATTATGGGTGATGAATAAATCAAGAACAATTAACTTTTAACTCTTTCTATTACTAGTTTGGCTGGTCTTTATCTGGTGTCATGGAAGACAATCTAAATTTCCTCCACCTCTGTTTCTGTGTAAATTTGAAACTTCAGTACCTAGTAAACATGAGATGCATTGTAAGAAATATTGGAGGGGGTGTCTGCGCTAAACAATAACAGTAAGAGTGTAAAATATTAAAAGTCTCATTCCCTATTTAATAAAACAATATACCAAATTTAATAATATATAAATATAATACATTCATAAAATTAAAAAATGAAAAATAGAAACATAAACAAAAAACTTATCGATAAATAATGCCAAGTGTATCTAATAATGACATAAAACTTATGCATCTATATGTTCATTAAAAATATACACATACTGATAGAAATGAACCAATCAGCTGTATATCACTTGCAATACATGACAATAATGTCAGTTTGTATGAATAACTGTAGCCGGATTCTTAGTCACCAATGGTTGTAAATAATAATCGATAATCGCAGAGAGATTTGATATAATACTATTGATCCCAGAAGTCTGATGAGAATTGTAGCTGATACAGACAAGGTATTACCGATTACGATAGATGAAGCAGGAATGAAAGGAGAATATTGCCGGCTGTAAATATTGTATATGATGTGGTTCAAGTTCTAAATGGTATGATCCTTGACGCGTTTCAGTGCTACTGAGCACTTTCTTACAGCCAGCAATATTCTCCTTTCATTCCTGCTTCATCTATCGTCAGAACTTGATTAAGATTTGTCTTTCCATATCGATATACAGGATTTGGAGACCTACGAATGCTACTATAACATCTATGGGCTCATTGTTTATTTACAACTTCACTGAGTTTCAATACACTCATTGCACAGTGCACTTTTTCGTTTTCATTCATCAGTGACTGTTTTTTTATTGCTAGTAGCCGGCTACAGTTATTCATACAAACTGACATTATTGTCATGTATTGCAAGTGATATACAGCTGATTGGTTCATTTCTATCACTATGTATATATTTTTAATGAACATATAGATGCATAAGTTTTCTGTCATTATTAGATACACTTGGCGTTATTTATCGATAATGTTTTTGTTTATGTTTCTATTTTTCATTTTTTTATGAATGTATTATATTTATATATTATTAAATTTGATATATTGTTTTATTAAATAGGGAATGTGACTTTTAATATTTTACACTCTTACTGTTATTGTTTAGCGCAGACACCCCCATCAATATCTCTTATATGTAATTTAAATCGGGTATACCCACTACCCGTTGTGACTGCAGCTTTACTTTATACATTACAGCCAATAGCGCCAACTAGGGTTTAAGTTTGGGTACTGTGACTCTCGGGGCAATCCTTATTCAGGCTAGTCCTGATAGCCACACCCTTTCTTTCTATGAGACACATTGTGAATGTAACACAAAACTCGCTGATATTATGTAGAATATTGAAATTACTTTAATATGTGTAATAACATCTGTAAATAACAATTGTGTATTAGTGCTCAGTGATTTCTTCTCTTAATTTTCTTGAAGACCAAGAAACATTTAATCTATTTTTCAAGCCACCCTTCAGGTGATAAACCTTTTCCTACCCCTGCTCCCCTACTCCCAGCTGTGCAGGCCTTTACTCAGAAGCTATGTGTACAAACATAGGTCTCTATGCACTAACATACATAGGTCCCTGGTGCTCCATTTTTGAAAAAGAGCTTCAACATATATAATACTTAGGTAATACATATAACAGCTCTGCCCATAAGTGGAACAGAGCTGATCTCTGCCATCGCAGAGGTGATGAAGGTTTTAGTGCATGGTAATAATTAATCACATACCATGAGTCCACTCCATAATCTGCCTTACTCTTGTTCTGGACATCTCCATCCCCCTCTCCCGATAGACAGCTATGTAAAGCAGCCCTCCGGTAGCAAATATGGAATAAATAGAGGAAATGCAATGCTTTTTCCCCCATACTTCCCTTGATGTGTGAACCTCACAGTTTCTTCTGAAATTGACTGCTAAAGCATAGTGCACACTGTTCATTATATTACATCAGGTGTCCTGTAGGACCACTGGCTCACTCCTCCGTGTCTTACACTCTGGTCTGTAGTGTGTAGGCCAGATCAGAGACCGACACAGCGTCAGACTGGCCCTTCGGGGAGATCCTTGGTGGACCCCACTGCTGAGGATCAGAAGGCAATCACCAGGGCCCCCACGATCTTCCATTTGTTGCTGTGCACAATGAAAGAAGTTCAGGAGAAGTCTGAGCTACTCTTTAGTACAGATTGTTGCTCATGCAGGAACTACTCATTGCCTCTACTGTGCTCCAATTGGCTGACATCACACAGTCACTCAACCAATTGGAGTATAGACATGCCCCCTGATCACACTGCAACAGAGGAAGATGGAGGCAGCACAGCAGGAAGAGGTAAGTATGTGGGAGCTGGTGTGTCAGTGTGTTTGAGACAGTGTGAGTCAGTATGAATGAGAAATGTGTCAGTGTATAAAAAATGTATGTGTATGTATATGAGATATGGATTGTGTTTGTGTTCCCAGGTGTATGAGAAATGTGTACTGTAAATGTGTCAAAAACATAGTGCCAATACTTAATACAAGCAGAATGTCTTTGGTAAACTGTAGGCATTCTTGAACATCTACAACACATACCTGTGTCTATGCAATCACATCCCCCTCTATTCATATAGGCCTAGCTCTAATTTCGTAACATATTAGCTGTCATTCTTGATGTTTGTCGAAAGCTGATTTTTATCTATGTACTATCTTGTATTGATTGCTAAGCAGCAATGATTTATTATAATTAATCTCTTTAGGGCCGTGTGGGGTACCTTTTTATTTTATATTGATTATCCACTGGGTACAGATGACACTCCATTCTTCAATAGGTGCTATTATTCTGTCAATGGGACCCCAGCTGATTCTGTTATACTCACTGGCAACAAAGTATAGGTCGCCCCCAAATGTCATCACACCCATCCTAACTTAATTCTTCATCAGCTGAGCAGTCAGTGTGTGTGTGTTTGTTTGTCAGTGTGTGTAAGACAGTGAGTGTGTGTCAGAGTTAACCTTTGTTTGACAGGTGCTATAGAGTTGTAAGTTTGGTCATCTGTATCCATGAGATCACTTTTGGGGAATACACAGTCCACGCTCTCTCCCTTATAGCTATATGTTCTCCCACCGAGGCTGCTCTACATTGTAGTGTGCTTCCCCCTTATATGTATATGTCTCACCCACCCATACTGTACATTGCGGTTTTCCTGCTTATATGTATGTGTTCTTACACCCCATCTGTCACCCCCCCCAGCCTGCTGTGTTGCTAAATACCCTCTCTGCCATACTCCCCCTCGCTGATATCAGACACCCCAATATTATGACACAACTCCCTCCACCCCGTCCATACTGCCAAATACCCCCTGTGCCACACCCCCCACACCCTGCTGTCAGACAACCCATCTACCACAACTCCCCCCTCAACTGCTGTCAAACATCCCATCAGCCACATTCCCTGTTGCCAGGCACCCCATTTGCAACAGCTCCAAACCCCCGCTGCTGCTGCTAAACACCCCATCTTCTTCACTCCCCTCCCAGCTGCCAGACAACCCATGCTGCCACTGGCCCCACCAACACGTTGATCCTCTCTTCTGCCAGAAGTCTCCTGTTGCTGTATCTCATCTGCGACCATTCTCCCCTATCAGACACTACGCTGGTCTCCATGCACAACTTTAAAAGCTGCACTGGAGACATTAGAATAGAGAGAGAGAGAGAGAAAAAAAAGTGATTGCATTCAAGAGCATGTATAGTATTTCTATATATTACTATGATTATAAGTATATAATTGTGTTCAATTTTTAGGATTCAGATGCAAAATATTTAAATTATAGATAATATATAAAGTAAATCATGACATGTTTTTGTTTGAAGTTTTTGGTATGAGCGCAGGCAACCTTCATGCATTTACTTTTATAAATGTCAAACTCCATTCATACCACTGTCCATCCAATGACCTCTGCCTGTTACTGTAGCTTCACTATCTATGACTGCTAAGGCGCATGTTGCGTAAAAGTCGCTCTGCTGATTCCTTAGCTGAAGATTTACGAACTTACACTAGCATTAATGTAGGCACAAAAACTGTGCGTCGGGAGCTTATTGGAATCGGTTTTCATGGCCGAGCAGCTGCATGCAAGCCTCACATCACCAAGACCAATGCCAAGCGTCAGATGCAGTGGTGTAAAGCACACCGACACTGGACTGTGGAGTAGTGAAAACGTATTCTGTGGAGTGATCAATCACGCTTCTCAGTTTGG
This sequence comes from Mixophyes fleayi, assembly GCF_038048845.1. Taxonomy (NCBI): domain Eukaryota; kingdom Metazoa; phylum Chordata; class Amphibia; order Anura; family Limnodynastidae; genus Mixophyes; species Mixophyes fleayi. The sequence continues at coordinate 79,877,896 of NC_134410.1, forward strand.
CAATCAATTAGGCGAGTCTGGGTTTGACAGATTACCGGGAGAACGTTACCTGCTTGACTGCATTATGGCAACTGTGAAGTTTGGTGGAGGAGGGATATTGGTATGGGGCTGTTTTACAGAGTTTGGGCTAGGCCCCTTATCTCCAGTGAAGGGCAATCTTAATTGCAGTATACCAAGACATTTTGGACAATGTTATGCTTCCAACTTTGTGGCAACAAAGGCAAAGCCCTTTTCTATTCCAATATTACTGTGCCCCAGTGCACAAAGCAAGGTCTACAAAGACATGGTTTGGTGAGTTTGGTGTGGATGAACTTGACTGGCCCGCACAGAGCCCTGACCTTAACCCCATCAAGCACTTTTGGGATGAACTAGAATGGAGAATGCGAGCCAGGCCTTCTCATACAATAGGTGTCTGACCTCATAAATGCTCTACAGAATAAATGGGCACAAATTCCCACAGAAACACTCCAACATCTTGTGGAAAGCCAAGAAGAGTGGAAGCTGTTATCGCTACAACAGGGGGACCAACTCCATATTAAAGTATATGTATTTAACTACAATGTCATTACAGTTAATGTAATGGTCAAGCTTCCAAATACTTTTGTCCATATAGTGTATATATGCAAAAATCCTTGATAACTCATACAATAAATGCTCAATATTCAAAGTTCAAGCATATATTTTAAAAAGACTTATTATAATTATTCATGTACCACATGCACGTAACATTTAAGCCCATACTCAGCACTGTCAACCTGTGAGGAGATCTGGAAATAATATACTGTGTCTGTAAGGACGTGCTAATAAACAATTTAGCAGTGTGTGCATTTGAATATATACACATACAAATGTTTATTTCCTTTTGTGCATGGCTTAAGTCTAAAATACTGCTGGCTTTTCGCCCATTTAAGGAGAGCTCCTCACACAACCATTGTTTTTTTTTAAGTCCCAACTGTATCGCTTTAGATCACAGTCCACACCTTTTTCCACTGACTACATAAGTTCTCCGTTTGACTGAGCAGCTCGGTTAATGGTTTCTAAAACAACTAAGAATTTTATTTCAGACAATGTCTCCCTGTCTTCAGACAGTAAAGATCATCACTGTGCCCATCTGCTTTGGTTGATTAATGCTTGTCTCTGGAGCAAGGCATGATGGGACAAGTAGCTAATGCAAGAAGCCTGCAGAGTCCAGGGCTTAAAGTAGCATGAAATTCATGGGTACCAGCCTCAGACTAAAAAAAAAAAACACAAAACATAAAAAACACAAAAAAAACAACAACACAAGGACACCACACTTGCCATACTTCAAATACAGACTCTTGCAAAGTTGTGTCACCATGGCAAAGTTGCAGCTTCATAGAAGTAAAGTATGGTGGCTTAGTGGTTAGCACTTCGGTCATGAGTTTGAATTTCTGATTATGGCCTTATCTGTGTGGTATTAGGTTAATTTCCTGCTATTAAATTAACCTTAATCTCTCTCTGTCTGTGTGTGTTAGGGAATTTAGACTGTAAGCTTCAATGGGGCAGGTAATGATGTGAGTTCTCTGTACAGTGCTGTGGAATTAGTGGCACTATATAAATAGCTGATGATGAAGCAGATAATGGAGGGTGTCTATTACAAACTTAATGTAGCCGTGGTGAAGGGAGCTCTTAAATATAATGTGGAGAGGTGTAACTGTGATTAATGTGCAAAAGCCTTCCACTGTGACATTTTACAAGGTTAAACGATAAATTGCATATTGAATATCTAGCTAATCTTCTTGTAGGCGCTGCAATATCCTCCGCAGTGACAGTTGCAAGCACATTATGTACCATTAAGTGTTAAATCCCGCAAAAATATACATCACATTGGTGTCTTTTTCAATATAGTTTTTTGATCAAGTCATTTGGTGATATATGTACTAGACTCTAGTACATATATCACCAAATTTGACTAGTAACTAGAGACTTCTGTGAATACACATAGCTGCAGGATATCACCTTCAACCAGGATGAACCTAAATAATATTTAAATGTGTCACAGTTATCAGCCCACAGTATAGTGGAATAAAGCCAATAGTATATTAATATGCTGTCGATGTGGGTGAACAGTCTTGAATATCAGAACAGATCTGTTAGCCATGAAACCACCACACAAATGCTTAATGAATGCTACCATATTTCTGTGACGATTCGTCCCAAATAACAGTTTTATAAACATTTACTGATATTCAGCATTTTTACTGAAAAACCTAAACTACATTAAAACAAAAGTAAAAGTAATAGCATTTACAACACAGGGGTACTTAGGAATGTCAAATAAGTGGTTCACAACTATATACTTCTGTGTGTATTATTGTAGTAACAGGAAGATATATTCTTTTCTTAACAATTTTTTTCTTAATGGTGATAATTTTATCTTCTTTCCTGTTGTCAGTAAATTTACTGATTCTTAGCAATCTCAACTTGTTCTATGTCTTTACCTGGATACACATTATCCACATGTGTCTGCAGAATTTTCTTTGCTCACCCAAACCGGCCCGTCATCATGGAAGCCCAAAGTCAGTAAAAGATGAGATAATAGAACTGATGTAAATATAGATAAGTATTAAAATACTTAAATTTTTTTTAATTACTTCCACTTTACAAGTCTAATTAAACCATACAGGTCAGGGTTGGACAAAACCCTGGATCGATGTAGCCGCACCAAACATTTGAGGGTAATCCCTATAACTCTCAACAGGTGTGCATGATCCCTGGCTCCGAAGATTGTTCCTTTGGCTTCTAAGTTGAACCAACAGGATTGAGTCCAATATGTTTGGCTCCCTCTGCCGTACACCAGCTACTTCCTGTCTATGGAATACTAGCTTTGTTGCATATTTACTAAAAAAGGTGAGTTCACAGTTATTTAAATATTGCTGCTTTTTACTGTAAATTTTCAAGTTGGACCTATGAGTACAATAAGAATCGGCAGCGGTATAAGATGGAAATCTGTACGACCGCTTTATGGTTACGTTCTTGCAGTTCTGTTGGATTTTGAAACGATTGGCACAGTCGTTATAGTTACCACTGCAGGACCTTTCACAAGAATAACCAAAGGTTACTGGCCTTTATCCACTGTCAAAATGTTTATGTCTATTCCTCTCAAATCCCATTCAAAATACATAAACAGCACCAGAAGGTATTAATTGCTGTGGTACGCATGTGTGGTACCCCAAAGCCCTGTTGAACAGCACAGAGGAGTGCATAAACGCTTTTAAAATGCAGGGCTACAAGGAGTTAATTGTGCTCCTGAAAACTTGTGCCCAGGAGTGATTGACAGGAGGAGGATGAAGGCCCTGATTGGCTGGGGAAGTAACAGGAAGAGGATGTGCAGGAAGGAGAAGAGAGAGAGAGAGCAGCATGGTAGAAGGAACAAGGGGGAGGATGTGCAGCCGAGCAGAGAGAAGATAAGCTGCTGCCAGAACTGTGACATTGCCAGCAAAGCGGACGGAGAACAGCTGGGGACACGCAGCGGGGCGCCAAAGACAATCTCCACTAACTGCAGAACCGTCTCCAGGTAAGACCCTAGCCTGCAGTGTATTGCACACACCCCAGTGTCAGAGGGAAGAGTGATGAGAGAATCTATCCAAAACTGACATTGCATTCTTGTACCAGGAAGAATTGTGAGAGCTTTTCCCCCAGATCATACCTATACACAGGCTGCAGGGAACAATTAAGATGGTCGTTTCAGCTATATCCTGTGTGTGTGTGTGTGTGCTGATATCTGGACATTATACTCTGCTGCAGAGCACATGTGCTGATATTCATTGACTGTTGAGAGAACAGCGCCATCTTGTGGCTGAAATGAGCAACAGCCCTGTTTTCTACTATAATACTTAACCCTTGATGGAAACCTCTGCAGGACATTGGAACACTACCCAAATTCCTGTGCACAGGTCAGCCCAGGACTGAGTGGAAAATATGGTAACGTTACTGGGGATAATATTGGTGCACCAAATGTTTTAGATGATGTTAATGTTATGTGATTTACCTAAGAATTGATTTATTAATATTGAAGGTGTGACATTCAGTGTTAGTGGTACCGCTGCAATTCAAGTTAACTCAGCAGTAGATGCTAAAAGTGGGGCGCCTGACCCATAGGGAATAGCACGGTACCCCAAACACCTGAATAAAAAGTAGCCCTCTAGTGGGCGCGGTAGTGACCGTAAGAGTCTTGATGGGTTATTATCGATGGTTATTGTATCATCACCAGTCAGATATTGTTAACGTGAAAGTAGTAACTGTGATTACCAGTGTGCCTTATTAGACAATGTGTATTGAAGATGTTATCGTTATTCTGCCTTATACTCATCAGGTGTATGTTATATGTTAAATGCTATTGTGCTCTATGCTGATCAGACGCATTATTTTGTCATTACTATTGAGCTGAAGGGATCAGTGGCGCGGTGGCTTACCAAAACTATCCTTACCGCATTCTCAATAAAATCAAGTTGTTTGACCAATCTTTGTCCCTTTCATTGAAGTATTTATCTCCTGACCACCGGATATCCAAAAGAGAAAAGAACCTGACTCGTATCTGGGAGACAAGGTAAGGGAAGTATTTCCCATCAGTACTCGACCACCACACATGGCAATAGCACATACTGAGCTCATTATATTTGTCATGTTCCAACTGAGAGCCGTTTGCCACATGTGAACAAGAGGAGACCCTCCCCCCTCAGTAACTCTTCAGGTGGGCAAGGAAACACTTCTGCTTCATGTGTGTGTTCTCTGATGTCTAAGAAGATGAGATTTATAGTCAAATTGTTTTCCACACTGATTACACTTATGGGGCTTCACCCCTGTGTGTTTTCTCTGATGCACAAGAAGACGAGACCTGTAATTAAAGTCCTTCCCACATTCATTACATTTATGGGGATTGTCCCCTTTATGTGTTCTCTGGTGCACAATGAGACGAGGTCTGTATTCAAACTCTCTCCCACATTCGTTGCATCTATGAGGCTTCTCGACTGAATGTTTCTTCATATGCTCAGCGAGGGATGGTTCTGAGATAAAACATCTCCCACATTCTCTACATATATAAGGAGTGGAAGATTCCTGGTGTAAAGTAAGACAGGATTTGTAAGTAAAGTTGTTCTCAAATTCATCAAGTTGATCATCTTCATGTATTGTTTCCAAATCTATATAATCCTTTTTGGAATGCAGGTCTTGTTTTCGTCTTTTTCTTTTCACAACATGCATATTTTCCCACGATGCATTGCTCTCAGGTACGAACCTCTCGTCCAGAGAGAATGGTTTATGTTCACTACATACAGAGCTAGAATGAGATCTGCAACGTCATAGGAATCATTAGGGAAGGTATTTTCAAAGTCCTTTCCCCTGGAAATCTTGAGAAACATAGGTGTTTTGCAATGATTCTTCTGGGATGACTGCTTGGTGGGACTCCTCTAATATTCTCATCACCACAGAATCATCTAAGAAAATAAAAAATGGTTAATGCTTCATTAGAGAATAGTAGTACAAAACTCATAAATGGCTCACTGTGTATGTTCCCATAATCCTCACATCAACCTTAAAATTCTTAAACATTTATAACCAAATAAACACTCAGAGTCATGTATACTTTGCTAAAAAATGGATGGACTTTTATTATTATTTTAGTATTAAACTAAACCTATGGTGGCGGAGAACGGGCACTGCGAAACAGCTCCCAAGCTGATACAACAATCCACTAACAATGGGGAACACATCCCAAACTATCATGCACTGAATTGGCGTCAGAGTGGCTGCCCCTTCTAAACTCACGCTGCCCTCCCTCACCGAGCCGGACAGGGACCCTCCTCACCGAAGGACCAAAAAAGGAGTTACTGGTGCCTCTAAGGGGACAGTGACCTGCGGCCAACTACCTTTGCGCCCACTAATCAGCAGCTGAACGCAGTGCCTTCCTACCACGCTGCGCCCCTCAGATGCCGCAGCCCGCCACCAACTAACCAAGAAACACCGACACTCCCCCGCAAATCCTATCCACGAAAAAAAACATTCCTTCATCCGTTAAGTGTACTCCGTCCCGTCTAAATAAACGCGGTGATTCTACCCCTATCTCCGGGTGGTCGATGACTATCCCACCTAAAGACCGCACTATCTTTCGAATAGCACTTTTTAATTTTCTAACCATGACCGTCATTGTTCTTACAGGGATAACTGATCTCCAAACAAGCTGGGGGATTAGTGCCGACCAGCCTATGATGATGTCCGGCCAAGTTGCATGAATTCGACGTAGGTCCTTGCGAATCTCAATAATGAGCTCTAGAGATTTACCCTTACCCAGGTCATTACCTCCCGCATGCACTACCAAATGTCTGGTGGGCCGTGCTGGTTAATGAACCGCACCAACCATGGCATAAGATTAGGCCAACCTAAGCTCCGTCTAACCCACCATCTTATTTCAGTGCCGTTGTGATTCGGGATTAGCTTTGCCCTGGGGTGGCCAGTGGCCCAGAAAACGAAGGACTGACCTATGATCCACACATGCTTAGCCGAAACACCTTCACCTGTAGGTAGAAAAACCAGTGTCAGAACAGTGTATGCATAAGCTTGCAGACAGGTCAAGATCAGATAAAAGCTTCCGAGAAGGATAGTTACGTTGGAATCGATCAAACAGGAAGGGGTAAATTAAGGAGACACATATGGGGTGCAGGCCAACTGGAGGGAGTAGATGGGTTGGGGGAGGGGGAAGTGGGGTGGGCGGGGTAACAAGAACAGAAAGAAAAAATATAAGACAGAAAAAAAAACTGTGAGGATGAAAAATACAATTGGTTAGGCATAACATCATTCAACAATCAACACCGTCAATTCTCACGTATGACTTATATGCCGTGGATTTCCAATGGCCCAGAGCTTTAATGGTCTCTGAAGATGACCCGGCTATGGCGGCGGATGTAGGACAAACTATTTGTAGATAATTTTCCCTCCTTAATCGCTCCTCTAAAACAGGATTTACGCTCCTGAAAATCACAATTTATTTCCTGGGTCGGCAGAGTGGCTACAGTAAAGATGAACATCCTCCCCAGTCTCCTTTATTTATTTCAGACTCTGCCGGTCCGAGCCCCATCTATTGTCCTCAAAGATATACAATCCAGTGTCTCCAACTTTGTCTGGTCAGTAAGACACCCAAGGGTCCACCAGATGGTCTTGTATCGCCATGCTTAAAATGTCAGGTTGGGTCTACCCTGTATTCAAAAATATTATCTGTTATCCCATCTTACGTAGGCCGTCCTGGCCCATGCACATCCCCATACCAGACTCTGGGGAGATGTGGATCTACTCCAGATGCTATCTTCTTACACCCTGCTCTGGTTAGACCCTAAGGACCAACCCCCCCTACACATCCTCACCTCCACGATACGCTTCTTTCTCAGTGAGGAGATACTGCACTCGAACTTTCAAACTTATTAAGAATCCAGAGAAAATGTTTCCCCTTTGGAACAACCCTGCATTTCCACCTGGTCTCAATCCCAAATCTTTCATGTCCTGGACAAAATATAACTTGAAATTCCTTCCTGACATAATCCCATTGGAATGTTTCCCTGGTTTCCATGAGCTCCGTGATCGCTTTAACCTCCCACCTTCCACTTTCCATCAATATCTACAGATCCGGCACATCCACAGCTCAAATTAGTAAGTATTTACCCTATATCCCATCCACGTTAGAAAATTTCTGCCTTCGCAGGTCCTCCTCTAGAGGACTCATATCCACTTTTTATGCACTTCTGATGCAACACAACCAGCCTGACAAAGATTCTCATGAAATGCATTGGGTGGAGAACATTCCTGAGTCTTTGGATATAGAGGAATGGAAGTCGATCTCGGAAACTGTATCCTATTCTTCAATTTGCACCTGAATTATAGATACAAATTGTTTCGGAAGTATTTAGTCAACTCCAGACTGAAGGCAATATATCCAACATCTACAGATCTTCACTGATGTAATTATGGCCAACACAGCACCTTGGACCATGTTGTCACGGTCACTAGGGTTCTCGACCCAGAAGTCTGCCAGTAGTTATCACTACACTCGAGACGCGGAGTCTAATGCAGCAACTGGTCTTCTCCAAGGACCCACGAAAGAGGATTTAGGTTTTAGTGGCACCACTGCTCAGGTCGCGGTCCTCGAGAGAGTGCGGCAGGGCAACGGAACACAACTGAGGTATAGGAAGCTTGGCAATCCGAGCAATAGAAGATGATGTGATGCTCCAGGGATAAAACCTAAGGGCAGAGGAGTGATGCGGATGGCAGGCAGGTGGTAGATACCACAAACGTAGAGATAGAGTCTGGCCAATAGAGGATGAGGATAAGTTCAAAGGAGGACTGGTATTAACCACAGTGGTGGCAATGATTAGTTGACCAGTAGGTGAGATAATAACAGGTGTAGTTATATTCAGCAGATGACTGGGATTTACCACAGAGGTGGCGATGATTATCCGGCCAGTAAATTAGATAATAACAAGTGTAGTTATATTCAGCGGATGGCTGGGATTTACCACAGAGGTGGCGATTAAATATCTGGCCAGTAGGTGAGAGGTAGCAGGTACTATGATACTCAGCGCGAGGCAGGTTTACCACGGACGTAGCTATGAAGTGTTCGGCCAGCAGGTGAGATGTAGCAGGTGCTTGTGATGATCAGCGAGAAGCGGGTCTACCACGGTCGTGGCTAAGAAGTATCCGGCCAGCAGGTGAGATGTAGCGGGTGCTGCGGTGATCAGCAAGAAGCAGGTCTTACCATGGACATGGCTATAAAGTATTCGGCCAGCAGGTGAGAGATAGCGGGTACTACAATGCTGAGCGAGAGACAGGTTTACCACGGACGTGGCTGTGAAGTATCTGGTCAGCAGGTAAGATGTAGCGGTTGCTGCAATGATCAGCAAGAGGCAGGTTTACCACGGACGTGGCTGTGAAGTATCCGGTCAGCAGGTAAGATGTAGAGGGTGCTGCGAGCAACAGGAATCACAGGAGAGTAGGTCACGGCTACCACAGAGAAGTGAGGATCAAGAACAGACAATTAGGAAGAAGTCACAGGTGCTTTAAATAGGGAAAGGTTAATGGATAGCCAATACCAAGTGAGGAAAGGTTATAAAGTTCCTTCTAGTCTGCACATGCGCAGAACCACACTGAAGAGGGGCGAGTGGCCTGGTTCTAGGTCCAGAGGTCCGGTGAGTGACACATGTTTCGTGGAACTGCCCTAAAATGATGCCCTTTTAGCGAGAGGTCACGGACCTTATCCACAAGATTATACAATTGCAATTTCCATTTCGCCTCTCCTATTTCCTTCACCCATGTCTCCCCCCTGGAGTCCACGGACTGATTTGGAAACTTCTGAACCACATTCTCACACCAGCTAGATGCTTGGTAGCCAAGAATTGTAAATAGCCAGACCCCCCAACAATCCCAGCTCTAATTAACAATATTTGGCAGATCCATGAACTAGAGCATGTAACTAGCATCAGAAATGATCGTCCCAACCAATTTCTATCGACCTGGCAGTCCTGGTGTAATTACTTTTCTCCTTGATATCCTGCTCTTATTTCCTGAGCTCCAAGTAAATGTTTAGAGAACTTAAACTCCTCTACTGAATATCTTCCTTCCTTTCCTTCCCACTACTTATCTTGCCTTTACTAACACTCCCTATCTCCCCTGCCTCCATCTCCCTTTTTCACTCCACTAGTCCTCACCCCTATTTCTACCCACATCACATGCATCAGTCTACATTTCCTTGTTCGCAAAGACTTTTCTTTTTTTTTTATATTATCTTCTCTGATTTTCAAATAAATGTGCTTTTAACTGTTTAGATTGCAATGCTTTTCCCTTACTCCCACATTTATCCTGAAAAATCTTAATAAAACTTTATTTAAAAAAAAAAAGAGATATGCGCATGCCAGTCGTGGGGCGCTGGAAATGCCATCAACAGGCCTGATAACAGGGATTAGTTATCTCTCTATACCTGTTTGTTTATTAGAGAGTGAAAATTGTCATTCTGTGTTCGTCTTTCACTCTTTAGCAGTGTCGGACTGGCCTGCCAGGAGACCGGGGTATTCCCGATGGGCCCCAGTGCCTGATAGCCCCGCCCTCTTAGTTGGTGGGGCGGAGCGACTGACCAGGTCCCTTGAATTTTACTCTTTTTTTTCTCTGGTGCTTGAAACTGTGTGACTTTATCACATGATTCATGCATCACTTCCAGATAGCATTCAGCTCAGCATGGTGATTGGATGAAAGAAAGGCATGGGAGGTCCCTCTCTAAGAGAAGTGATGTTAAGCTACTAGCTGAATTCGAGTGAGATAGAAATGGTGGATGGTGGACAGTAAGATATTAATTAGAGCCCAAAGTGTCCTTAGATGTGCGTGCAGATGTGCATTGTTGAGCAATGTTTCTTATTTAAATTTGGATGCTTAGATGTGTAAGCATACATAGCTACGTGCGTTCTGCAGTGGAACGCACGCCGGCTTATCCATTCATCAAGAGTATCTTAATTCTATTATCTGTGTTTTTCTGCCAGTAATAAATTGATTGCATTTTAACTATATTAGGACAGTGAATTCTAGAACCACATATGGCATATCCCAGACAAACACACCCATACAAAAACATCAATATTGAGAATACTCGTACAATTACTCATATGAAATTTTTTCCATTTATCTGACACACATTCCATCTATTCATAATTTACATATTGTGAGTGTATTTGTGAGTGCCAAATCTGTGTTATTCTTTTCTATGTGTATTGAAGACATGGACAGTCCTATGATTCTTGGCTGCTGATTTATACTGGCCATTTGAACATTGTTCTATTTTAGGTCTACTGAGCACAAAACTGTTCTAAAGTAAAGTTGTGTAAGCAGCCATAGTGATACATGATGCATTGATGTGTGGCGATCTCTCGTAGTAATTGGGATATGTAAAAAAAATCATGTAAAAAAAATCATTCAGTAAGCAGACTGTTTAAACTTGAATTTTATGTACATTAGTTTATGATTAGGCATATGGTGGTAAAAGAACATATTAGAAAATATGTATCTCGTTGAAAACTATTAAACACAAATATAGTTAGTTTAGGTTAAATTCGTAAGTATGTTTGTATACTTTTCTTTTATTCATCCTTAGAGTGACAAAATGTACACTGAAGCCCTTCATAAAAAGTTAAAATAAGTGGAACAGGCCAAAAATGTATTTGTAAATCATGGCATACCCAAATTTGTCTAATACTGGGAGACAAAGGGGCCTATTTCTGAAACAAAATAGTGTGTGTCAGTTTTCAGTGACATGCTAATTTTTCTTTCTTCACTATACACTAGGCTGCTCTGTGCTTATGCGCGAGTTTTGCAGTCGGTGAACTACATACACCAAACTCCTACCAACATAGTTAAATCCAGATATAAAATATTATCATAATACAGTATGTACCATTTCCCCATGTATAAGATGCACTCATGTATAAGACGCACCTTAATTTTGGGGCCCAAAATAAAAAAAAAAGATGTATTACATAAAGTACACTGGAGGAGCCTGCAATTTGTCACAGAGCACACTGGAGGAGCCTGCAATTTGTCACAGAGCACACTGGAGGAGCCTACAATTGTCACAGAGCACACTGGAGCTTGTAATTTGTTGAGATTCACTAGAGCAGCTGACACATTCAGACCAAAATGAGGTAATGAGGCAATTTTTTTTTATTTATTTATTTATTTATTTATTTATTTATTTTTATTTATTTTTTTTTTATTTTATTTTTTTTTATTTTTAACAAACATGTTCCGGAGGATTATTTTGGGTTTACAAGCTGGAAGAAAACAAGAATTCTTTTTTACACGATTGGATTACTTTTATTAGTGTCTCCCATTGCCTGGACTCGCCTGCTGTCTCCTGCCGTCTTCCCCATCCATCCTCTACACGTGGCTCCTTTCTGACCACCGCCGCCGTCTCTGGTACCGCTTCATGCTCACCCTTATCCGTCCGCTGTCTCCGGCCGCCTGAGCTGCCTGTGTCTCCTGGTCACCGCCTGGTCACCGCCGCCTGGTCTTCCTGACAAGTTCCCCTGGACACCCACAGCCTTGGCCTGCCTTCCACGCTGCCCGCTGCCGTTCCTGATCTCTGGCCCTCCTGAGGACTACAGCGACCTGTGGTAATCGGCCCTGCACTCCTCTGGACACCCGCTGCCTGAAGCTCCTGCTTCTAAGTCTCCTGGCAATCACAGACGTCGCAGACTTTCTTCCAGCGACTTTGTCTCATCTCAGACTTCACAGACTTTCGCCCAGTGACTTTGTCTCATCTCCCGGGTTTGTTCTCATTCTCATTCTCCTGTTTTCACCCTAGTCCATATTGTACTGTATTTATTGTTCTCGGCTTCCTTTGTAGGCCTTATTTTTATTTTTATTCCACTTGTATTTCTTTATTTATTTATTTATTTATTTCTTTCTTTATTATATTTTTATATTTATTTTCTCCATTCTTTATTTTTATTTTTCACTCTCTATTTTTATTGCATTTACTGTACTTATTTTTATTTTTCGCTCTCTGTTTTTATTGCATTTACTGTATCTATTTATCTCTATTTGCATTTCTTATTTACTTATTTACTGTATTTAATTATTTCTATTTGCGTCTCTTATTTACTGTATTTAATTATAATTTAATTATTTCTATTTGCATTTCTTAATCTATTCCAACAGCATTTTATTTCTCCCTTGGTACTCCTCTGCTCTCCGTCTATTGGCCTTTCTTGTCTCTTTGTTCCCCGTTCACGCCTCTCTGTCTCATTTAACACGGCTTGCCTTGCCTAGCCTCTTTGCCACACCTCTCCCCACCGTCATTGTTGGCTATTACTTTATTTAACTCACTTATCTCATTTCCTCTTGTCTACCTTCTGACTCCCCCTGTCCATTGTCATTGTTGGCTATTACTTTATTTAACTCACTTATCTCAATTCCTCTTGTCTACCTTCTGACTCCCCCTGTCCTCCTCTCCCGGCCCTCTGCTTCAGACGATTCTTCGGTCCCCTCTACTTCTTCCACTCCTCCCCCATCCCTCCCTCACCTCACCATGCCTCCCTGTTCACTTGCCATACCCATACTCTCACCTCGCCCAACTTCACGCTCCTGTCCCCGCACTCCCCCGCGCACCGCTAACCTTGCCAACCTTATCCCCATCTCCCCTCTCCCCTCCCTCCCTTTCTCCTGTGCCCTCTGGAATGCTAGATCCGTCCGCAACAAACTCCCCTCTATCCATGACCTCTTCTTATCTAACTCTCTTAACCTTCTTGCCATTACCGAAACCTGGCTCACCGATTCCAACACTGCCTCCCCTGCCGCTTTCTCCTATGGCGGCCTCTCCTTCACCCACTCCGCCAGACCTGGAGACCGCCCAGGCGGTGGAGTGGGCATTCTCCTATCCTCCACCTGTACATTCAGACTCATTCCTCCTGAACCTTCCCTCTCCTTCTCCTCTTTTGAAGTCCACTCTATCCGTCTCTTCTACCCCATCCATCTCCGCGTCTCTGTCATATACCGTCCCCCTGGGCCCTCCTCCCTTTTCCTTGACAACTTTGCTGCCTGGCTCCCACACCACCTCTCCTCTGACATCCCCTCCATTATCCTTGGCGACTTCAATATCTCTATTGACAACCCCACCGACCCTGCTTCCGTCAAACTCCTTGCCCTTTCTTCCTCCCTTGGCCTCTCCCAATGGACCTCCTCTTCTACCCACTGCCTTGGTCACTCCCTTGACCTTGTCTTCTCCCACCGTTGCAGTCTGTCCGACTTCTCTATCTCCCCCTTTCCACTCTCGGACCACCATCTCCTCTCATTCTCTCTCTCCTCTACTCCTGCACCCCTCCCCCCACCCAAATCTACCCGGTCCAGGCGCGATCTCGACACCCTTGATCCTGCTATTCTATCCTTTTCTCTCGAAACTCTCCTCTCTCCCCTTTCCACCCTGTCCTGCCCTAATCAGGCGGCCTCCCTCTATAACCAAACCCTCTCCTCCGCCCTTGATGCGGTTGCCCCTGCCCAGCCCATCCACCTTCGCTGCTCCAATCCCCAACCCTGGCACTCCAAACTTACCCGTTTCCTCCAAAAATGCTCACGTACTGCCGAACGCCACTGGAGAAAATCTCGCTCCCTGGCTGATTACCTCCACTTCAAGTTTATCCTCTCCTCCTACAGCTCTGCCTTCTCGCTCGCTAAGCAATCCTTCTTTAAATCCCTCATCTCCTCCCAGTCCTCCAACCCCCGCCGCCTATTCGCTACCTTTAACACTCTCCTGTCTCCCCCACCTCCCCCCCTCCCTTCCTCCTTATCTGCCACTGACTTCACCTCCTTTTTCTCCTCTAAAATCGCGGCCATCAGACTTGAAATCTCCTCCTCCACCCACTCTTCCGCCACCCCCCCTCTCGCCCTTCCTCCCCCCTCCACTCTCCCCCCTCTCCCCCCAGCCACCAACTCCTTCTCTCCTCCTGCTTCACCTCGGGTGAGGAAGTCCACTCTCTCATTTCTTCTTCCCCCCTTCTACCTGCCCCCAGGACCCCATCCCTTCTCACCTTCTTCGCTCCCTTTCCGCCTCCACCTGCTCCCACCTCGCTCACCTCTTTAATCTGTCCCTCTCCACCGGCATCTTCCCCTCCGCCTTTAAACATGCTCTCGTCTCACCCATTCTCAAGAAACCCAATCTTGACCCCACCTCACTCTCTAATTACCGCCCCATTTCCCTTCTCCCATTTGCCTCCAAAATACTCGAGAGACTTGTCTGCAACCATCTCTCCACCTACCTCTCTGAACACTCCCTCCTTGACCCTCTCCAATCAGGCTTCCGCCCCCTCCATTCCACTGAAACTGCCCTGGCTCAAGTTACGAACGATCTCCTCTCGGCTAAAGCCATGGGCCACTACTCCCCTCCTGATTCTCCTCGACCTCTCAGCGGCCTTTGACACTGTTGACCACCTCCTCCTGCTTCACACCCTTCAGTCCATTGGCCTCTCCGGTACCGTCCTCTCCTGGTTCACCTCTTACCTTGCCGACCGTTCCTTCTCTGTTTCCACCTCTGATTCTCTCTCCCCTTCTTCCTCCCTTCCAGTCGGGGTCCCTCAGGGCTCTGTCCTTGGACCCTTACTATTCTCACTATACACCTCTTCTCTTGGTGCACTCATCAGCTCCTTCGGCCTCAAGTACCACCTTTATGCTGATGACACTCAACTCTACCTTTCCTCTCCTGATCTCTCTCCCTCCCTTCTTTCCAGGGTATCCGCATGCCTCTCTGCCATCTCTTCCTGGATGTCCTCTAGATTTCTTAAACTCAATCTTGTTAAAACTGAACTCATTGTCTTTCCTCCCTCTCGTACCTCCTTCCCCTCTGACCTCTCCATTACTGTTGACAACTCATCTATCTCCCCTGTTCCCCAACTCCGCTGCCTAGGTGTCATCCTCGACTCCTCTCTCTCCTTTGCCCCTCACATTCACTCTCTCGCCAAATCCTGCCGTTTCCAGCTTCGCAACATTGCCCGCATTTGGCCCTTCCTCTCCCAGGATGCCACCAAATCTCTCGTCCACTCTCTGATTATCTCCCGCTTGGACTACTGCAACCTTCTCCTTATCGGCCTCCCCCTCTCTCATCTCGCTCCCCTTAGATCTGTACTTAACGCCGCTGCTAGGCTTATTTTCCTCTCTCGCCGTTCCACCTCTGTATCCCCACTCTACCAAGCCCTTCACTGGCTCCCCTTCCCCTACAGAATCCTTTTCAAGCTCCTCACTCTGACTTACAAGGCCCTCGCCAACTCCACTGCTCCCTACATCTCTAACCTTATCTCTATTCACACTCCCTCCCGCTCACTGCGATCGTCCAACGATCATCGCCTCTCTTCCCCTCTGATTACCTCCTCTCACACACGTATCCAAGACTTCTCCCGCGCCGCTCCCCTCCATTGGAACAAGCTCCCCTGCTCCATCAGAACTTCCCCTAATCTGTCCTCTTTTAAACGAACATTAAAAACCCACCTTTTCCTTAAAGCCTTTCAGTCTCATGCCTAAACTCCCACCGGTCGGCTACCTCTTTTTCTCATCCCTTCTTCCCTTCTCCCCCTTCCTCGACTCCGTCTCCGTTTCTCCCGTCTCTCCGTCTCATCCATGTGTCTGTCTGTCTTCCCCTCCCTTTTGATTGTTCGCTCCTTTGACCAGGGCTCTCCTACCTTCTGTTTCCATCACTTTTACTGCGCTCTTCAGCTACTCAGCTCACCTCCTCTCAATCCCTCTGCCCTCTGTCTCCTCTCGCTTCTCTCCGCTCCCCTCAGTGACTCTCAACCTGTCATCCGTGCCCACCCTCTTGGGCCATAGTTACCTGCCTATACTCACTTTTCCCCCCCTCCCCTCTCTTTCATGCTGTGCCTGAGCCCCCAGAGTTATAGTGCTTACTGTTACTTGTACTGTGCTGTTTCACCTTGTACTGTGCCATTGTTTGTCCTTGTACGGCGCTACGGATACTTTGTGGCGCCCTATAAATAAAAATGAATAATAATAATAATAATGAGCGCTACTGCACAGTCTTGCTGACAAGAGACAAGTCACGTAGACACGCCCCAAGCGTGTCTACGTGACTTGTCTAATGTCAACAAGACTGTGCAGCTTTTTTCAGGGAAACACGGAGGAATCTGCAGCGGCGATCATCGGAACTGTCAGTCATGTGACTGACAGCACAGAGACTGTGGGAGGCGCCTTCAGGACCTGAAGGTCCTTTTGCAAAGTTACGGTGGACACGCTGGAGCTGCTGGAGCTGATTAGCGGGGACTCCTCACACCAGATGCCAACTTCTTCAATCAGGTAAGTAGCTCTTGCAGTGTATAAGACGCACCTTTTTTTAGACCCAAAATTTGGGGTAAAAAGGTGCGTCTTATACATGGAAAAATACGGTATGTTACCCTAGAAGGCTACAAATCAAGTCTTTGGGATGCCTTACAAACTCTGTCTGGGTTGCAATGTTTAAATCCAAGAGCGACAGGGAGCTCAGTCCGAATCACAATAGGAGGTTCAGGATCAGATGTTGCTGCCAAGGGAACCTCAGAATCAGGTGACTCCGTAACAGATTCAGGAACAGTTTTCTGTAGCAAGCCCAGATTATTATACAGTCTCCATAACTTCTACATGAGGTTATTAAGAAACCCCCAAATCAATATCTTGACTCAAAGTGTGTTTGTGCCTTGGCCTCTATTATTTGGTCAATGTGGCGTTGCTTCAGTTCTCCTCCCACTATATTCACGTACATTAGAGGACTAGTTTTTTAAGAGACTATCCCCAGTTGCCATTTTGTCTGGAATCGTGAACAAGCACTTCCCGATCAATGTCGAATTCCGAGTAGGTTTCCTATAAACATTTTGTAATTGCTTACGTCTCCCATCCGGTTTTATCAAGTCCCATTGAGACCATAAGTTCCTTTGTATAAACAGCATAGCAGGTGGCTGACCGATAGTGGAGTGCTCAGTTCTACGGTATAAAAACAGAAGTTGTCAATCTTGTGTTGCAACGGCACATGTGCATTGTGCATGGACTTGATAGCTCTCTTGAACATTTGTACGAATCTCTGGTGCAGAGCGGGGGGAGGGGGGTTAGGGGTGTCTGACCCGTTTGTTGGTGGGGGGAGCTCGATAGTAAAAAAACAAACACAACAGTTCACGCCGCCGGCGTCCCTCCTCTCTGCTCGGTTCACACTGAATGTTGGGTGTGACATCATCAAGTCACGCCCGACACTCAGGAGCGTCGAAGAGGGGACCAAACAAGAAGAATGAAGAGAAGAGAAGACAGAAGAGAAGACAGAAGAGAAGAAAGAAACTAACAAAAAGTAAGTAAAGGAACGGAGAGGCAAGGGGAGGAAAGTAGAGAGGGACAGTGTGACAAAAAAGTGGGGAAAGAGGCACAGTGAAAAAGAAGGGGGGAGAGAGACACAGTGCAAAAGAAGGGGGGAGAGAGGCACAGTGCAAAAGAAAGGGCAAGAGAGGCACAGTGAAAAAGAAGGGGGGAGAGAGGCACAGAGTGAAAAAGAAGGGGGGAGAGAGGCTCAGAATGAAAAAAAATGGGGAAGAGAGGCACAGAGTGAAAAAGAAGGGGGGAGAGAGGCACAGAGTGAAAAAAGAAGGGGAGAGAGAGGCACAGTGAAAAAGAAGAGGGGAGAGAGGCACAGAGTCAAAAAGAAGGGGGGAGAGAGAGGCACAGTGAAAAAGAAGGGGGAGAGAGGCACAGAGTGAAAAAGAAGGGGGAGAGAGGCACAGTGAAAAAGAAGGGGGGAGAGAGGCACAGTGAAAAATAAGGGGGGAGAGAGGCACAGAGTGAAAAAGAAGGGGGTAGAGAGGCACAGAGTGAAAAAGAAGGGGGGAGAGAGGCACAGAGTGATGAAGGGGGGAAGAGAGTCACAGTGTGATAAAGAAGGGGGGAGGCAGTGTGATAAAGAAGGGGGAGGCACAGTGTGATGTAGAAGGGGAAAGCAGCATGGAGGGCGCAGTATGATCATAAGGGGGCACAGTGTAGTTGTGATGAAGGGGCACACTAATGTGTGTGTGATGGCACAGGGAGCTTGTTTCAATGTCATGTGTGTGAGGTAGGTGGTGGCTAATTAATGGGTGCTATTTTGTTTATACGGTGATGGTGAGGCAATTTAATAGTGGGGACTATTAATTTAAGAAGGGGTGGTTTGGGGGCTATTGAATGTGGGGATGAGTTTAAAAATGTGACTATGAATTATTTAATGGCAGTGATGGTTGCGGGAAATAGGTATTGCTGGGGCTGTTTGTAGGGAAGGAAATATGTTTATTTATTAAATGGGAATACTAATATTTTAATGTCGGGGCTGGAGGAAGGCCTAATTATTACAATATTTTTATAATATTGGATGGATGTCATTTTCTAAATGTACCCATTTTTTTTCCAAATAGGGCCCCCAACATTCCAGGATCCAGAGAAGCCGCAACTAAAGAAAACAGCAGCAACAGGTGGTGAAAGTGAGAAGAACAGGTAGGACAGTCTGCGAAATGTTGTGAAGAAGTGGGACAATCTAGCTTTTTGATGAGTGTTCTGCCCAATACAAGGGGCAGGCTAAGACCGTTAACTGTTTATGTGCACACTGCATTCTTTCTATACTACACTATGGTGCTAGATGTCCTGAAAGTCAGGAGTGCTCAGACATATGTCACGCTCTGGCAAGTGGGCACTGCACCCTTGTATCAGTGTACACAACAATGCAGGGTTTTTTTGTGTAGGAAGGTGGCCTAGCACTTTTCACCTGCTAGCCACGCCCCAATGATGCATAGCCACGCCCAAATAGCATGACCATGCCCACACCAAAATTCGGCGGCGCAATTTTTTTTAACATGCTTAACTATAAGTGGCATCCATATCTTGGCAGCCCTGGGGATGTGTGTTTGTGAAAGTGCGTAAAAAATTCTTTCATGCTCACCTGAAGACGCCGCTGCCCCATTTGCTGCTGCCGAGGATGCTGTTGTGCCGGATGTTTGTGCCTGTTGCGCTTGGTCAGGACGTCCCGTTGTTGGTTCCGTTCTCTCTGCTAAAGCGTTTCAACCAGGGGAGGTGCCCATCGATCTTGTACTGCGCACCTGTTGTACTGACAAAACACCAGCGTTAGGTTGATTCAGAATAGGTGGGGAATTGTGTGACTGAGATGAAACATGACGTCTGACCGGGGACGATTGGCTGAGAGAAAAATTAAGGGAGGAGTCTGGCCCTGGGGGTTGAGATACCTGACTAGGCATGTTGGGGTCTGCTGGCACCTGTAAGTTTGGGATGACGTGGGAGGCTACTGGGAAAGGAAATGGAGGACTGGGCACCTGAAAGGAGGGAATGCTCCCTGATCGCCCCGTGAAGAGTCGGCAGCCATAGGGTCATACGGGGGCAGACGAAAACTGCACTGCGTCAGGAGGTTTTGATTACCCAATCAATACTGGGGTGAGGAGTACACAGGTAATGGGGCTGGTGAGGCAGAGGGAACCAGGCCCTGTGCTGTCACAATGTTGACCCCTGCATTGAAAATATGCTAATTTGCCAAAATACTGCCTGTATGAGGAGGGAAGGGGCCAGCAACCAAATGACTGCTAGCATGAAAGCCCCCCCCCCCCCAGTGCCCCCTGTGTGCAACTGCAGCACGGATGATCCAGAGGGAAAACTGCCAGCCTCAGACATTGGTGGCTCAGTGTGAACTGAGGTGACTACCCGGGGACGAGAGGGAGAAATTCTTCCTCTTTCCTGGCGACTGCTAGCAATTTTTTGAGTTGCTCCGGAGACAGGCAGCGCCGTTGCCCGCCCTGGACCGCCGCACACGTGCATTGCTCGTCCGGAGACTCGCAAAGCCGTGGCCTGATCTTCCTACATTGCGCTGTTTGCCGTCCTGCTGAGCAGCGGACCCCGCGGCTCCACTAGTAAGTGTGGTGGGGGTGCTCTGGGAATCAGCAGAGGGAGCGGAAAAATGGGAGGGGGGTTAACTGCTCTACGTGGACGGGACATGGTGGGAAGAGAGTAGTTAATGGCGGAGGCTAGGAACAGACAGATATAGGAATGCCAAGAAAAACGACAGTGAAAATTTGAAAACGGGGAGGCAAAAGAGAAAAGGGGGCAGAAAAGACAGAAACAGCTAGCAGAGACAGAAAAAAACAATACAACGTGAAGATACTAAGTCTGTCCGATGTTGTCCTGTTGATTTCCAGCAGGGAAAGGTGGATCCAGCCTGCCCTGCTTAGGAATATATACTCTCCAGGAAGTAACCACACAGCAAATCCCATTGGCTGGACACTGGAGAGAAGTTAACCCTGAAAGGGTAAGTACCATTCGTTAACCCTATCATCTGCGTTTAGGGACGTTTAGCTTATTGCTGACTTGTAAATTTTCCTTCACGAACCTTTAGAATTCTGTAGACAGGAACTGTGGCCCATTGTCACTGCATACTTGCTCAGGCAGACCATTTTGTGCAAAGATGGTTCTCAAACCAGCAATAGTTTTCTCTGATGTAGTGGATTTCATCTTTATTATCTCTACCCATTTGGAATGACCATCCACTGCAATAAGAAACATGCAATCCATGAATAGACTAGCAAAATCAATATGTACACGATACCATGTAGATGGATGTAATGAGGCTGAGGGTGATGAATATTGAACTTTTTGACATCCTTTTGTCAAAGTTTCAATTTGGCAACTGATTCCTGGCCACTACACGTAGCTTCTAGCAAGACTCTTCATATTCACAGTGCCAGATTACCCTCATGCAAATTTTCCAGAACTCTGTTTCACAGCTTGGAAAATGAGCAGCAATCATGTCTGGAACTCTCTTTTGTAGGGTTGACATTTGATACCAATGGTTGATGATCAGTTACTAATGTGACCTTTTGTCCGTACAAGTCTTGATGAAATTACTTTACTCCCCATACTAGAATTAAGGACTCTCGAATAATGTGAACATAATTTATCTCTGCTACTGTCAAGGACCTTGAAGCAAATGCTCGGTTTCTCGCTTCAATCTCTTATTTGATGTGATAGTACTGCTCAAATACCATATGGAGAGGTATTGAATGCCAGTCTGATGGGCTGTTTTGGATCAGTCTTTTCATTTCTAACAATGCTTTTTCATAGACTTTTGTTCACATTCAAGGTGCATTTTTCTGTAGTAGAGCAATTAGTGAGTGAAGCACTGTGGACATGTCCAGCAAGAATTAGTAATAATTCACTAGGCCCAAGTAAGATCTTAGTTGTGACACAGACTGGGGTCAGGGTGCTTGCAGTACTGCCTCAATTTTATCAGTTGAATTGTGCAGGCTATCTCTATCGATTACATGGCGATAATAGGAAGTCCTTTTTTGGAAAATTCACATTTTTCTGTTTTCACACTGAGGGCCTTTTGAGTCATTAGGCACATATCTGCCTGTTTTAAGTGTATCCTCCACAAAATCGTTCAGCACATGTGCAGAACCGGCTGATTTTTTGTTAAAAAAAAGACTTACTACAGGATACGTTTTAGGGGAGTAAATGGGGTGGGGAATGGGCAGATGAACATCGGCAATGTACAGTAAATACATTGAAATGTGCGCTAATTTCACCCATATCTCCTGCACAGAAAGGGGTTTAGTCTAAGTGCTTACGCTGGGTCTGGCGGCATTACAGCTGCTGTAATCAGCACTAGAACCCGCAGCGTGGAGTTCCCCTGCCATAATGACAAACCAGCCCCAGGCTGGTCAGTGCGGGACTAGATTCCCTAGGGAGTTGGGGTCCATAAAAAAGAAGTGTGGACCCCTCCCCAGGAAAACACAGACCCGTGCTGAAAGTACTAGCGGTCTTCCCACATCCACGGACGGTTGGTGTTGGCTAATAAACTGTTAATAGTTGGAGGATAATCGGGACGACAAACAGCGTGGAGTCCCCCTGATTCTCCTCCAACCAAACCTAGTGCCACCAGGAGTGTATATTCCTGGTGGCACTATAGCAGGTGAACCGGCAGCAAAGGGTTCTCCTGCCAGGATGCCAAACAGCCTCATGCTCTTCAGCACAGGGCTGGATTAACTAGGGAGTTAGGGTCTGTAAAAATAAGTTTGCTCCCCCCAGGATATACAGCCCCGTGCTGAAAGCATTAGGGCTCTTCCCACACCCCTGGATGGTGGGTGTGGGGTAATAAAGTGAATAATGTAAGTGTAAACACATTTAAGTTTGTATAACTACAGGTCCCAGCAAGTCCAGGCTTTAACAGTCTGGGCATGCTGTGGCTTGTAAAACTACAAGCACCATGGCAGCTAGGGCATGCTGGAACTTGGAGAACCACAGCCACCGCATAATGCAATATGAAAGATGCAAGGTCTATTTATAACCTAGGGGCTTTCCCACACTGTCGATGAGAACGCTCATTAAGTTATAAACAGATC
Organism: Mixophyes fleayi; assembly: GCF_038048845.1. NCBI lineage: Eukaryota > Metazoa > Chordata > Amphibia > Anura > Limnodynastidae > Mixophyes > Mixophyes fleayi. Next base: position 79,900,821 of record NC_134410.1, read on the forward strand.
TTACATCTTTCATATTTCAATATGCTGTGGTTGTTCCTGTATACAGGAACAAAGTTCTCGTCATCTGTTAGGGTTTATTTTTTTTGCCAAGCCCAATCCAGTGGATTATTTGGGGTTCTTGAAGATTTAAGAAAAAAATATTTTTTTTTTCCTTCACCTGTGGGATATTTTTTTGCAGGGGTTATTTTTTATGGACAAATCTAGGACCTTGGAAGCAATTTTTTTGGACAGCTGCAGGATCTGAAATATTTTGGGTTTTATTATGTACACAAGCCTATTGGATTTAAAGAATACAAGATTGGATTCCTTACAGATGAAGAACACGGATCTCAACTCTTTTAATGCTTTATTCTGGTTTAAACCTGTAACTATGAGTCCTTTGTTATAAATCCATTGTCAGGTATGCTGCCATCACTGCCTCACATATTTTCTTTGCTAGTGCCATCTCTGGAACTGTTGAAAAGACAAGAAAACAAGGATGTGGGGAGGTAGAAGAGGGACTGAGTAAAGAAAGAAGGGCCAATAGCATGTAACTTGAACATCAAGTCTAAGGGGCATATTCAATTAGGGTTCCGGTATGGGCTGCGAATGAAAATCCACGTTATTGCGGTACCGTGGATTAAGTTTGCGGCCCATTCCGGCGCGATCCCGCGGACCGGAATCGTATTTGAATATGCCCCCAAGTATTGTTATCTTTTTCTATCTCGGGATCATGAAGTTCTTCTTTCTCCATCTCTTTCAATGTAATTTTGTTCCTTTATTCCTCCTCCTCCTTTGAGTAATTACATGCATCTTTTGCCGACAACATTTATATCTGCTGTAACAGGGGCAGGGCAAATTTACGCTTAGTTTTGATAAGGTCACTACATACAAGTGAGAACTTTCGTCTAGCATTTGTTACCTCTGATGAATTATCCAGGTATCAACACAGGTAGTTGCCTTCCCAGAAGATATTGTCAACCTTTTTGATTCGTCCACAATCTGTGCATTATAGAGGCAGTGGAATATAATGGTTCAGGGTCTCTCTACATTAATATCTCTTCTAGGTCCCAGTATGAACCCATTCTATAATGATAGGTACCTTCTTGCATTTTGATTATTTTAGGAAGTGTTGTTGACAAGATTTGTGTGAGGGCTGAGCCTTTCACAGTTTCTGAAAGTCCAACTAGGCATAGGTTATTTCTCCTTGAGCTGTTCCCAAGGTCATCAACCCTGTTCCATAGCTGTTTCTGCATGTTGCAAAGTGTAGCTGTTTTGTTTTTGGAGTTGCACTGTGTCCTAAAGAGTCTCTCCTATTCTCATTAACTTGGGTTGGTTCTGAGAAATGTGATTTTGCTAAGCTGACGCCATCTTGTTGCCTTATAACCATTTTGTTCTGTTATAGCTTAAATACAATTAGATGCACCTGTTTTGTAGGAGTAATTCATTATTTGCAAAGCTATGCTTATAACCTTGGACATACCAGACAGAAGATAAGCCACCCCCCCGGGGAGTTTTAGTGTGGATAATGAGAGAATATACTAACATCTGTGTAAAGGGAACATGAGTGGTTAAAATCTTTTGGGGCGTAGTTTTCTGTAATACGTGATTTTTTCTATATAGATAGGGACTTGTAACTAATAAAGCAGAGTTTTATTGTACACTCAAACCATGCAGTGTATTTAATTCTCTCCAGCTGATGAGCTCATAACTGATAAACTGACACTTACAGGTGAACAATCTGATATAGATTCGACAGCATTGGAGGTACCACCGAGACTGCTGACCTGAGCCAAGGACAGACAGAACTGGAGGTCGCCCTGGACACAGGAGCCTGACTATAACCCGGGTGAGTAGTTTTCTACTCGTCAGGCTCCTCTGTTTAGAGTTATCTCATGTCCGTCTAAGGTATCAGGCACGCAGATCTGTAAGTCTCAGAATTATACAGTTACTAACAGTTTGTTTATTGTAATTGTATTGTAATTAGATTTCTGAAAGATCAGTGAATTTTGAGTGCATGTGTGATACACCAACACCATCCCCAGAACTTTGTCAAGAAGTTTAGAAAGAGTTTTCAGACCTTCGTCCCAGATGCTGTCAGGCTATTCTGCACGGACACCCAGTGTAAAAAAGTCCAAAAGGGACAACCAGTGTAAGGAGTCCAAATGGGCATCCAGGGCACAGAGCCCACAGAACCGGACATCCAGTATAAGGAGTCCAAAAAGGGGCATCCAGTGTACGGAGCCCACAGACCCGGACATTCACTGTTAGGAGTCCACAGAACGGGACGTCCACTATTGGGACAATCCATAGAAACTAGACCAGAGTCTCTATTGGGACTCAAAAGTACTGTCAATATAAGGAAATATAGACAGTAAGCAGATAGATGACAGCAACCCCCCCCCCCCCCCCCATAGAAATGATGTGCAGATTTCTAGGATATGTGGGGAGTAGAAGGTCTGCAAGTAATTTATCAAGAAAGCGGGGATAGCCAAAGAAGGAATTGATATGTGTTAATAAAGAAACAAGGGTGTTGCAAGTGTTAATGTGACAAGAACAAAGGGGTATTGAGCCCAAACCCCAAGAGATAGTTTGAGGTGGCAAAGGAAAGTTAAGAGATCTGGAAAGTTGCAAAATATGTAGATAGGCTAAATGTATCACAAGCTAAATGATATAATGACTAAAACAATGAATCAAGTAGGTTGTGTACTAAAAATGTATGTTTGATGTTGCGCAGCTTAAAGAGTGAGATGTGCCCCTCCCTTATTCTGTGTAAAAGATTTCAGTGTGTTGAGATAAGAAGCACGCTGTTTTTTGTTATCTGACAATGTATGTAACATTGATAAAAACGTTTTTCAAGTATGCTTATATGTCCAGAGTGCTGATTGATAGTAACATGTTGAAGCTAATGTGTATTTAATCTAATGCTGGGACTTGTAGTTCCACAGCAGTAGGCTGGAAGATAGCAGTTAATTTTTCTTTTCTCTGTATGTGAGTTTTATCTCCGTCTTACTGTGTGTGAGGGAGATCCGTGTTTGTCTGTCTTGACCGTTTTACAAGAGACATGTTTCAAGGTTGAATAAGCTTTACAGTTGTAAATGTAATGCTTTTGAAGAGATGCAAAGAAGTTTTAAAATCTTTGGTCCGTCACAAGACTGTAAATAATGTACATTATCACTATTATTACTAGTGTCAGAACAAAGTTGGCTGGGGTCCAACAAGCCGTTTCTGTATTTGAACAAAGTAATTTTGTTTCTGAAGTTGAGAAAAATAGCTTTCTCTTTAATGAAGTTGAGAATTGTGGGAGTGAGCTTTACATGCAGAGATATATTACAAGCTGTTTTTATCTGTGTTAAAATGGTGCTGATGAATGTTCTCAAAAATCAGGAGGGTTTGTTATGCCCATAAAGAAATGTTACGAGATAAAATGTCGTCTGTGAGTGAGAATTGTGAATATATATTTGTACTTTAAACATGGAAATCACAGAATCTGGAAATATGTGTGAATATTTGGTCAAGGGAGATTTTGATGAGAAAATGTTGAGTGATTTACAGACACAATGTGAGGTGTCTAACGAGCGTAATCTAAGTCAATAAGAGGGCTGTACTAAGAGATGATGAGAAAGGAGTGGCTTTGAACGCCCAGGTCTCGTCACTTTGACATTCCCTGTTTGTGAGATTAGGGACTGCCCCTTTGAGGAAATCAGTTTTTCATTGCATGGAATGCATAGTATCACAGTTAAGCTACAAAGAGAAACTTTTAAACAAGTGTCGTATTAGCAGCTGTTCAATGTGAATTAATAATAGTTACTGTAATTCCTAGTGAATAAATGTTAATCTCTATGCAAAAGTTTTTTTTCTTCACAGAAGCTCTCCAGCTACAAAGCACCCTTTCAATCCAGATTGCATTGATCCAACTTCCAATGAATAAAAGTTTGCAATATGTTTTGGTCAACAGCCACAACAAACATAAGTATAAACTAATGAAGGATTTAAAGAACGTAGATTCTGCTGAGTAATGATTACCTTGTTTTGGAAAGAGATATTAGAGTTTATGGGCTATTCGCATAGCAAATGCATGAACTAGGTGGTTTTTCTGTATGTTGAAGAAGGTGAGATGTTTTTAAAGAGAAAAGGAGAAATGGACTAACATAGTTGAATATGAAATAGTGTTTAAGTTTATTTTTGTTTTTCTTTTAACCAAATTTTATATCAGATGGTTTGAAAGAAAGTAATGCAATGTAATGTCAAATTATGGTAGATAACAAAGGTTTTTATTCTTTTATCCTCATAATAGTTTTGAGTCAATCAGTGTTGTACAGACATTCACTGCCCTTATTTACTGTGCTATAATCATCATATACCGTAAATACCTTTTTGTATCATGGGTATGGTAATGCATTGATGGGAATTCAATGTTTGTACATAAATGAAAAAAGCCTTAAAACTTTAAGAGATATTATCTGTGCTCCTGCAATAGCACTTCTGGATGATAGCAAGCCATTTATACTCTCCTCTGAGCAGAGCCAAATGTTTAACCAATTTTAAGTTGAAGTAACTTCAGTGCCAGCACTGACTTTGCCAGATTATGACAAGCTTTTCACATTATTTTGTTATAAAGTAAGTGCACAAGCACAAGGAGTACTGACACAGATACATGGTCGCAAGCTAAGGTCACTTGCATACTACTCTGCACAATTAGACTCAGTCATATGAGCAATGGCTGCAGCGGCCATAGTGTTTGGAAAAAGTACAGATATTGTGCTAGGACACCCAGTAACCCTAATGGTGCCACATGCGGTAACAGAAATTTTAAATCAAGCACAAACAAAACACTTCTCAGCAGCCAGAATAAGTAGCACTGCTAACTCCCTGTAACGTTACACTTAAGTGGTGCACAATGTTGAATCCTGCTGCCTTATTGCAGAAAGTTTCAAAAGATGGGAGAAGTACCTGTATAGATCGGGGTTCTCTTAGGGATTTGGGGGATTCCCATCCCAGCTTGAACAGGAAAAAAAAATGCAGACACAAAAATTTTCTGAATATGATTGTGTAGAACTAATGAGACAAGGATCTTGCGTTTTATCTGACATGATACACCGCTACCAAATGCAGTCATCTTACGCTATCACATAGATGGTGTTTCTTATACAGGGTGTGCTGTAACCACACACACAGAAAGAGTGATTCAATAGAATCTACCGAGTCACATGTCAGCACAAGAAGCTGAATTAAAGGCCCTGACACTTGCATGTATATATGCAAAAGGACAAAGAGTAAACATTTACATTGATTCAAGTTATGCATTTTTAAGAGCGCATGATTATGGCCAATATAGCACACGAGAAAGTGCATCTGGGGAAAGATGTTATGGTTGTACTCACTAGCACGTTATGGATAGTAGCAGGGTTTGTCCAAGCAGCACAGGTGTTAGTAGCAGGATGCTTAATCTGTGCATAGAATAACCCGGGTAAGTCTGTCCTATGGAAAACCACACCCCAGACACAGTATCCCTATAAGAGGATGCAGATAGACTTTATACAACTTCCCAAATGCTCGGGCTTTGAGAATGTGCTAGTCTGTTTCAACTTCTTTAGTCACTGGCTGGACACATGACTGTATAGAAAAGCAAATGCTAAAGCAGTAGCCATGAAATTTACGAGTGAGGTAATCTGCAGATATGGGGTACCAGAGGTCATTGAAAGTGACAGAGGGATACACTTTACGGGGCAAGGATTCAAGGAACTGTTAAAAGACATAGGAATCATATCTGCCCTTCACACCCCTCACAGACCCCAAAGTTCGGGATGTGTGGAGCGCCTTAATGATACTCTGCAATTGAAAATGCAGAATATAATAGCTCAAACAGGTCTGCCATAGATCTCAGTAAGAAACACTCCTAGGGAAGACACAGGTTTAGCACCAAATCAGATACTGTTTGGTACAGCACACAGAACAGGCTGTTACTTTCCATAGCAACTACAGCATGTACATGGTGATTTGTTGAACTATGTTGCTTTATTATAGAAACAACTGAAATACATGGTCAAGTGATTTCTTCCCTTCCAGGCCCTAATTTTGATGCAGGTACCCATAAACTGCAACCAGGGGACTGGGTGGTCATGAAAAAGCACGTCAGGAAGAGTCTTGAACCCAGATATGAGAGTCCTTTCCAGGTCTTATTGACGACTCCCATGGTAGTGGAAGTACAGGGAAATGAAACCTGAATACACGCATCCCACTGCAAGATCTTCAGACAAGGGGAGTCTGAGTAAAATGTATTTTACAAGTTTTTTAAAGGTCCAAGGGACACCAGAGAGGGGTGTTCATTGATATTAGAAGGAGGAATATTGATTGCACATTATGATCCTTTGCTGTAGGCTGTAGATGTGTAATAGTCTAGAAAGGAAAGCTAGGTCTGGAAGAACCAGACTCATGCAAATAGTAATGTAGAGATCATTATACATAATGAGAAAAATTCTAATATGAAAGTTTAACCCAACCAAATATGAAAAGAGCAACCCATGACTGTAGGGGTTTACACCAAATATAGAAATGTGTTTGTGAGTATTGTAGCTCAACACATTATTACATTTACACAAGACAATAGGTTAATATTGGACTACCTGACATTTTAGTCTGGAGGGTACTGCCTGACCCTAAATATGTAAATTGAAGCCCAGGGTTGCACCTTTTAAACTAGTGACGCAAATGATCCAGAGAAAATGTTTGATGAACACTTACAAAAAATTAAGACATGAAATATACATTTTTAAAGGAGCACACTGGAGATGCTTATCTAGAAGGATAGTTTTCATGGCTGTACCTGGCCGATTGGTTCAAGGGTATAGGAGGATGGTTATCAAGTTTTATACATGTTGTACTTCAAGGACTGTTACTAATCCTTATTATAATATATATACTAATAAAACTGATGTGGCTTATTAGCAAGTGTATTAAAGCTAAGTGTTTCTCTTCCAGAAAAAATAAAGTTACCACATCTGTCTTAACCGCTGTACTGTACATCCCATGTAATGAGTGTGAACCTTGTGGAACTCTCAGTACTACTGCCAGTTGTGATCAGTGCAGAAACCAAGAACCTTTTCCTTGGAATCCACATGGTCGTTACTGAAGTTTATCCTTATGAAGATATACAGCACAATGGACGATCCCTTCTATTGTGAAATAAGTGACATATAACACTTGCCGAGCGCACTGTGTATTTTCTCCCTCCCTTTCCTTTTTTCCTTTCCTAAAAAATATCCATAGTTAAAAGACAATAAGGAAGCAAAAGAGGCCCCAGAGCCTCTCATGTTCACTGATATATGTGAAGATCTGACATCAGGACATGTGTCGGGTGCAAGACGGTTGTCGACTCATTGACCATCTATCAGCTAGAAGAGGGATCATGGACTTGCTATTGGTGGGGGATGGGTTGTTCTATGTATCCAGTTTTAGGCAATCCTATTCATATGTTCTGTTAGAAGGGTGTATGCGTATAAGTACCCATTAAAAGCGACAGCAAGAATGTGATCTCTGATAGGTAGTGTTAGGGCAAATAATGAATAAAAAGATGGGAAATGAGAAATGTGATTTTGCTAAGCTGACGCCATCTTGTTGCCTTATAGCCATTTTGTTCTGCTATAGCTTAAATACAATTAGATGCACCTGTTTTGTAGGAGTAATTCATTATTTGCAAAGCTATGCTTATAACCTTGGACATACCAGACAGGAGATAAGCCAATGAATGGCTAATATGGATTGGATAGGGGGGATTAATGGAGTGAAAATGGGGAGGTAATGAACTGGTTAGAGGGGGTGCTTATGAATTGGATAGGGGGAGGCTTATGAATTGGATGGGGGGATTAATGGAATGGCTAGGGGGGATTAATGAAGTGCAAATGGGGATTAATGAACTGGCTAGAGGGGGTGCTTATGAATTGGATAGGGGGGACTTATGAATTGGATGGAGCGGGTTAATGAAATGGCTACAGGAGGGGATTAATGAAGTGAAAATGGGGAGGTAATGAACTGGCTAGAGGGGGGTTAATGAATTGGATAGGGGGGATTAATGAAATGGCAATAGGGAGGTAATGAACTGGCTACAAGGGGGGGGTAAATGAATTAGATAGGGGGGTCATACACTGTCTGTTGCGGGTTGATAGGGGGGATTAATTAGCTGGTGGCGGAGGTGATGAAATAGCTTGTGGGGGAAGGATCTCTGTATTGTGTGGCGGTGATGTGGATGCTAACTGTGGTTTCAGCGGTCACTAGAATACTAAATACTAGATAGACAGGGCTGGTAAATGTTACTATATGAGCGTAAATAAATTTAATATATTTTATTGTCTATGTCTGTACTAGGGGGTTGTTTTGTATCATTCAGGGTTTGTTAAAATTTGGCACTATAATACTATTTTTGCACATTTTAAATACAGGACCCAAGTTTTCAGAAGCCAGGCAACGGACAACGCTCCAAGAACAAGCAAAAGAGAACACCAGGTAGTCTACGCTGCAAGATCAGGTAAGAGAGAAAGTGCATAATGAAGTGTGTTTTATGTATTAATTAATGTTTTACAATTTTGTTTACATATATATATATATATATATATATATATTTATTTATTTTTTATTTACCCACACATTGGTGCGGGGGGGGGGGGAGGGGGGCAGTAACCAGTGTAGTAGCCTAGGGCAGCTGTGACCCTTAATCGGGCCCTGCTGTTTATGAGTGTCCTGCACCCTTTTGTAGTAAGCTTATTATGTGGTGGGTCTGTAATGGACTGGAAATTTGTTCCATTATGTGGATATTGGAGACCAGGGCTAAAATATTAAAAGGTAGACTCTAATTTCACAGATTCCCACACAATAGTTAGTAGCAGAGCTGCATTCCTTGGTAATGATGGTGTTAACTTTTCAATGGCTTTATTTATACAGTCATGGCCAAAAGTTTTGAGAATGACACAAGTATTGGTTTTCACAAGTTTGCTGCTTTTTGTCAGATGTTGCTCTGGTATACTGAAGTTAAATTACAAGCATTTTATAAGTGTCAAAGCTTTTATTGACAATTACATTAAGTTTATGGAAAGAGTCAATATTTGAAGTGTTGAACCTTCTTTTTGAAGACCTCTGCAATTCGCCCAGGCATGCTGTCAATCAACTTCTGGGCCACATACTGACTGATGGCCACTAAATCTTCCCTAATTGATGCTTGGAATTTGTCAGGATTTGTGGGTTTTTGTTTGCCCACCCGCCTCTTGATCCTGTCTGTCTGTCTCCCTCTCTGTCTGTGTGTGAGTGTGTATCTATATTAGGGAATTTAGACTGTAAGCTCCAATGGGGCAGGGACTGATATGAATGAGTTCTCTGTACAGTGCTGCGGAATTATTGGCGCTATATAAAATAAATGATGATGATGATGATTGACCACAAGTTCTCAATGGGATTGGGGTCTGGGGAGTTTCCTGGTCATGGACCCAAAATTTTGATGGTTTGATCCTTGAGCCACTTAATTATCACTTTTGCCATATGGCAAGGTGCTCCAACATGCATTGCTCATCATCAAACTGTTCTGGGATGGTTGGGAGAAGCTGCTCTTGGAGGATGTTTTGGTACCATTCTTTATTCATGGCTGTGGTCTTAGGCAAAATTGTGAGTGAGCCCACTCCCTTGGCTTAGAAGAAACCCTACACATGAATGGTCTCAGGATGCTTTACTGTTGGCATGACACAGGACTGATGGTAGCGCTCACCTTTCCTTCTCCGGACAAGCGTTTTTTCCAGATGCCCCAAACAATCTGAAAGGGGATTCATCAGAGAAAATGACTTTACCCCAGTCATCAGCAGTCTAATTCCTGTAACTTTTGCAGAATATCAGCCTGTCCCCGATGTTTATCCTGGAGAGAAGTGGCTTCTTTGCTGGCCTTCTTGACACCAGGCCATCCTCCAAAAGTCTTCGCCTCACTGTGCGTACAGATGCACTCACACCTGTCTGCTGCTATTCGTGAGCAAACTCTGCACTGGTGGTGCCCCGATCCCGCAGCTGATTCAATGTTAGGAAACAGTCCTGGCGTTTGCGGGACGTTCTTGGGCGCCCTGTAGCCTTCTTCACAACTATTGAACCTCTCTCTTTGAAGTTCTTAATGATCCGATAAATGGTTGATTTAGGTGCAATCTTACTAGCAGCAATATCCTTGCCTGTAAAGCTCATTTTGTGCAAAGCAATGATGACTGCACATGTTTTCTTGCAGCTAACCATGGTTAACAGACGAAGAACAATGATTTCAATCACCACCCTCCTTTTAAAGCTTTCAGTCTGCTATTCTAACTCAATCATCATGACAGAGTGATCTTATGCCTTGTCCTCGTCAACACTCTCACCTGTGTTAATGAGTGAATCAATGACCTGATGTCAGCTGGTCCTTTTGTGACAGGCTGAAATGCAGTGGAAATGTTGTTTTTGATATAAAGTTCATTGTCATGGCAAAGATGGACTTTGAAATTAATGGCAATTCATCTGATCACTCTTCATCATGACATTCTGGAGTATGTGCAAATTGCCATCCTAAAAATTGAGGCAGCAGACTTTGTGAAAAATAATATTTGTGTCATTCTCAAAACTTTTGGCCATGACTGTAGCTCCAGGTTTACTCCTGGAATAAGTAGGCGGCTAAATAATATGCAATGTGGGTTTAGCATTAGTGGGGAGTATAGATATTTGTTATAATATCTCTGCAGTTGGTATAATTACTACTCACCCCATCAGTCATAGTTATAGGTTTTAATCTGATGTCTCCATTTTTGGAGACATCAGACATAAAACTCTTCTACAGGTGGTGAACTTCCCTGTAGAGGTTCTGCGGATTTTACGTCCAGATTTGGTCTAGCCAGGTCTCTGATGTTTACCACTTTCCTTCCCTTTTGTCCCCTAAATCTGAACAGATTTTTGGCGGAAGGCTGCGAGAAAAGGCACATGTTTTTTATTTCATTAGCAGCAATCTACTGCAGACATTGGCTGGATTTCCAGCAAGATTGTCAGGATGTCCTTCATTGACGTTTCTTATAGATGATCCAGTGTAGTTGCCTTACTGCGTTCCAGAGATATGTTGAGTGGGTCATGTCTGCTGGGTCATGGATCAGGTGCTGCTAGCAGGTAGTGATTTCTGGTGAAATTATATGAGACACTGTGGGACAATCTCCCACTCATCTTGGGAGCGCTACGGAGGTTATGGGTGAAGATAAGTTGTTAGTTTAGAAGTAGGGAGTACTCCCGGACCGTGCTAATGTGGTAGGCCTCTGATCAAAGTGACAATCAGGTGATGCTTTCTGGACTTTAAGGAGTTTTTTATGAGCCCTGTCTCCTCCAGAATGCTGAATGTGGGAGAAATATGTGAAACAGGGATGGCAAATCCCTGATTCCACAAGAAGTATTTGGATTTTTCAACAAAGTGTGGTGTTATGCCCACCATATACAGACCATACTCAGCATATGTGTGTTATGGACACAATATACATTTTTTGCTTTACTGCACATACCACATTTTTCTTCTATGCAAGATATACAATCTAACTAAAAACCTAACCATGCATAATAACTATTTATTTTTTCACCATAGCTGGCACACTTTGTATATCCATTTTCAACATATTCCAAATGTTATTTATATTTTTCCATACATTTCCCCACTCCCCTGTGCTACCTGGCCATCTAGCATGTGGGACCCAAAAATGTGGCCCTCCATACAAGACCTTGGACAGCACAAGTTTAAATCATTCTCATTATGCAAAAAAGAAAACAATTTTTTTTTTATTTTGTTAGTCAATATCTCCCAAATCTAAACTACATTCATTGCACTGTCTCACTGATCTGGGGTGTGTTGTCAGGAAACTCCCATTATGATAGGGCATAAATAAAATATGAGACTTCTTTCTCTCTCTTCCTCTGAATCTCTCTCAGGTGGCCCCTATCATAACTGTGATTTACTGCTCTCTTGTTCAAGAACAGTTCTGTTAATGTGACCCAAAAATATATTATAACTCCTTTCTGAAACATATCAGATATATGGCATTAATTCCATTTAGCAAAGTACAGTATATTGTATGTATAAATATGAAACTTGATTAGGTTATATACGGATTCCTAGGAGTTACCCCTAGATGGTTCAATTTCAGGACTGTATATATCAGTGACAGATTATTATTTTACAGGTTACAAATGTATATAGCGAATCAAAATACATTAACCACTTGTTTATTTAAACACAGTGCTTTATTGGAGACCATTTTGACTAAAGTAATGTCAGAGTTTAGATGTATCATGACAATTGTAACACATTATTATCATAACTACCCTGGCTAGGCTATAATGATAGGGGATAACATTTTATCTTGCTCACATCCTCATAAACGGTGCTCACTCTCCTCCATGGTAAAACCTTCCTCTGTGCCACTAAGAAAACCCAGAGCTGTACTAGCAGTGAGCATTGTTAATCACCACTGCTGCTGTCCATAATGAACATTAACAGTTAACTTACCCATGGCTTTTAAATCTAATTTTGTTACAAAAGTGAATCAGTAGCATAACCGAGCTGGCCATGGACCCAACAATTTGAACATCAGAGTCTCCTTTGTGGAGGTCCCACTTCTACTATGGTGCCAAAGGAAAAGAGGAAAGTGTGTCCAGTGGATGGACCCCGATATCCTGGTAAGAGAGTAAACCACCACATTTTTGTGAGGGTGCATTTGAAACTGGACATAGACTTTGAGTCTGCAAGTCAGATTTTGTTTTACAAGGTTTGGTAGTGATTAAAATGTCAATGTTAAGGTTTTTTTCCTAGCATAACATAATACTGTGTTGTACAGAAAATTCATCTCTAACTTTATACTGAAGTTACATTAAATGTTAAATATGACTGGTTTAACTGTATAAGGCATATGTAAGATTTGGCTCCATAACAACTAGTATTATCAAATAAATAAGGGATATAGATCTGGTCTACTATTTTTGGTAATTCAATACAGCTATCCTGTGTTCTGTATCAATGGCGATATAGGCATAATACATTCTGATAACATCAGAAATTTTCCATGTTGTAGATTTAGAGTAGATTTATAATCACATAAAAAAGTCATGTTGCATTGTTACTAAAACACAGAAGCCTAAAGTTAAGTAAAGTAAAAATAAATGGCCATTTTTGACATGCTCCTTATAATGGAGCTTTGCGATTGACTATCCTGACAATGGAATATGTTCATTGGAATAACATGCTCATGTTTCTTTGGAAGGATCCTGATCCATATTGAAGACGAGGTAGCACGTCTCAAGTCTCTCTGGGCCAATCTTGTGTTCAAACTGTGGCTGAAGATCTTCGGGTGTCAAGCCCATTAGGAAATGGTTAGAGATCTCATTGTACAAAGTGTGTCCAACATCCCCTAGGAAAAGAACAAAAAGCCTGACATTATGTAACAGTCGTTGAATTAAATTGACTAATTATATTTATAACAGGGTTAGTAATGGTTTCTTCCTTTTTATACTTGTTTGTGACTCGTGGATAATGATGTTGTTAAAACATGATATTTAGGTGTGCATCGTTACTAGTTAATTGATACACACACTATTTATAGGATTGTGTTAACATCTAGCACATCTCTGATGAAATTGCGAGGGTGCAATGAAACATGCAAGATGTCTTTTATTGTTTGTGGGACTACTCGAGCTTTGGCACACCATGTCATTTACATTGTCTCCTGATCTTGTGGTGAGGTGTTATTGGGTATACTTCCATCTTGCTAGTTTAGCAACAATTTGAGAGCTTTCAACATCGCTCAGTGGTATTGAGTTCCCTGCAGGTTTTGGCTTCGGTCACACGGATCTGCACCCACGCAAGTGTTTCACTATTAGGTGCAACATAGAATGTTTTTCCATCTGGGGTGTGTCCCTTTTTATCTCCCACCACATAACTACCTTTGTTGGAATTGCCTATCAAGCAAGATTCATCATATGTTATTTACACACCGCAAGACACAGAATGTTGATGAGACATTACAGCTGGATTTGAAAAATGACATTTATGCATTTCTGCTAAACAAGTTGCATTATCTCAATCTGTTCTAAAGATTGATCGCATCAATAAGAGTTATAAACTAACATAAATGCAATACAGTGATGTGCATTGAAACAATGTCAGTATGTTTTGGCAATTGCATATGTTCAGCAATTTTATTATAGCAATATTATTCGCATTGAGCTCAATTGTGGCATTTGTTTTATTAGTGTTTTATATATTTCAATAAACTGTGTTTACGTTATCCACAAATCTTTTTTATTTTTAAATTGTATTTTTAAAATAAAGCTTCTGAGCGCCATTGTATTTCTATACGTTTTTCAACAAACCCTGATGTATATTAAATAGAAAGTATTTATCAAGACTTGGGGCTAGATTTATTAAGCTGCGGGTTTGAAAAAGTGGGGATGTTGCCTATAGCAACCAATCAGATTCTAGCTTTCATTTATTTAGTACCTTCTACAAAATGACAGCTAGAATCTGATCGGTTGCTATAGGCAACATCCCCACTTTTTCAAACCCGCAGCTTAGTAAATCTAGCCCTTGGTTTGTTTCATAACATGTTTTGGGTCCACGGGCCCTTTTTTTTCAGATGGCTGAAGATAGTTCTAGAGACCAGAAACATATTGCTAAAAATGGCCAGAGTGCAAGCCTGAAGTCCCTGCCACTTTATTATTTCAGAAAACCATCTACTATCTATAATATGACCTTGTATTGTGACAAAATCAAGCATATTGTATAAATAAGAAATAGGGTTATTGCATACCAAGCTGTTTGGTAAATAATTCAAAAATATATATTCCTTTTTAGAAATTTGTAGAATTTGCAGCTAAACAAGGGTACAAAACAGACTATTCTCAAATGTATTTAAAAGATTATAATAAAGCAGCATAGCATTAAAAAAATTATTATCTCTACAGGACTATCATTAAGGAGAGCAAAGCAAAAAATAAAGGAGTAAGTTTGTTTCTTGACAAACTAATGCAAGAGGTCCATATTAGTTTATTATTTTACACATAAGTTAAATACTAGCTGTTTTTACATGTAGCACACAAATATTTGATAGCTTTATTTTTATACTGAAATTTAAAGTTGATCTATGACATGCTCTATCCCAACCATAAATCTATCCCCACATTTTAAAAGTATCTCCCACTCCAATGCAACCTGGTTTTGCCCAGGTGCAAAGTTACTCCTTTTTTTGTGTTTTGCTATCCTTAATGACTCAGGCCCTACATATCTACACATAACAAAGAGATAAACAAATAAACAGATATGAGCATAGATAAAAAAAAAACAACAACAAAACAACAATATACTAAGATTTGCCTATACAATGTACTTTGCCCATAGCACTGTATGTCCAACAAATGCCCAAAGAGCATTTTGGTGCTCCTTAGGCAGCTTCCTCAAAGGCTGCCAAACCAATACTGTTCTAGAAAAGGCGATTTTAAAGACATAATGGTGCCAAATTACACAAAACACACCCACCCAAAAACACCGGTGTACAAACAGATAAACAACAACAATGTAAACCTGCACTTATAACACTCAAACTTTTCATAACTGTCTGCTAATAAGTAAATGAAAGAGCAATGTTATGCTTTCTAGTTACATCCGGCAGCCTGATAACTGGCAATCAATCAAATATAAGCAATATTGGAACTCCCATCACAAATAGTGAACCATTAAACAAAGGACGCATGTGTACCTATATTAAATATTATGGCTAATAGTAATTACCAAAAAGTGAACAAATGTAAGCGCTGTGATAAACACAATATATTACTTCCTGATCTGTCATGGTTGTCTAGAAACTGACAACCAATCAGACTAAGCTAGAACTCCATTCACGTGATCAGATGAACAAATGCAGTAATCAGAATAAATAAAAGTTCGGCTGGATAAAAATGATGACCCAGTGATCTATATTGAGAGATAGTGTGGGCCTTCAAAATCTAACGTTTGCAAAGTTAAATCACAACTTACTCAATCCTATCTATTACACTATAAGGACATATGTAGGGAGGATATAATATATATATATATATATATATATATATATATATATATATATATATATATATATATATATAACACATACCAGGAAAGGCACTCACGTTTGTAGATATTTCTCCAGCCTGGGTGCAGGAACGCCAATAACATGAATGTAAAAAATAGAATAATTAGGAGGCACTCACAGGACTTTTCCAGAATATTAAAGTATTTATTCCATTAAAAATTGGTCAATGTTTCAGGCTCCACACAGCCCTTTATGAAGACTAACACCACAGTGAACCAAACACCCTTATATACCCTATACAGTGGGAGTGAACCAATCAGGCAATCACCAGCTGTGCAAGTTGGCTACACAAGGTGCAAAGCACACCAAGAAGGAAAAAACTTTTTTAATTAAATCAACAGCTAATGAGCTAACTGGGCTAACAGAATACCAGAGAAAACTATAAAGACAAAACTGATGCAATATATACAAGCAGTAATTAGTATATAATAGATCCATATATAACTGTTCACTAAGAATTGCAACAAATAAGACAAGTAAAAAATACCTTGTAGCATTAAAGTGCAATATATTACATACAGTAGATATTAATATGTCATTAGATATTCAGTTATAATCAAAGGATAATACAAAACATTTAAGTAATTGGCGTAAACTATCTATATAAAGGTTTGTTGCTATCTGTTATAGCAAACCTATATACATCACTAAATCCAAAAAATAGCCATGCACAGATCTAGTGAATAAAAATTATACTAACTTTGTATAAGTGAACCAAAAAGTAAGAAAGATGAAACCACAGTGTAAAAGAATATTACCACCAAGTAAGGAAGGCAAAAAAACAAAGATCAAACAACTAGAGCACTGTAAATAACCATAATGTAAATGTTTTTGTTTTTTATAAAAAACAACCAAGATAATTCTCATTATTTAGCCCACCAGGGGCTAAAGTATTCAGTTGGGCAATCCAGCGGGCTTCGCGTTGTAGAAGTATTTTGGGTCTGTTGCCACCTCTGGACAGTGGTGGCACATGATCAATTATTATGCACCTCAAACTTGTGACCTGATGTGATAGGTGTAAAAAATGTCTTGCAACCGGTCTGATGTTTGATCTCTATAGGCCGCTCTAATGGATGATCTATGATTAGCAAAACGCTCCCGGAAACTGCAGATCGTTTTTCCTACATAGACTAGGCCACAGGGGCAATAAAGCATATAAACCACGAACTCTGAAGTACAAGTGAGGCTGTATTTAATAGCATATCTCCTGTTTGTATGAGGATCCTGAAAATGAGTCCCAGTCAGTAAGCTATTACAGGTGGTACATCCACTACATTTAAAACACCCCACTTTCATAGGGGGCAACCATGTTTGGATCGTTGGAGTATATGCTGCTTTACAGTCCGCATGTACCAAATAGTCACGTAAATTTTTACCCCGTCTATAGGCAAACATCAGTTTCTTAGCCAATGATCGAGGTAGACTTTTGTCTGTGGCTATAAGCGGCCAATGGGTTTGAATAGATTTCTTAATTGTATTGGAGGCCAAGGTGTATCCAGTGTTAATCAGGAAGCGATCCCCTTTGTTTTTCTTATTATTAGAGTCACTATTCCCAGAATGAAAAGTGGCAAGTGCTCTATTTAAACAGTTGGAAACATCCATCTGTTTATACCCTCTCTGTAGAAAGGACTCAACCATTTGAGCGAGTTGTTAACCAGCTAGAGTGCTATCTGAATTAATGCGGAGAATACGCAGAAATTGGGAATATGGAAGTCCCTTCTTGAATGGCACAGGATGAAAACTGGTTGCATGCAAATAAGAGTTGCGGTCAGTCGTTTTCTTATACACTGTAGTAGTCAGGCGTCCATCTTGTTTCATGATCACCAGGTCCAAGAAATGGATACTATTTAAGTCATATTCAAAAGTAAATTTGATTGGTGAATCTGATGCATTAATAGATTCAATCATTTCAAGAAATTGCACCTCAGTGCCCATCCAGATGAGAAAAAGGTCATCAATGAAACATCTTAAGAATGCAATCTGGTGTCCGAACCTACTCAAGATATGTTCCTGCTCAAAATGGTGCATAAATATATTCGCATAGCTGGGGGCCATATTTGAACCCATTGCGGTCCCAGCCACCTGTAGATAATACTGCCTTTCAAATTTAAAGTACTTTCTTTCCAATGCGAGATGTAATAAATCAATTATAAATTCTGTAGGAACATCCTGTGTATACTTAAATTCCACAAAAGAGTTGCGGACTGCTTCAATCCCCGCTTTATGAGGAATAGCGGTATATAGGCTCTTTACATCCATTGTGACCAATAAACAGTCAGTAAGATTGATTACAAGGTTAGAAAGTTCAGTAAGTAATGAAAAAGAATCTTGGATAAAGCTTGGTATGGATTTGACCAATGGCTGGAGATAAAAGTCAATAAACTGTGATAATGGCTGTAACAATGAATTTCTGGCAGAGATGATTGGTCTGCCAGGAGGTGATTGAAGGCTCTTGTGGATTTTTGGTAATGTATAAATTACAGGACAGACAGGAAAATCTGTTTTCAGGAATCTGGAAGTAGGTTCCAAAATCCAACCACATGTAACTGCAAAGTCAATAATTTTGTCAACAATACGTTTATATGTACTTGTAGGATCACCAGCAAGCAGGGTATAGGTGGTTGTGTCAGATAGTTGGTAGAGAATCTCTTTCTTGTAATCATCATAGTCCTGTACCACAATAGCGCCACCTTTATCCGCTGGTCGAATGCAGATTGAACTATTCTTGGATAATTCCATTAGTGCTTTCCGTTCAAGAAGATTAAGATTGTATTGTATCCGGCGTTTATTACTTATATCTGCCTGTATTGAACTATCAACCATTCTAATAAAGGATTTAATAGAAGGGTTATTAGAAGGAGGGTCAAAAGTGCTGTTAGGTCTAAATGGAGTTGATGATATCTTTTGATCAGCAAAGAATTCTTTCAATTTAAGATGTCTGTGTACTTTAAATAAATCTACCTTCCATTGGAACTGGTTATGGAAAGTAGTTGGCACAAATGTAAGTCCTTTGGATAATAGACTAACTTCTGAGTCTGTTAGAGGACAAGAAGATATATTATATATTAAATTCTCCTCTGTCTTGGGGGGAGGCGGTTTTGGCCACCTCTTCCCACCCCTCCTGGAGTTAATCCTTTGACGTTTTTTGACGGTGCCCATTGTGATCTTGTAGCCACTCCAAAATGAGTTTCAGTGTTTTGAGGCCCAGAGGTAGCTTCAGGCATTTGGGTTAATGGGGTTTCCGTATCTGAAGAAGAGACACTCGAACTATTATCAATTGTGTTCAGATCAGCTGGTCTCCTTGGTCGAAATCTACCGACGATTAAATTGTGGATTTTGGGTTTCACCCAAGAGCCAACGGTATACCCTATGATCCCTGTAGTCCGCAGCAACTTTACTTAATTTATCTCTTTTAAAATTTATAAGGTCTCTTTTATAGTTAGAAACTTGGGTTTGTAGTTTATCCAACCAATCACTGGAAGAGTCCTGGCTCAGAGTCAGATTGTATGAGTTTTCAGCCTCAGTTATATCTATATATATATATATATATATATATATATATATATATACGCACAGTCACGTCCATAAATGTTGGGACATCGACACAATTCTCATATTTCGAGCTCTATACACCACCACAATGGATTTGATATGAAACTAACATGATATACTTTAACTACAGAATTTCAGCTTTAATTTGAGGGTATTTACATTCAAATCAGGTGAATGGTGTAGGAATTACAACAATTTCTATATCTGTCTCCCACTTTTTAAGGGTCCAAAACTAATGGGACAAACTAAACATTCCTACATCAAACTTTCACTTTTTAATACTTTGTTGCAAATCCTTTGCAGTCAATTACAGCCTGAAGTCTGGAACGCATAGACATCACCAGACGCTGGGTTTCATCCCTGGTGATGCTCTGCCAGGCCTCTACTGCAAATGTCTTCAGTTCCTGCTTGCTCTTGGGGCATTTTCCCTTCAGTTTTGTTTTCATCAAGTGAAATACATGCTCAATCGGATTCAGGTCAGGTGATTGACTTGGCCATTGCATAATATTCCACTTGTTAGCCCTAAAAAACTCTTTGGTTGCTTTTGCAGTATGCTTCGGGTCATTATCCATCTGCACTGTGAAGCACCGTCCAATGAGTTTTGAAGCATTTGACTGAATATGAGAAGATAATATTGCCAGAAACACTTCAGAATTCATCCTGCTGCTTTTGTCAGCAGTCACATCATCAATAAATACAAGGGAACCAGTTCCATTGGCAGCCATACATGCCCACGCCATAACACTACCACCACCATGCTTTACTGATGAGGTGGTATGTTTTGGATCATGAGCAGTTCCTTCCCATCTCCATATTCTTCTCTTCCCATCACTCTGGTACAAGTTGATCTTTGTCTCATCTGTCCATAGGATGTTGTTCCAGAACTGTAATGGCTTTTTTGGATGTTGTTTGCCAAACTCTAATCTGGTCTTCCTGTTTTGGTGGCTCACAAATGGTTTACATCTTGTGGTGAACCCTCTATATTCAGTCTTGTGAAGTCTTCTCTTGATTGTTGACTTCGAAACATATACACCTACCTCCTGGAGAGTGTTCTTGATTTGGCCAACTGTTGTGAAGGGTTTTTTTCTTTACCAGGGAAAAAAATCTTCTGTCTTCCACCACAGTTGTTTTCCATGGTCTTCCAGGTGTTTTGGTGTTGCTGAGCTCTCTGGTGCATTCTTTATTTTTAAGAATGTTCCAAACAGTTGTTTTGGCCACACCTAATGTTTTTGCAATCTCTCTGATAGGTTTGGTTTGATTTTTCAGCCTAATGATGGCTTGCTTCACTGATAGTGACAGCTCTTTGGATCTCATATTGAGAGTCAACAATAACAGATTCCAAATGCAAATGTCACACCTAGAATCAACTCCAGACCTTTTACCTCCTTAATTGATGATGAAATAATGAGGGAATAGCCCACACATGTCCATGAAATAGGTTTTGAGTCAATTGTCCCATTATATTTGGTCCCTTAAAAAGTGTGAGGCACATCTAGAAACCGTTGTAATTCCTACACCGTTCACCTGATTTGGATGTAAATACCCTCAAATTAAAGCTGAAAGTCTGCAGTTAAAGCACATCTTGTTAGTTTCATTTCAAAATTCATTGTGGTGGTGTATAGAGCCCAAAATATGAGAATTGTGTTGATGTCCCAATTTTATGGACTTGACTGTATATATATATATATATATATATATATATATATACACACACACACACACACACACACACACACACACACACACACACACACACACACACACATACACACAATGTGGACAAAAGGATTTGGCCATACCTGTTAATTAATGAATTGAGGTGTTTCAATCAGACCCCTTTCCACAGGTGTATAAAATCAGGCACCTAGCCATGCAGTTTCCATTTGCAAACATTTGTGATACAAAATGGGTCATTCTGAAGAGCTGAGTGACTGCAAGCGTGGAACTGTGATAGGATGCCACCTTTGCAATAAGACGGTTTGTGAATTTTCATCCCTGCTGGATATTCCATGTTCAACTGCTGTAAGTGATATTATTAGAAAGTGGAAGCGTTTAGGAACAACAGCAACTCAGCCACGAAGCGGAAGACCATGTATAATCACAGAGTGGGATCAACCACTGCAAAGGCGCATGGTGCGTAAAAGTCACCAACGCTCTGCTGATTCCATAGCTGAAGAGTTCCGAACTTCCACTGGTATTATTGTAAGCACAAAAACTGTATGGCGGGAGCTTAATGGAATAGGTTTCCATGGCCGAGCAGCTGCATGCATGCCTCACCAAGACAAATAGCAAGCGTTGGATGGAGTGGTGTAAAGCACAGAGACAGTGGACTGTGGAGCAGTGGAACCGTGTTCTGTTCAGTGACGAATCACTCTTCTCTGGCAGTCAGATGGGCGAGTTTGGGTTTGGCGGATGCCGGTAGAATGTTACCTGCCTGACTACATTATGCCAACTATGAAGTTTTGTGGACAAGGAATAATGGTATGGGGTTGTTTTTCATCGTTTGGGCTAAGCCCCTTATCTCCGGTGAAGGGGAAACCTAATGCTTCAGCATACAAAGTCATTTTGGACAATGCTATGCTTCCAACTTTGTGGCAACAGTTTGGGGAAGGCCCTTTTTTATTCCAACATGACTGTGCCCCAGTGCACAAACAAAGGACTATAAAGACATGGTTTGATGAGTTCCATGTGGAAGAACTTGACTGGCCCACAGAGAGCCCTGACCTCAACCAAATCTAACACCTTTGGGATGAACTGAAACGGAGATTGCGAGCTAGGCCTTCTTGTCCAACATTAGTGCACTCCTGACACTCTGCTGAGTGCAATCCTAAGTTCCTGACACTCTACTGTGTGCGATCTTGATATACCTCTCTGGCGTAAGAATTTCCAACCATTGGTTACACAACAACTTTTGTATGTTTTCAAATGTAATAAGTCTACACTTTTACATATCTCTAATTAAATAAATAATTCCTGACAGCCCTGATACCCTCATTGATTTGTCAACTACTTCAAAAGCAACATCGACAACATCCATCAAGAAATTTCCTCTTGCCAGATCCAGCAGCCAACACCTGCATTTTCCTCCACTCACCTAAACACCCTCAGTTCTTTCTCTCCTGTTACTGAAGACAATATATTCACAATCCTCTCTTCCTGTTCCCCCTCAACCTGTAACCTCTATCCCATTACCTCCCAACTCCTCCACACACTCATTTCAAATGTTTGCCTGCACCTAACTTACCTCTTCAGCCTGTGCTTCTCCAAAGGCACTTTCCCTTCCATCTTCAAACAAGCACTCATCTCTCATATCCTCAAGAAACCATGTCTTCTTCCTATGTCTCTCTGTTGCTACAGCCCCATTTCTCTCCTCCCTTTTTCTTCCAAAATTCTTCAGCATCTTGTGTACAATCATCTGACCCATTTTCTATCTGCTCGTTCTCTTTACAATCTGTCTTAAATGCTGTGGCAAGACCGATCTTCCTCTCTCAATGATGCACCATTCTGCAAAGCCCCATTTATTCCCATTACTACATCTCTGACCTTACGCAAGATAGCTTCCTCTTGCCCTCTTTAATCTGCCTCTCACCTATGCCTCCTCCTCTCTGATAACCACCTCTCACTCATGCCTCCTAGATTTCTCCCGTGCTGCTTCCTACTTATGATGGTGATGATGCAAGCCTCTAAATATATTTCCACTAGCAGGCTGGTTTTGTCACTGCTAATGTCAAGAGAACACTAACCATCACAGAGAAAAGGAAAACTAGGTAAAAATATAAAAATGCTGGGATAGAGGTAAGGAGGCTGGCCCAGGACTACATTTTGTTGCTTTGGGACTGAAACCATACCGGTTATGGCTGGCATGAGACATAAGGCTGGGCAGAACTGTCTGTGGTGGCCTTGAGTCTGAAATATTCAGAATTTGGTAAAGATGAATATCTTATTCCACTGCTTTGCAATAAAAGTGCAATGTAAAACCCTTTCCCATTTCTTGATAAAGCCACGCATACTGCATATTGGACATGTATTGTGTCCATACACATTTACTTATTTGGCCTGATTTATTAAGGAAAATAAGGCAAAAAAAGGAATAAATTGTCTCCTGGACAAACCATGTTACAAGACAAGGAGAGCAAATTAGTTTATTATTTTGCGCACAAGTTAAATACTGGCTGTTTTTTCATGTAGCACAAAAATACTTGATAGCTTTATTTTTACACTGAAATTTTAAAGTTGATCTACAACATGCCCTAATCCAACTATAAATCTGTCCCCACATTTTAAATTTACCTCCCCCTCTAATGCAACATGGTTTTGCCCAGGTGCCAAGTTACTCCTTTTTTTGCTTTTCTTTCCTTAATGAATCAGGCCCATTAACTCCACAAATTATGTTTATAAGATAGTGAATGCACAAAATGTTTTATTTGTAGATACTTGAATCCTCATTTTTAACGATGCTAGGGTCTAGCTTTTTTAATGCAAGGCAACATGCCAGTATATCATCATTTTTCTCATAAATAATGCCTATCTAATCTGACTTTCACCAGAACACTCCATAGAAACCTGTCTCTGGAAAGTAGCTAGCAATATGGCAACCCCACCAAATTTTCCTTTCCACTTCACCTGGATCTCTCTTCTGCATTTGACACTGTTGATCATCCACCACTCCTGCAATTGCTTGATTCCAATGCACCTGCAACACTGTGCTCTCCTGGTATTCATCATATCCATCCAATGAAACCTCACCCTTCCCCAGACCATTTCCTTCAATGAGACCTCATCCTGACCCATCCTATTCTGTTTTGGAGTATCCAAGAATCAGCCCTTGGTCAACTACTGTTCTCTTCTAATACATTGGAAAACAGATATTCACATATAAGCTGTAGTATCACTGTATTTGCCAACATCTCAAAGCCATTTATAATTAAACAGAAAAAATGAATTGTTATATTCCCATCTTCTAGTCATAGCAGAATCATTTTACCTACCTCCCAAGTTTAATGTTTTGGTGTCACCCCTGTCTCATCACCAGCCTTTTTTTTTGCTTTCAGAAAATCTCCCAAGTTATGCCTTCTCCATTTGTGCAACATGACCAAAATATGTTCTGTCTTCATACAAGATGCCACCAATCTCAGGATCTATGCCCATATCATTTCTCAACTTGATTATTGAAACCACTTGTCTGGTTTGCCAATAAAAAAATGCATCCCCCTGCAAACAATTATAATTGCTGCTGCAAGACTCATCTAAACTTACAATCCTTCCTATCTGTTAATGCTTTAATTAGCTTCCCATGAACTTCATAATAAAGTCAAAGCTGAGTCTTGCCTAAAATTCCTCAATAACTTCTGTTCTGTATGGGACTAATTATCCCACACCCTATTAGACTTTGTTCAACTTTTAACATTTTTAAATGATTCATGAATATTTTCTTCACAGAAGCCTATCCACTTCCTCATGTCCAATAACTTCTCTTACAATAACTGTTGCTTACAGTAATCACACACACTTTCCCCACCAGCAGTTCTAACTATTATTCCCCCTACATTATGTATCAAGTATTCCCCATTCATCTTAGACTGATAACCCCGTTTGGGCAGGACTGTCTTTACCTTCTGTCTCATGTCATTGTACGTAATATGTTTATATCATGAAGTACAGAACTGCATGATATGTTTCCATTTTACAAATAAAGTGTAATAATTTAAGTTTGTGAATGCAATAAGGTGGCTCCAATACTGTATTAACTAATATTTTAAATTAAGTGGCCCTTTAAATAAGAAACATATTTTAGTTTTGTTTCACAGCACCTAAATACCTTTTTGTTGGTGATCTAGACTGTACTTCCATACCTAAACACTGCTGGCGTATTGTCTTGAGCGTTTCAGATAAAGAGTGGACATCTTGATCTTCATGGCCATCTTGGAAGGTTTCATTATCAGCAGATACATCCATTGCTGACCTGGCATGACTGACAACCATCTCTAGAGTGTTTCCTTCAACCTCCTCAAAATCATCAGGGTAATCCTGCACTTCATCATCACCGGAACCTTAAAACAAGAAAAATATAGCATCACAATCTGAGTGTGACTATAATGAACAGGTACAAGCAGTGTTTTCACGTAAAGAGTGTAAACACTCACACAATTTTCAGGCAAGCGAGGGGTACTGGAGTGTGAAGAAATAATAAAAAATATGCAAACTTCACATTTTACACTGCTACCCGCTTTATATATAGAAATAGATTTTTTAAAAGTTTTAGTTTAGGATTAAAAGTTTGAATAAAGTCTGACATTTGCAGCGACTAGTTAAGATTATATCTGAAATCCACATTTGCTTTGAAGGCTTACCAATTTCCTCTGGGATATCATCATTCTGACATAGCAGGCAACTTTGCCCCTCTATCTCCTCTTCAACGGAAGAAAGACTGTCTTTGTCAAAGTCCTCAGAATAGTCAGATTTGTCCCCAGTGCTCGATAATTCATCATGATCCCACAACTCACAAGAACTGACATCTGGCTTGTATGAGCTTGGGGGAGCAGATTTAGACCTGAAGTCCACTTTAGATGTGTCATGACAGGCCAGTGATGTTTTGCTCCGATTTTCTGTTAAACAAACTTCTCTGTTTTCAGTCTTTTCCAAATTCTGCTTATACAGCTGAAATTCATGTTTCTGTATAAATTGCTTCAAATGGCCCTGAACAAAACTTAAGCTTAGAATGCTGTTTGCATTAGGTCTAGATTCTGGACACTTATCTAGAATAGTTTTCACCAAGAAATGTAAATCTGTGGAGTAGCAATCAGGCAGTGGAAGATATTCCCCTTTAACAATTTTGTAAAATAGGCTTATTAAGTTTGTTGCAACAAATGCTGGCTTGAAGGCACACATCTCGTAAAGTAAGCACCCAAGTGCCCAAATGTCTGATTTGGAGCTGTATGGAATGTCTTGACACAGCTCTGGACTAAGGTAATATGGTGTTCCCACACATGTACTTGCCATATCCATAGTACTGCTCATTACCTTTGAGATGCCAAAATCCCCAAGTCGAATCATGCCCTTTTTGGTGAGAAAGACATTAGAAGTCTTGATATCTCTGTGAAGAATTTTCATGGAATGAATGTGTTGGATGGCCATAGTCAATTGAATAAACCAGTCCATGATGGTGTCTTCTGAGAAGAAAACACATTTCCTCTGTTTGATGTGATCATCAAGTGTCCCTCCATCACAATAGTCCTGGACAATAAAAACATGTACATCCTCCGGGTCACAGAAGTACTCATGGCATATTACAATATTGGGGTGTACAAGCTTACCCAGGATAGTTGCTTCTTGAAGTATAGACTCCTTGGTTCTCATTCGTTTGGATGCATCTACCTTAATCTTTTTCACAGCATACATTTTCTTGGTCTCTTTATTCCTCATTAGAAATACTTCAGCTGTTGCTCCTCTCCCAATTTTCAATATTTTTTCATACTTCTCCATGTTGTTTCCAACACCTGCATCAAACAGAAAACACTGGCCAAAGCCTGTGTTGGACTAAAGTATTAATATCTCAC
This sequence comes from Mixophyes fleayi, assembly GCF_038048845.1. Lineage (NCBI taxonomy): Eukaryota > Metazoa > Chordata > Amphibia > Anura > Limnodynastidae > Mixophyes > Mixophyes fleayi. Next base: position 79,928,053 of record NC_134410.1, read on the forward strand.
CAGAAAATCCTACAATAACAGTCTACTGTTTGTTTGAAATGAACATGTTAAATGTAATATTCACATTTTATAATCAATATATTAAATAATACATGTTATGGAAATGATTGAGGAATGGGTGAAATAAAGTAATATTTTTCAATATTTCTTTGTGCAAAGTATGCCATATAATGGATCTATGTGTGAACTACTATAATCACTATTACGTATATTATTATATTATGTCACTTTAATGGGCAGTACAAGGCTGGTCAAATCTGAGAGATATCTAGAACCATGTTTAAATTAAAAAATAAATAAATAATGTGCTGCTTCCTAAGAATGATGACTACTATGTTTAAAAATTGTGATAGCTATGTGATGAAGAGTATATAAATAATCTATTATTTTATATTTCATTTTATAACATAAGAACAGAATCAGCCACAATTGAATTAGAAGTTGGTCTGAACAAAACTCTCCTCCCCCCACCAGAAGGTCTGTGAATGTTTGTGTAAGTCTGTTGCACAGTTATTACCATATGAATGCTGTGATCTACTTTCTGTAGGAAGGTAAACTCCCCCCCAGAAGTAAGGTTTCTAATACACATTACACAAGGAAGAAAGTTCCTTTTCCTGCCCTGCTCCCGATGTGAGAGGACTTAGCTAATGGAGACTGCAAGCTTAGTTCCACGGAGGTCTGTATAGCGGCCTTGAAAGGCTCTGGCCAACAGAATTTTTTTTTTATAATGGAGTTTTGAATGGAAGGTGGTCGAATCTGGATGCATATGTGGTAGAGTATGTGACATTGAATGATGATTGTCTTTGCTTAGAATATAGTTGAGATATGGAAGTTTGTATACAGATTGTAAATGTGATTGGAATTGTCTGAGTTCAGATAAAATGATGTTAGTGCAAGAGTTATTTGGAGCTTGTGTTGGTTTTAAAAGTTAGACTATGGTTTGGTCTGGATAGTGTTACATAACTGCATGCCTTCTAATAATTTTGCAGTGCTATGTAGATATAACATAGGTAATTGTATGGTGTTAGTCTGATTTGTATGTGATTATGTAGTCTAATAAGAACTGGGCCCTGTTGCTATAAAAGTAGGTAGTAGATTAGGCCATTACAAGCACATGTGATTAAGATGGCTGACAATGTGTTGACTCCTGTAATGCTGTACTATTCCTGGAGTTCCTGTTATATTTGGGATGGATTGTTGGTTTACATGGTAACATTTGTGATTGTTGCAAAAGATATTTAGAATAGATGTCTTTTGTGTAAAATAGATATTTGTGGTGGATTTACAAGTATAGTATTAGAGGTTTAATAACTGAGCCCTGCTAATTTATAGTATTGTTCAGGAAGTGGTCAAATTGTTAAAAGGTAGTTTGTAATGGAAAACTTTTAAATAATGCGGTTTATTGCTGAAGAAATTGAAATAGTTAAAATGGCAACATGGAGGTGATCTAGAAGCTACCATTGGAAGGGAATGTGGATAGTGAATAATGGCTGTTGGACTTTGACTGAGATAAGTGAAATGAAATGATAGATGGATAAATGGTAGAAGTTTTGAGATAATTGTGATAAGATTTGGTTGTGGAATGTATGTTTAAAAAGTAGGTTTTAGAATGGAGTCTTGCCTGTGTGTTCCCCCCATGCACAGGTCTCCACCCTCCCCCTCCCCCTCCCCCTCCCCCTCCACACACACACACCTTTAGACAATAGTTAGTCAAAACACAGACACAATGACTTTATATTTGTATATTTATACAACAGGAAATTGACTGCAATATATTGTATGAAACGAAATCTGTTGAGTTTGTATAAATACACTGTTTACTGTTTTATAATATATACATAGGTTTTACAATTAGAATGTTAATAATACAACATGTTTTATATTAAACTATATTTTGTGCGTAGTTTTCTTGAAGATATGAGCATAAGTTATTATGTGAATATTGATCCTGTGGATTTAAGGGAAAATAAGAATTATATTTCTTATATTTTCCATACTTTGGGACTTTTCCTGCTTTAGGTATATGAATGTCATTTGTTTTGAGGACTACAAATTTTATTCTAAATGTTCATTTTTGCTACTAAAATTAATCTGAATAATTTTAGAGTATATATGTTCCATAGATTGTAAGCTTGCGAGCAGGGTCCTCTTGCCTCTCTGTCTGTGTGTATTACACTGTATTGTTTAATTGCTGTGTTTGTTCCCAATTGTAAAGCACTATGGAATTTGCTGGCGCTATATAAATAAATATTGCTGATGATGATATATGATTGCAAATATATGCCCATGCGAATTTGCATAAACACAAGTTATGCTCCTATTTAGAGCTGTTTATGCTTAGCTGCATTTCGACTCCAAGTATGGATGTAGCAGATGTTGAAGCTATGGCATGCATAGAACTTTGAGTAGGGTCAAACTATATGCCTAAAAATCATAAGTCAGATGTACTCCTAACCATAAAACTGTGTGCAGCTCCAGGGAGCATGGTTAACGTAGTCTTCACTACCCTACTGTACAGTACTTGCAAGTCCCTGATCCGCCTCCTGTATTCGAGGCTTGCAGCGCAAAACAGAGTTAGAGCAATTTAAGTTTCTTGTCAAGACTGTATGGGCCCCTTTTACAAATTTAACATAAGAAAAACATGGGGAAGATTACTTTCCTTTCTTTGAAATGATCTGCCCAAATTAATAAATCACAACTGGAAGTGGTTCCTTTCTTTCAGTGAGAGAGACAATCTTCAGGATTGACAGTGTTTTGCCAGATTACCAATGGCGAATAAAATAAAATGGATTAACCCAGAGTAGTTTTCTGTAGAGAAACTTTACAGGTTGATGAAAAGTGACCAAACACAATTCAATCTCACATACAGGGCAGCCGAGAGGGGGGGGGGGAGCGGGTACATTTTACCCGGGCCCGGGCTTGCCAGGGGGCCCGGGCCGGGCCCTCGCGTGCAAATTTGTAATTTTTTATTTTTTTTCTATTCTGCGTTTTTTTTATTTCTTTTTTTTATTTTATTTATCAGCGGAGGGGGGGGGGGGGTTCGTCGTTGCTGGGGGGAGCTGGAAATAAAAAAAAAAAAAGATCCATACTCACGTGATCGGCGCTGCGTCCCTCCTTCCTCTCTTCTCCATTCACACTGACTGCCGGGCGTGACGTCATCAAGTCACGCCCGGCAGTCAGTGAGGAGCGCCAGACAAGACTAGAAGAAAGAAGAGAATACAGAAGAAAAGAGAAGAGAAGAAAAGAAAAGAAAGAAGGTAAGTAAAGAAGCGGAGAGGCAAGGGGAGGGAAACAGAAAGGGACAGTGCTATAAAGAAGAGGGAGTAATAAAAACAGGGGAGAGAGGCAGAGAGTAAAAAAAAAAAAAAAGGGGAGAGAAACACTAAAAAAAAAAAGGGGAGAGAAACACTAATAAAAAAAGGGGAGAGAAACACTAAAAAAGAAAGGGGAGAGAAACACAAAAAAAAGGGGAGAGAAACACTAAAAAAAAAAGGAGAGAGAAACACTAAAAAAAAAGGGGAGAGAAACACTAAAAAAAAAGGGGGAGAGAAACACTAAAAAAAGGGGAGAGAAACACTAAAAAAAAAAAAGGGGAGAGAAGCACTAATTAATGGGCGCTATTTTGTTTGTAGGGTGATGGTGGGGCAATTTAATAATGGGGACTATTAATTTATGATGGGGTGGTTTGGGGGCTATTGAATATGGGGGTGAGTTTAGGGAGAATGAGGTCTATTTATTAAATGTGACTATGAGTTATTTAATGGCAGTAATAATGATTGCGGGAAATAGGTATTGCTGTTTGCAGGAAGGGAATAGGTTTATTTATTAATATGTGAATACTATTATTTTAATGTTGGGGCTGGAGAAAGGCTTAATTATTAATCGTGGGTGCTATTGATTTAACGCCGGGGCTGGCTGTAATTTTCTAAATGTAGCCATTTTTTTTTTCCAAATAGGTCCTTCAACATTCCAGGATCCGGACAAGCCACAACTAAAGAAAGCAGCAGTCACAGGTGGTGAAAGTGAGAAGAACAGGTAGGAGAGAGCAGCAGAGTGTGTGAAATGTTGTGATTCTAGTAGGGATAATGTAAATTTTTGGTGAGTGTTGTGCCCAATATAAGGTGCAGGCTCTTTGTGTACACACTGCATTCTTTGTATACTACACTGTGGTGCTAGATGTCTTAAAAGTCAGGAGTGCTGGGACATATGCGATGCTCTGGTGAATTCAGGACCTAGTGATTTTGATGTGCTAGCCACGCCCCAACGGCGCATTGCCATGCCCCCAAATGTATGACCACACCCCGAAAAATTTTGCAACGCCGTTAGGCTAGCCCCGCCCCAATGATGCATTGTCACGCCCCTGAATGTCTGACCACACCTCTAAAAAAATTTGCGCCTCAGTAAGGCGGCGCAAATTTTTTTGGGGGCTTACTCGACTATGAGGGGGGCCCCATGAATTTGTTGTACCCGGGCCCTGAATTCCTCTTGGCAGCCCTGCACATACACAGGTGTGGGCAAATCTGAAAGATCAAGTCATTCGCCAATTGGGCCATTTGGTCAGATAATACAAGAATCCATTACCATATTCAGATGATGCCTGCATAAAAGGTTAGTAGCAACCATTATTCAACCATGTTTACAGTCTATCCTGAATGACACCTTATAGATTCTGATCAGATGTTTGATAGGATTGGAGATCTTTTCCCATGTGCAATTCGTGCCAGTCAAGTTTAAAACAGCCTAATTAGCCTTCCAAATTATAGCGTATGGGCACCACTTACAAAAAATAACATGATAAACAACAACCAAATTACCCTGGAGCGTCATGACAATTTGGTAATTTACAGTAGCAATGTGTTAAATATGATTTTTTGTTAAGGCCTCATAAGGCCTTTGTTCAGCCATTTTATTGTAACTTGTATTGAAATATTATTTGCTAGAAGAGATTATTCATTTTTCTGTTAACTTGCAGTTTTGCAATATGTGAGCCTATGGCCTTGAAGTTGAACTAATAGAGAACACCTGAAGAATGTAACCAGTTATGAAAACAATAATGAGCTTCATATCCAGCTGGTAGTATGGGAGCTGTATCCATGGTGTTGCACATAGCATATCTCCAACTCCCCTTGAGATAAGAAATAATAGGCTCATCTATCCTTAGAAGGGGGAGAAAAGTAAACACCTCAAGAATACGTGAGAAAGTTAATCAGTAGCGCTTCTCATAAACTAGTGGTATAAACTATTGTATGCATATGACGTAGGATTCATTTATTCAGTAGCCTATAAAAACCTGTATCTTTGTATCAATAAACTAGAGAATATTCCTTGCATACAGAACTTGGTCTGTGTCAATTCTCTCCAGCTGATTGAAGCGCTTCCAGATATACTTGACACCACAGGCTGACTTGGGTCAGAATTTTAGATTTTACAACTTGGAGGTCGCCACAGAGATTCGCTGTCCAGCAGGCTACAAGACAGACAACGGAGGTTTCCCAGCACATTGAACCCCAACATCCGCGGTCAGTAGATTTCTACTCGTTGGTCTTCCTAGTCTGGGTCACCTCATGTCTGTCTGAGGCACCTGACACGCGAATTTGTGAGTCTCAAGTATCATCTGATTAATATAATACAGTATTAACCCAATTTGTTTACTGTAATTGTATTGTTGATTAGATTTTTGAAAGATGATTGAATTTTGAGTGCATGTGTTTGTACCTATGTATGATGTATAAAGCATAAAAGTCACATAAGACATTGATCAAAGAAGCATGTAATGGAATAGAGGGATTTAGAGAGTTATTGTTTTGAACATTGAGTGAACATTTTAGACACCATCCCCAGAGGTATATCAAAGAAGGGAGATTCTGTAATCTGCCCAAATTGTGTAAGAGAGATTTCCAAAAGACCTTCGTCCCAGATACTGTCAAAGAAGCTATTTAGCACGGACATCCAGTACAAGGAGTCCACAGAACGGGACGTCCAGTGCAAGGACAACCCACAGAAACTAGATAAGAGTCCCGATTTGGACTCAACAGAATACTGTCAATACGAGTAATATAGATAGTAAACAAATGACAGCAGCTCCCTCATAGATATGATGCACAAAGACTAAAGGAAATGGGGGAGTAGAAGGTCTGCAGGGAATTTTTCAAGAAAGCGGGGATAGCCAAAGATATGTGTGGATGGAGAAACAAAGGTGTTGCAAGTGGTAATGTGACAAGAACAAAGGGGTATTGAGATCAAACCCCAAGAGATTGTTTGAGGTGGCACAGGAAAGTTAAGAGATCTGAAAAGTCGAAATATATGTGGATATGCTAAATGCATCGGAAGCTGAATAATGAATCAAGTAGGTTGTATATTATAAATGTATGTTTGATCCTGTGCAGCTGAATAAGTGAAATGTGCCCCTCCCTTATTCTGTGTAAATGATTTCAGTGTGTTGAGATAAGAAGCACACTGTTTTTTGTTTTTTGACAATGTATGTAAAATTAAAAAAATGTGTCCGGAGTGCTGATTGATGATAACATGTTGAAGCTAACTTGTATTTAGTGTAATGCTGGGACTTGTAGTTCCACAGCAGTAGGCTGGAAGATGTCAGTTAAGTTTTCTTTCTCTGTATGTGAGTTTTGTCTCCGTCTTACTGCGTGTGAGAGAGATCCGTGATAATTCACATTGTTTGTTCTCTGTCTTAGTGCTCTATAAGGGAGATGTTTGATTTACTTTAAATCACAATGTTTGTCTGTCTTGTCCGTTTTTTACAAGAGACATGTTTCAAGGTTGAAAAAGTTGTACATTCATTGCTTAATGATAAGCTTTTAAAAAGATACAAAAGAAGTTTTAAAATGTTTGGTCCGATTGCACGGACAAGATTGTAAATAATGTACATTATCACTATAAGTACTAGTGTCAGAACAAAGCTGGCTGGGATCCAACAAGCCGTTTCTGTATTTGAACAAAATAATTTTGTTTCTGAAGTTCAGAAATATAGCTTTCTCTTTAATGAAGTTGAGAATTGTGGGAGTGAGCTTACATGCTGTTTTTATCTGTGTTAAAATGGCGCTGATGAATGTTCTCAGAAATCAGGAGGGTTTGTTATGCCTTTAAAGAAATGTTACGAGATAAAATGTCGTCTGTGAGCGAGACTTAAGTGAATATATTTTTACTTTGAACACGAAAATCACAGAATCTAGAAATATGTGTGAATATTTGGTCACGGGAGAGAGATTTTGTTGAGAAAATGTTGAATGATTTACAGACACAATGTATTGTGTCTAACGAGAGTACTCTGATTTATGAGACAGTGCTGCTTTTAAAATGGTTGAATACTTGGAACCAAGATTCCAGATTGAATGTTTCTAAACCCGGAAATTTAATTAGTGTCATTTAAAAGGGCTGTACTAAGAGATGATAAGAAAGGAGTGGCTTTGAACACTCGCCCAGGTCTCGTCACTTTGACATTCTCTATTTGTGAAATTAGGGACTGCCCCTTTGAGGAAATCAAGGCATGGAACGCATAGCGTCACAGTTAAGCTTTTAGCAGCTGTTCACTGGTTACCTGATAACAGTATACACGCATGTTACAGTTACAGTAATTCCTAGTAAATAAATGTTAATCTCTATGCAAAAGTTTTTTTTTATTCACAGGTCTCCAGCTGCAAAGACCCATTAGGCAATCCAGATTGCATTGATTTAACTTCCAATGCACCATCTTTGCACCACAACAAACATAAGTATAAACTAATGAAGGATTCAAATAACGTAAACTCTTCTGAGTAATGATTACCTTGTTTTGGAAGAGATATTAGAGTTTATGTGCTATTCGCATAGCAAATGCATGAACTAGGTGGTTTTTCTGTATGTGCAGAAAGCAAAAGGTTTTTATTTGTATCCTCATTACAGTTTTGAGTAAATCAGTATTTGTAAAGACATTTACTGCCCTTATTTACTGTGCTATAATTGTCATATACTGTAAATAATTCTTTTTATTGTGGGTATGGTAATGCATTGATGGGAATTCTATATTTTTACAGAAATGAAAAAGATTTAAGACTTTAAGAGCAATTGTATGTGCTCCTGCATTAGCACTTCTGGATCATAGCAAGCCATTTATACTCTCCTCTGAGCAGAACCAAATGTTTAACCAATTTTAAGCTGAAATAACTTCAGCGCCAGCACTGGCTTTGCCAGATTATGACAAGCCTTTCACATTATTTTGTTATGAAGTCAGTGCACATGTACAAGGAGTACTGACACAAATACATGGTCGCAAGCTAAGGTCACTTGCATACTACTCTGCTTTAGTGCTTGAAAAGAGTATAGATATTGTGCTAGGACACCCAGTTACCTTAACGGTATCGTACGTTGTGACAGAAACCAAGCACAAGCAAAACATTTGTTACCGGCCAGATTTACTAAGTATGAAGATATACAGCACAAAGGACATTCCCTCCTATTGTGAAATGAGTGACATATAACACTTGCCGAGCGCACTGTGTATTTTCTTCCTCCCTTTCCTTTTTTATTAGAAGAAAAAAAAAAAAAAAAAAAAAAGGAAGCACAAGAGGCCCCAGAGCCTCTCATGTTCACAGATATATGTTAAGACCTTCAGACAAGGGGAATCTGAGTAAACTGTATTTTAAGTTTTTTAAAGGTCCAAGGGAGACCAGAGAGGGGACTTCATTGATATTAGCAGGAGGAATATAGATTGCACGTTATTTTCCTTTGCTGTGCGCTGTAGATGTGTACTAGACTAGAAAGGAAAGCCAAGTTTGGAAGAACCAGACTCAGGCCCATAGTAATGTATAGATCATTATACATAATTAGAAAATTCTAATATGAAAGTTTAACCCAACCAAATAAAGAAAAGAGCAACCCATGACTACAGGGGTTTACACCCAATGCAGGAATGTGTTTGTGAGTATTGTGGCCCAACACATTATTATATACACTAATAGAACTGATGATGTGGCTTATTAACAGGTTATTTAAGCTAAGTGTTTCTCTTCCAGAAGAATTAAAGTTACCACATCTGTCTTAACCGTTGTACTGTACACTCTATCTAATGAGTGTAAACTTTGTGGAACTCAGAAACCAAGAACCTTTTCCTTGGATTCCACATGCTCCTTACTGAAGCCTATCCTAATGAAGTAGCACTGCTTACTCCCAGTAACGTTACACATAAGCAGTGCACAATGTTGAATCCTGCTGCCTTATTGCAGCAAGTTTCAAAAGATGGGAGAAGTACCTGTATATATTGGGGTTACCCTAGGGATTTGGGGGAATTCCATTCCAGCTTGAACAGAAAGAAAGGAAAAAAAAAAAAAAATGCAAACAAAATTTTTCTGAACATGATTGCATAGAACTAATGAAACAAGAATCTCTGGTTTTATCTCACATTAAAGATAAACCATTACCAGATGCAGACATCACTCTTTTTGTAGATGGTTCACACTATCACATAGATCCTGTCCCGTATACAGGGTGTGCTGTAACCACACACACAGAAATAGTGATTCAACAGACTCTACCGAGTCACATGTCAGCACAAGAAGCTGAACTAAAGGCCCTGACACTTGCATGCATATATGCAAAAGGACAAAGAGTAAATATTTACACTGATTCAAGTTATGCATTTGTAATTGCGCATGATTATGGCCCTGTATGGAAAAGTAGGGACCTTATGGGTTCAGCAAGCAAACCAGTCAATATGATGAACATACCAGGGCATTGTTCACTGCATTCCAGCTGTCCTCCAAACAGTGATGAAGATGAAGACACACACAGAGATACTACCCCCGAAGCTAAGTGAAATAGACCAGGCCGCACGAGAAGCCGCCATAGCCCCAGTACCCCAAGGGGAGTCTATTTACATGGTGACCCCCTGACCCCTGTTTGACCAGAGCACACTCCAACTTATGGAAAGACAAGCAACAGAAAATAAGAAAAAGACTTGGGCAATACATGGAGCACTAGAAGTGCAAGGAGTGGTGTAAAGGTCAGCGTTTGTGTCTGCCAAAAGTAGTTTATCCCATTATGGCCAATATAGCACACGAGAAAGTGCATCTGGGAAAAGATGCTATGGTTGTACTCACTAGCAGCTTATGGATAGTACCAGGGTTCGCCCAAGCAGCACAGTCGTTAGTGGCAGAATGCCTAGTCTGTGCACAAAGTAACCCGAGTAAGTCTGTCCTATGGAAAAGCACACCCCAGACATAATATCCCTATAAGAGGATACAGATAGACTTTATAACTTCCCAAATGCTCGGGCTTTGAGAATGTGCTTGTCTGTGTCAACTTCTTTAGTCACTGGCTGGAGACATGGCTGTATAGAAAAGCAAATGCTAAAGCATTAGCCAAGAAAATTGCGAATGAGGTAATCTGATGATATGGTGTACCAGAGGTCATTGTAAGTGACAGAGGGATACACTTTACGGGGCAAGGATTCCAGAAACTATCACACCCCCTACAGATCCCAAAGTTCAGGATGTATGGAGCGCCTTAATGGTACACTGAAATTGAAAATGCAGAAAATAATGGCTGAAACAGGTCTGCCATGGATCTCATGTTTACCTGCACTCAGTAAAAAATACTGCTAGGAAAGACACAGGTTTAACACCATATGAGATATTGTTTGGCACAGCAAACAGAACAGGCTGTTATTTTCCATAGCAACTACACCATGTATATAGTGATTTGTTGAATTATGTTGCCTTATTATAGAAACAACTAACTGAAATACATGGTCAAATATTCTCCTCCATTGCAAACCCTAATTTTGATACAGGTACCCATAAACTGCACCCTGGGGGGCTGGGTGGTCGTGAGAAAGCACATCAGGAGAAGTCTTGAACCCAGATACAAGGGTCCTTATCAAGTCCTGTTGACGACTCCCATGGCAGTGAAAGTACAGGAAAGAGACACCTGGATTCACGCATAACACTGCAAAGTCTTCAAATCAGGGGAGTCTTGTTCTGATAAATAGAAATGACTGTCTCATTGTATTGATATGTCTTGCCAGAATAATTGTGACTGAAGTAGGGATTAAGGCCTCCCTAACCCAGTATGAAACAGACAGTTAAGTGACATATTGCCTATGCCACTGTGAGAAACATATGGGAAGGAGTGCTCAACAATTTGCACTCATAGTAGAGTAAACTCTGAAAATGTCTTTGTGCAGATGCATAACCTCATTGGTAAAGTTGTCAGTAATGATTCATGTTGGATATTGGAAATATTGGCATTAGTAGCAAATGGTTTAGCAATCCTGTTGATCGTATAGGTGATAATGAAACTAAATATATGGCTGATTAAGAAGTTACTGACACTTGATTGTTGTCTCTCCAAAAAGGGAACCACTGAAAATCCCGAACCTCTGATGATCACAGAAATTACTTCTGAAACCTGACCAGACTATGAGTGTCATGAATTATTTGGACTAGCAAAGCCAAAGAACTGCAGAGTTTGCAACAAGAAACTACTAAAGATTGAACAAAGGACATGCAAGGCCTGCAGAACTACTATAGACTCATTAACTATCTTTTAAGAAACCATCTTCTAAGAAACCATCTTTTCTAGACATGGACATTTGCCAAAATGCATCTCCTCATAAATCAAGTTAGGACAGGGAGGATCACAGGCTTATTAGTGGGGGATGAGTTGACAGATTCCTAAGGGGACCAACTCTATGCATGTGGCCTCCTACATGTGTATAAGTACCTGCTTATTAAGAATGTGGTTCTATAGATAGGATTAGGTAGGTAGGAGGAGAAAGGGTCGAAAATTGAATAAAAGATGGGAAATGTTAAATATGATTTTTTGTTAAGGCCTCATAAGGCCTTTGTTCAGCCATTTTATTGTAACTTGTATTGAAATATTATTTGCTAGAAGAGATTATTCATTTTTCTGTTAACTTGCAGTTTTGCAATATGTGAGCCTATGGCCTTGAAGTTGAACTAATAGAGAACACCTGAAGAATGTAACCAGTTATGAAAACAATAATGAGCTTCATATCCAGCTGGTAGTATGGGAGCTGTATCCATGGTGTTGCACATAGCATATCTCCAACTCCCCTTGAGATAAGAAATAATAGGCTCATCTGTCCTTAGAAGGGGGAGAAAAGTAAACACCTCAAGAATACGTGAGAAAGTTAATCAGTAGCGCTTCTCATAAACTAGTGGTATAAACTATTGTATGCATATGACGTAGGATTCATTTATTCAGTAGCCTATAAAAACCTGTATCTTTGTATCAATAAACTAGAGAATATTCCTTGCATACAGAACTTGGTCTGTGTCAATTCTCTCCAGCTGATTGAAGCGCTTCCAGATATACTTGACACCACAGGCTGACTTGGGTCAGAATTTTAGATTTTACAAATGTTATGACTTGTTCTGGAAAGTAAAAAAAAAGTACCATGGTAAACCATTAACTTACCTTGGAATTTCATGATCATTTGGTCATTGGGAGTGAAAGGTCCTTAAAAAAACCTGTCTCAAGAGCTGAGTCAAAAGCCTCATAAATATAGTCGTACGGAACTACAGCACTAGCAGCTTCCTCTCGCCCTTATTTCATTGATACATTGTATTAATCGTGTCATAACATTTGGTTAGCAGACGTGGGGAACATAGGAAATTGCAACAACTTCACTAATAACAACAACTCGAGTTCCCAAGTGTTCGGGTTTTCCTGTAGGTGAAGCTCAGCCCTTTGGGAAATAGTTTCTAGCTACCCCCTATGTGCTATATGCCTAGTGTCACTATCCTGGGACACACCATCACACATAGCATGATACATGTATTTTATGTGTTATTATATATTACCTGTCTCCTTGCTGCCGCCGGTTGTTCTTCCCGGGGTGAGACCACAGCCGTCCTTCCTTGGTCACATTACCATGGCATGGCCTGCGAGTTGTTGTGCTCTGCCGGGATCACGTTACACCTCCGGCAGCCGCTCTATTATTAGTCTCTGATCTCCATGGAAACCGAGTCCTGTACAGAGTGCAGCGTCTGACACTGCAGTACTACTGCATTCCGGAGAGACACTTCTCGGACAATTTGAGCTAAATTGTGTTTTTATTATTATGATGTTATTATTATTGTTTTATTTAGTGTCTGTGTGCAGGATTTTTTCCTCCAGATTTCATAATAAATGAACTTCAGCTAAGAATAAGTCGATCAATCCATGTCAATGTGTAGATTAACTACTGAAGACTTCATACATCTTAAAGTGGATACCACTGTTTTGCATTTCCTTGTCGTTCACAATAACTTTGTTTACTCATAAAATTATGGCAGGGATCCTCTGCACTGAATCATTCCCATTGCTTAAGTCATACTTCCAGGCATACTGATTATAACAACAGCGTCACTTCAACCAATTATACAACCAGTGCCCCCACAGTTGATTATATCAGCAAAGCCTGATTTACAGTTGAGCTAATATGTGCTCCCCCACCAGGGCCATAACTAGGGAGCCCACCCAGATTGCAACGCTGAAGAGGGGTGCAGCTTATGAATATTTTAGGTTCATTTGGTTAAAATTGATAGCTAGGGGGGGTGGCAGTTTTTCTTCTTGCCCCAGGCATTTTACTTTTTAGTTACTGCACTGCCGCCCACCTCCCAAATATGTACAGCAACAGTGGACGTACCACTCAGGCCAATGTGGAAAGTAATGCCGAGGACATGGAGGTAGTGGGCTTGACAGCATTATAGTGTGGACACTCTAAAAATAGTAGTACATTGGCAAAATTAAATCGGGAGACGTACCTTATGTATTTCAATGGTGATGGTGTCGTGCCATGGCAGAATGATTGCTTATGACAACTGTTTTTATACATGTTATGTATTGTTATTGTGTTGTTGATTCTTTGAACATGAATAAATCTGTTACATGGCAACATCATAATGTACTGTACCGCTTGCAGGTATATCATATGCTTGCTCTACCTCTGTGGATGAACTGCTGTCTGTGGGCATGCTGCTAGTGGACGTACGTGGTGTTTCTTGGTCCCTCACAAAGTGTAACAGAAGTACCATAGCTTTGGCACATACACGTCTTCAGCTGTAGCTCCAGATATTTTGTCTGCTTCCACTTTATTTAATTCCTTTTTATACACAGTCCTAAGGTTCTGGATCTTGCTTTTTGCCCATTCAACAGTTGCATCACCATGTTTCGCATCATTCTGTTAGAATACTCTTTGGATTTGGCTTTCCACAAACATGGGTGAGCCCTGTAGGCCTCAATAAAATCCTTCATTAGGTCAGCATTTCTTTCGTAAGCCATTGTGTTCTGTTTGGGTATAATAAAAATAAACATATGTCCCATCTGTGCTGTACAATAAACTAATGCAAGTACACATGTATGCACCAATCAGAAAGAACTTACCGTATATGTGAACGAATGTACAGCTCAGAAGAATTGTAAAATCCCTTCGTATGTAATGGTCATGAAAGGGTTAAAGTTATAGAAAAAAAAAATCCATACACGAGGTTATTATACACGAATAGGCATCACCCACGATGCTCCATTCTCTGCAGGCATCATCACTGATTGGTACACAGCATAAACGAACGCCAATGTCTGAGTGTATAAAATTATAGAGGAGTCTGTCTGGCGCCGAGGAACGTGAGAAGATGGCGGGTGAAGAGAAGGTGTTAGTGGGGGTTGAGGCAATGGAGACGGAGACGCAGTCACAAATGGTGCTGGAAGGGCCAACAAATGTTGGAAAAGTTAAGGTGGGGGATGGAGATGTTCAAGAATGTACTGCAGTTAAAAGAGCAAAGTCAATGAGCCCAAGAGAGATGGAGATGATGGTAAAGGTACTGGACCAGTACGACTACGACTGTCAAAAGCGAAAGTACAGAAAAGTTAATAATAGAAAGGAATTGATAATGCAAAAACTACTGCGATTGCTGAAGGAAAAATTTGGAAAGAAAATAAATAAATTCCAAGTCCAGAAGAGGTGGTCGAACCTTAAAAATAAAGAGGCAAGGAGATTGGAGCGAATCCGTAGAAACATTAAAAAAAGTGAGTAGCCCGTGTAGTCGTGTAATGTACCTGTTTGAAGGACTTTATGTATTTCATTCTACTATCACATGAACCAATGCAAACGCATGATTATTGTTTTGTCAGAAGGAAGAATTAATGGTGACAAGGCCACTGTAGATAACCTAGATGTAATAACACCTGTTATCAAACAAGAAAAAATAAATGTGCCAGAGGGACCACAACACAAACTGATCTCGAGTAGTATGATAGGTGAGCACATTTCAGGTGTTGGATTAAAACTTTTATTAACTTTATTATAGATATAGAAGTGTAATGGTAAACATTTTTTATTTTCTTGCTTCATAGATACCATCGTCATATACGATGAAAGTTCGGAAGAAGAAAAAAATGTTGCCAAGCTCAACGAATATTTTAAAGAAATGAAGGGAAATATTGCCAACATCAAGAAAAAAATTAAAAACCTTGATAATACTTTTGATGACATGTATATGCTGTTTGCAACTGTTGTGCCACAAACCAGTAGCACCCTTTCAGTGTAATACTATTTTTTTTCAACGTGTCATATTGTACTATACAAATTTTATATTTTATTTTTTTATCTGCAATAAAACTGTTGCATGAACACTGTGTGGTTTATTCAGAGTATTTTACAAATATTAGTTAATAAAGGTTAAAATGACTTTATGGGGCATATTCAATTGTTTTTTTTCCGCGCCACGGAATAAATATTACCGT
Organism: Mixophyes fleayi; assembly: GCF_038048845.1. Classification (NCBI taxonomy): domain Eukaryota; kingdom Metazoa; phylum Chordata; class Amphibia; order Anura; family Limnodynastidae; genus Mixophyes; species Mixophyes fleayi. The sequence continues at coordinate 79,943,794 of NC_134410.1, forward strand.
TAATACGGTAATAGATAGCTGGATTTCAGCTCGCGACTCAGGGAGCTGCGAGCTGAAATCCAGCAAGTAAATTACCGTAATAACGGTAATTTTGCGCGGACCGCAAGATTTTCGGCGTGTCTGCCGTGAATTGAATATGCCCCTATAACTTTAATAGTTTATAAAGTTTATAAAGGTTAAATGTGAATTGATTGCCAACATAGATGCAAAAGGTAATAACACACGTGCTTTATACATGTGTAATGGTCTGCAGCCAGACAGGTGCAATACACATCGATACAAAACACAAGCCTGTGATGTGTGGATACCACATCACATGGGACTGGGACAGACATCAAAAATTTACATACACACGCCCCCCAGGTCGAGGAAGTATCAGAGGATTGTCGCGGATCGGTCGGAAGTTTATACACACTACACAACGGAAACGAGATTGGTGCAAAAATATTAAACGGTACGACCAACCAAATGAGGCGACAATCGTCCATTTGGGCAGACTTCCGACCATCGTGTCACTACACACACTGACCCGACTTTTGAACGAGCGGTCGTATGTCGGCTGATTGAGCCGACTATTGGACGAAAACCGTGTAGTGTGTACCTAGCTTTACATTGAATACAAGTGAGGACTTTCTTGGCCTTAGTGCTAGATGTACTGTTGTAAAAACAGAGGTAGCAGCAACCATTTTCATTACCTCTGTATGCCATTTGATGTGCCTGCACCTTTGCTCCTGGCTGCACGATTCAATGTTCCCGTGATGCATCCCTTATCCACAGTCACTGACTTTAATCAATAAGTAATGTAAACTATCAGCAAAGATGTTCACCACATTAGCATAGTTCTAGCATTTCAAATACAGTGTCTAGGATCACACAGCAGAGAGCCCCTTAAGTTCCTTGCTGACCAGAGACACAACATTCTTCTCTGAGTGCAGCATTTAGAGTTGATGGCAGTATGGAGCAAGACCCAGAACATAACATGGGTGGCAGCTACTTCATGCCCAACTGCAGGACCCATAGCAAATTCTACACTTTTAGTTACATCCACACTTTCTACTTTGAATGGAAATCCCAGTGACATCATAAATTATTATTACTATTACAAATACGAAAGTGCAAACCATTTCAGCATTCACGGCACAGCATTCACTATGAACACTGCAAGGCTCATCTTCACGTATTTATGTAAAATAACGCAGATGTAAATATGTGCCAAAAAAAGCCTGTTTATGTATTTATTTTCAGCTGTACACATCTCGAGATATGTTGGGTACAAAATGGATCGCAATTGCGCCATGTAATTACAGCCAACTCTAAAGAAAGATCATGCCATGCATAATTATGTGCAACTCTAAATAAGGCGTACAAATATGTAGCATAAGCTGCATTTCTCAATCCCACCTAAAAAATTGTATCTCACATTTCCTTATTATAATTTATGTGTGTACTATACTGCTGCATTTTTTTAGGGCTTCATAAATAGACCCCAAACATCCATCAGTATGGGAATCCATCCACATACGCCAAGGACTGAGTACACTCATCAACTTGTTCAGAGAAAAGAGAATGAATGCAAACATACAAATTGGTACATCCAAGTAAACAAGATAAGTCCTTATTGCTGATTATTGCATGTTTATAATACAAATCTAAAATGTATTATAATCAATTCCACAATGGGCCCTTCTATCTGGATTTGCTAGTAGCCTGCATACCACACGCTGACTGAGTTGTACTACAGGCTAAGTTTGGAATTGTCCTATAGGCTAAGATTGAAATTGGAATTGGGCAGGAAGGTGGCTTAGAGGTTAGCACTTCTACCCCAATGCACTGGGGTCATGAGTTTGATTCCCAACCAAGGCCTTATCTGTGTGAAATTTGTATGTTCTTCCCGTGTTTGCGTGTGTTTCCTCCATGTGCTCCGGTTTCCTCCCACAATCCAAAAATATACTAGTAGGTTAATTGACTGCAATCAATTTGACCCTAGTTTGTGTGTGTGTGTTAGGGAATTTTGACTGTAAGCTCTATTCGGGCAAGGACTGATGTCACGTGAGTGCGTTCTCTGTACAGCGCTGCAGAACTAGTAGCGCTATATAAATAAATGATGATGAATTAAAATGAAACAAAAGATTCATTCCTTTTTTAAAGAAACCAGTGAGATTTGAAATCCCACTTCCACTAGGGCACTCGAGTAACACTGTTGTGCTCTGGTTGAACTTTCTTTCAGCACATACCATTTGCAGGAGGTCTAGTATACTCTACAGCAGTTTGATGCTACATGTTTTCTACTTCATCCTCTACAGCGAAATCCATAAATAAAGAATACTTATTTTAGTTTTTGTCCTGTAGCATGTATGTATGGTAAAAGTGAACAAATATAACAATCAGAATTGTATCAAACTGAATAAAAGTTGTGAATAGAAAAATACATTTATCATATGTATATTTTGTTACACTTCCATCAAATATTAAAGAATACCTGTTTTTTTTTAGCATACATTGTAGTTCTACAGTCCACCACAAGATGGCAGTGCAATTAAATAGTTTCTTCAGATATCCGCATATACTGTTCAAGTGCATGACAAGTAATTGAAAATACAACCTCCAACTTTACATTTCTGTTAAGAACATTGTGCCTGGATCACTTATAAATAACTTATTGTATGTACTTATTTAAAGAAAATAGCGCAGGGCGCTTATTTATATATTTGCAGATGTACTGGTTTTGTTGTATTGTGTGGCACTTTGTATAGTAAATGCATTCATTTCTGAGGTATATGTCTGATACAATAAGCATTTGTTTGAGGAGTCTGTTGTGTAGCTTCGAGAGGAAGACCTCACTGAGGCTAATTAAGTCTATTCATGTGAGTAATCAACATGTCCTTTTTAGTCTAAATACACCACAGGAGGTCGTTACTGGTGTTCCTGAGTGGCCTTTTGTCCAGTGTGTTACAACCTGTCTGAACATTGTAAACAGTACGTGATGTAGGATATCACAGATAAGTGTAAATTTTGTTAAGTATAAATTGCATTTAAATCCATGTTTGGGGAAACACATTGCATCCTGATACTAAAAAAAACTCAGACATCTTGAGGCCAGCAAAGAGTTCAGGGGGCTGGCTTACCCCTGCAACGCTGTACCCAAAACTGTATAAAACAGCACTGGTTTGTACTAAAATGTATCATTATTGTTTATTCTGACCTTTTGATCACTGGTACTTTAAATCAGTGTGAACTATCCTAATCAGGACACTGGAGCTAATAAACATCACTTGCTTCAAGATTCTGCTTTGGCAACTTCTTCCCTGCTGTATTTCCTGTGACCTACAGATTAGATTCAAATCTAAGCTCTTTCCGTCTGTTCTGAGGTTTGGACCCAGCTTTTCAGTACCAACGCTTTGCTGCTACCTGCAGCTCTGGCCAGTGTGATAGGCCAGGAGTACCATCCACAGCAACCCTGATATGAAGGCAAGAGGTCAGGAGTACCAGCCCAGGTGTACCAGCAAGGGGATACACTAGCAGCGAAAGTTACCCAGAAGGACGTGGTTCTGGATGCCACTATAGAGTCCAGTGGTGGCAACAGCTGAAGCCCCTTCTACTGTGGTTAGAGGGCGCATTTGGGATAAAGAAAGAGAACGGTGGCAAAGTAAGCCCATCTGGTTCCCAGCAGCAACAGACAGGGTGGCATATGCTGTCCATCATGTCACAAATGTTAATTACTTGAATTTTAGTAGTGTATTTTTAGGGGGGCGGGTAATAATTACCTGGGCCCGGACAAGCCAGGGGGCCTGGCTCGGGCCCTCATTGGCCACAGTTTTGTTTTTTTTGTTATTTTTTTTAACCAAAATAGTTTTTTATTTTTTATTTTTTGCCAATACAAAGGTAAGTAAAGGATCGGAGGGAAGCAGAAAGGCACAGTGTGATGAAGACGGGGGGGAGAGAAAGGCACAGTGTGATGAAGAAGGGGAGGGGAGCAGCATGGCACAGTGTAATGAAGGTTAGGGGGGAGCAGCATAGCACAGAGTGATGAAGGGGGGAGCAGCATGGCACAGTGTGATGAAGGAGAGGGGGGGGAGCAGCATGGCACAGTGTGATGAAGGAGAGCAGCATGGCACAGTGTGATGAAGGTTATGAGGGGAGCAGCATGGCACAGAGTGATGAAGGGAGGGAGCAGCATGGCACAGTGTGATGAAGGTTAAGGGGAGAGCAGCATGGCACAGAGTGATGAAGCGAGGGAGCAGCATGGCACAGTGTGATGAAGGGGGCTAAGTGAAGGGGGGGAAAAGCAGTATGGAGGGCTCAGTGTGATCATAAGTGGGCACAGCTCGGTTGTGATGGGGCACAGTGTGATTATAAGGAGGCACAGCATGGTGATGATAAAGGGGCACAGTAATTTGTGTGTGATAGCACAGGGAGCTTGTGGCAATGTAGTGTGTGTGAGGTAGGTGGTGGCAGGTTTACTGCCCCAGCTATATATCCATATATAAAATAATCTTACCTTAGATTATGTGATGTGAAATATAACAGACATAGTAGCATAGATAACAGTGAATACATACACTTGGTCACTGGCAGCTGATAAGTGACTTTTGCCTTTATACACAAGTTGAGTGATATCATCATCATCATCATCAACATTTATTTATATAGCGCCAGAAAATTCCGTAGCGCTTTAAAATTGGGAATAAACATTAATAAGACAATACTGGGTAATACATACAGACACAGAGGTAGGAGAACCCTGCTCGCAAGCTTACAATCTATAAGACAATGGGAGTTAGAAACACAAGGGCATGTGCTACATCATATTGCACAATGGACCAGCTAGAACACAAAGGTGAAAGTATTGAGTGGGCTGTATGTGTTGCAGTGTTGGTCAGAGGGATGTTGTCTTGCGTTAGCAGTGTAGAGAATGGTAATAGGGTAATCTAGGGAAATTAAGATGGTGGTTGAGGAAAAGCATAACCTTGTCTGAAGAGGTGGATTTTCAGTGAACGCTTGAAAGTTTGAAGACTAGAGGAAAGTCTTACTGTGCATGGGAGGGAATTCCACAAAGTGGGTGCAGCCCGGAAAAAATCCTGTAACCAAGAATGGGAGGATGTGATGAGAGTGGAAGAGAGACGTAGATCTTGTGCAGAACGGAGGTGTCGAGTTGGGAGATAGTTTGAGCAAGTGAGTAAATGTATGTCGGTGCAATTTTGTTGATGGCCTTATATGTTAGTAGAAGAATTTTATATTGATTCGTTGAAATACATGCAGCCAATGTAGAGACTGACAGAGTGGCTCAGCAGAGGAATAACGGTTTGCAAGGAAAATCAATCTAGCCGCTGCTTGCAAAATAGATTGTATCATCATCATCATCATCATCATCATCATTGTAGGGGTTCAAGTCTGACTTTGGGAAGACCAGTAAGGAGGGAATTGCAATAGTCGATGCGGGAGATGATGAGTACATGAATTAATGTTTTTGCGGTGTCTTGTTTCAGATATGTGCATATTCTGGAAATGTTCTTAAGGTGTATGTAACATGATTTAGATATAGAGTTGATGTGGGGAATAAACGACAGTTGTGAATCAAGGATTACACCTAGGCAACGAGCTTGCGGTGTGGGATTTATGGTCATGTTATCGACAGAAATAGAAATGTCAGGCAGGAAGCTTCTATTTTTGGGTGGGAATATTATTAATTCAGTTTTTGAAAGATTGAGTTTGAGTTGGCGAGAAGACATCCAAGATGAAATGGCAGAAAGACAGTCAGTAATGCGAGACAACATAGATGGTGAAAGATCAGGAGTGGATAGATAGATTTGTGTATCATCCGCATAGAGATGATACTGAAATCCAAAGGAGCTTATTAGTTTTCCAAGAGAAGAGGTGTAGATAGAGAATAGCAGAGGACCTAGGACTGAGCCTTGTGGTACTCAAACTGATAAAGGAAGCGGAGCAGAGGTGGATCCAGAGAAATTAACACTGAAAGAGCGATTAGATAGGTAGGATGAGAACCAGGATAGGACAGTGCCTTCAAGACCTAGGGATTGTAGCGTTTGTATGAGGAGAGAGTGGTCAACAGTGTCAAATGCAGCAGAGAGATTCAGAAGAATTAGAAGAGAGTAATGGTTATTATTTTTTGCTGTGAACAAATCATTGACAACCTTGGTCAGCGCAGTCTCTGTGGAGTGTTGAGAGCGAAAGTCTGACTGAAAAGGATCCAATAGGTTGTTTGCTGTCAGAAAGTGTGTGAGGCGAGTGTAGGCAATTCTCTTGAGAAGCTTGCAGGGGCATGGGAGCTGGGAGATGGGGCGGTAATTTACGAGAGAGTTAGGGTCAGAATTCTGTTTTTTTAAAATGGGAGTAATCACTGCATGCTTGAATAGTGATGGAAAAATACCAGTAGAAAGAGATAGATTACAGATTTTAGTTAGAGGGGAAATGAGCACAGGAGACAGGGATATATCAATTTGTGAGAAAATGGGATCAAGAGGACAGGAGGTAGAGTAGGAAGCTGAGAAGAGAGTAGAAACTTCCTCTTCATTTGTGGGATCAAATGAAAAGAGAGTGTCAGAGGGTGCTACAAAGCAATTGAGCTGATTGCTTGTCAAGGGAGATACCATTTCAAGTCTGATCTTATCAATTTTGTCCTTGAAATAGGAAGCAAGATCCTGTGCACTGATGGTAGTTGGAGGATTTGGGGCAGGAGGATTCAGAAGAGATTTAAATGTGTTAAAGAAGCGTTTGGGGTTAAAAGCCTGAGCATAGATGAGATATTGGAAGTAGGTTTGTTTAGCAGTATCCAGAGCATTTCTATAGAAGTGGTAAATATCAGTATATGTGATGAAATCATTAGAGGTACAAGATTTACGCCAGTGACGTTCTGCTTTACGAGAAAGTTTTTGTAGAGTTCGTGTTACTGTAGTGTGCCACGGTTGGCAACGAATTCTACGCGAAGTATGTAGTGTCGCTGGAGCCACTTGATCCAGGGCAGTTGCTAGGGTTTGATGAAAATGGGGTACTGCCCGATCAGGGGAGGAGAATGTAGTAATTGGGGAGAGAAGGTGTTGGAGAGAGGTGGAAAACTGTTGAAAATCATTAGAGTTGAAATTCCTGCGGTTGTGAGGAAGCTTGAAAGAGTTTGACACTAGGGAGAGAAAAGAACTGAGGGTGAGCGAGTAGCTAATAAGGTGATGATCCGAGACGGGGAAAGGAGTGTTAAGGAAATAAGAGACTGAGCATAGTCTAGCGAAAACAAGATCAAGACAGTGGCCATCCACACAGAAGTTATTTAGAATATTGATCACTGACATGTTCAGCTTAATTAAAGGAATTACATCTCAGCCATCCCACATTTTATAACTAAATGAAGGGAGTTTACATGTCTGTTTATAATATTTTTATGGGTGCTAACTCTTTTTAATATATTAGCTGCTAATTCTAATTTGTGAAGCATTACTTTTCAGGTTCATAATAGTTGTACTAGTATTTCTCATTCAGGGAGAAAAAATAAACACTGATTTATAAAAGCTATTTCAAAAAGCTGGCAATGTGTGCCAATAGGAAAATGACTTATATAGGTCTAAGGTAACAAGCCATAGGTATTTCCAGATCACTGCCAGCCAAGCTCTGCTCCTAAAGCAGCTACTTAATATGCCAAGATTTGTGCACATTAGGCAGGCATCTCACTGAGATCCCGCCAGTGCAGAGTTTGCACTACACAGTGTCAGCGGTTAGCAGCAGGGAATCCCGCCATCAGAGCGTGGAACCAGCTTAGTGGGTAATGGATGCTCCCCTCCTCTCTGAGCCGGAAGTACAGGGAGTGCACAGTGGACCAGTAGACTGAGCAGGAGGAGGCCAGGACTGTGATGAGGTAAGTGCATTCGTGTAAGTGTGTGGTATTGATTTAATGTGTGGGGAGAGGAGTGGAGGTGGTATTGGGGCTGAGACACTAGGTGGGGACACCTTGTACAATGAAAGGCATGTGGGGGGAAACTGGTACAGTGTATGGCATGTGGATGTCATCTGGTACAGTGGCCACAGTCATGTAAGGGACATATAGCATAGTGTAGGGCATATGTGGGTTCACTGATGGCATGTCTGGATATGGTGATGTCATAATGTTGTTGGAGTCTGGGTCCTGGGTCCTATAGGCCTTAAACTAGTGTACAAACATGAATAAAGTACACTACCTGTACCAGGTTTATATATGTGCTTTATTGCAGCATATTTATCTATCATAAGCATATGTGTCAGTCAACTTAGCACTAATTGTTAATTAAGAAAAAGTCTGCACTACACAATACGGAACAAAGTGAATATATTTTAATTTTTTAAGCCTTAGTAACTTTCAGATCTTGGTTTGCAAGTGACTACAGAGCCTCTTTCTCCTTGTAAATTGTCTTCTGTCCGACAGGTACCTTTTGGTGTTTACTGAGGCAGGGAAGTCCATGCCCACCTAACAAGCAGGTAACCGCCCTTCTGTGAGAATCATCTGCTTTCCTAGTAGACCGGGAGGCTTCATCCTAATTCTCCCAGACATTCCAGCAGAGTGGGAAAATAACTTGGGAAATCATTCAATACTTTCAATGTTGTGCCTTTTTCAATCCAAACACATTTGATGTGGGTTAGAACATTTACATCTGCAAACATATCAATGTAATAAAAATATTTAAACACACAACACAAACATCTGTATTTTATCGGGACTGACCTGATTCGCAGTGCCAGAAAGGGTCATGGCCTTGCGGTAATGTGTGTGTGGTTTGTGTGGAACAGGTGTGGTTTGGCCAAATCTGGGTGCCGTTTGGGGCAGGTCCGAGTGTTGCTTGGGCGGCCCATTAGTGTTCCAGATATTGCTTTTTAATTCATCTGAGGTATGATAAAGACCGGCCCTATGGCACATTGCTCTATTGATTAATTCCAGACATAAATAGTTTCATTTAGTGAAGGGGATGGTCCTAAAGAAAGTAGTTGACATAACTTTGATGTTATGTTTTTACTCTTCACGCATGTTCAGCTGGACCCATGCTCCTGCAGGAATAGGCACAGACCAATTTTTACAGGGCATTTCTACAAACTGGAATGTGGGCCTGCACCTATGACTTCACAAGGTAGAGTAATATGCACATTTGCACTTCTTCAGAGTTTAAAAGAGAACGTTTAAGTGAATTTCCTTAGACATGTCATTGGGGAACTCATAGGAATGAAAATAAATAACATATAACATAGGACTATAAAGAATCCTTGGGGATTATTTTTATATTTTAAGTATTAAAATAATTAATATACAAATAACGGAATACTGCAGTTTACTGTAGTGGAAAAATTACTAGGGATGTGCACCGGGCACTTTTCGCGTTTTGGGTTTTGGGTTCTGATTACCTTCAGGTTTTGGGTTCTAATGGGTTTTGCCAAAACACCCCCCTCAAGGTTTTGGGTTTTGGGTTCTGATTTTTTTTTCTAAAAAGCATAAAAACTGCTAAATTCCAGATTTTTGTTTTTTTTCTCACTCCTACGCTATTATTAACCTCAATGACATTCATTTCCACTCATTTCCAGTCTATTCTGAACACCTCACACCTCAAAATATTGTTTTTAGGCCAAAAGGTTGCACCGAGGTAGCTGGATGACTAAGCTAAGCGACACAAGTGGGCGGCACAAACACGTGGCCCATCTAGGAGTGGCACTGCAGAGGCAGACAGGATGGCAGTTTGAAAACTAGGCACCAAAGAGCACATAATGCCAAAAAAAGAGGTGCAAGATGGAATTGTCCTTGGGCCCTCCCACCCACCCTTATGTTAGGGATGGCCACGTTGATGGGATTTTTATCGTCTATGTCATGACTAGTGGCAGCAGCTTCAGCATTAGGAGGAAGTGGTTCTTGATCTTTCCCTACTTTGTCCTCCAAATTTTTGTTCTCCATTATATGCAGCACAAGAGAGCGTACCCCTAAACCACACACACTCGACAAAGCCTTTAAAAATTATATGCGGCACAGGAGAGTACCACTGGACTGGAGTTATACGGCTGTACCACTGGACTTATATGGCAGGATCAGTGGACCTATACAGCAGTACCACTGGACTTGTACGGCAGGATCAGTATGGCAAAATATTAGGTTTATTTGAAGTCTAGTATCTATTGAAAATCACATTGGTTGGTCCCAATTCATTTTAAGATTTTAAGAGCATTTACTAAATAGATTTACCATTTCTAACATACATTTCACTGGATGGAAGTGTACTATATTTATGTCATGTTATAAAACCTGGCCAAGGGTTTCAGAACTATTGCAAACAATGCAGTTGACAGTGAGCCTTGATGACTATCTTGTTCCATGAGAAAAGTTTGAGTTTTGGCTTCTTACTCTAGCTCTGGGTAAAGAGGCTGATACAGAGTTGGCTGCAAAATGAGCATAATTTACTTTAAAAAGCACTCGGAAATGTTGCATATTGTTCCAATATATCAAGCCAAACAATTCTTGAGAATGCATCTGCACCATCAGCATATATGTATTGTATGGCTGCCACTGAACATAACCGAGGAAATTATTACATTATGGATCATGGTTAGTTCTTACGGTATATGTTGAGCTGAACCTTTTTTGTTTCAATGGTGGTTAAATTTTGAAGTTGAGCAATCATCGTGTACTCTCCCTAATCAGCCTGTCTGATAGCGTCCAGTCTCAGGCTTCCATTCATAAACAATTCACATCTTCCCATAAACTAATCCGGATCTCGCGAGATCCGACGGCGGGATTATGAGGTTTTGCCTCGTTTTGAGTTTTGCGATCGGCGGGAATACCCGAACAGTGCACGGATTAGGCTCGGATCGGCACTGTTCGGGGGTGTTCTGATTGCTAAAATCCGAGCCCGCTCATCCCTAAAAATTACACAATTTTGATAGTACTTATTGTACTGCTACAGTTATCCTGCACTAGTTATACATGAAATAGTACTCTGTGATAGCCACTAGATGTCAGCATTGCTACAGAAGATCAGGGGGTAAATGTATTGAGGTCCAGTTTTGCAAATCCAGCGATTTTTTTTCAGCAGATGTATGAACCTGAGATTTCATGTAAAATCGCCAGAGATGTGTTTCTGTCAAAATCGCTATTTCCAAAATCGATAGAGATCAAACTCCCGACTGTTTTCCACTCTAGCTATAAAAGTCTCAAATGTATGAAGCTGCGATTTAGCGAACTCTCCTGAATTTGCTTTAAAACATGCCAGATACAACATGCTGCATTCTAGCAGTGTGTTCAGTAAACACTTCACTGTTACACTTCCTGTCTATAGACCTGGCAGCTGTCAAAACCCGGAGGTCCTGGCAGCTGTCAAAACTGATAAAAATAAATAAAAGTAAAAAAAAAAAGCGTGGGGTCCCCCCTCTATTCACTATTAACTCTAGTGCTGCCAGCCTTCTGCTGGTTACGTGAAAATCGGGGAAAAATTTTGTGTGGATTTCCCCCAATTTTCACTTAAACAGCGCTAGGCAAACCAGCCGGGGTGGGTAGCACTATAGCAGGGGGACACACGACAGGGGTCCCCCTGTGTCAGGGCATGTTGGCACTTGTGGTTCTCTAAGTGCCAACATGCCCTGACTACCATGGGTATGCTGGTGCTTGTAGTTATACAAAATTATTTTCATACACTTTCAAACAAAGATTGCAGCAGTTCTTGTCAGTTATAAGAAGAAGACCATTGTCATGCCTGGGCATAAGACCAAAAAATCCACCTTTTATGTGTGGAATTATTTTTACACAAATCCTGACAACAGTTGTCTAGCCATTTGTAGCATTGTAAAGCCACAGTCAGTAGAGGTAGGGACCTTAACCATCTAGGAACCTCATCCATATTGCGCCATTTGAGGCAAGTTTATGGAAAGCTTTTGTGAAAATCAGAAACTTTTGCTAAAAAATAACAACAAGCAGTCCAGCATCAGCTACCTCCCTTCTCTCAGCTAGATCCCAGCACCTGCAATGTACTCCCCCAACACTTTCATCATCAATATCCTCACAAGTGATCGGAGTTAGTCCTGCATCCAAGTTGCTAAGGCGAGATGACTCCTCCCCTATCTAGGACTCCTCAGAAGAATCCTTTAGCGTTAGGCCTACTGCTGCTGGGGGTGGATCTTCAACCCAGAAGCAGACCAAGAAGAAGACTACTAGTAGTTTACAACAATTGACTGTTAAACAATCCTTTGCAAGAAGAAGCAAGTATGAAAGCTGTTGCCCAGTCACAAAGCGGATCACAGATGCCATGGCGACTATGCTAGTATTAGATCTGCATCCAATATCTACTATTCATGCAGCTGGTTTTAGATAGTAACTTGAGGTCTTCTGTCCCCGTTACCAAATTCCATCACAACACCATTTTACTAGAAAAGCTATTTCTCACTTCTACCAGAAGGTTTGTAAAAATGTAATTATTGGGCTACAAAATGCTATTCTACCCACTGTACACTTAACCACAGATATGTGCACAAGCGGAACTGGGCAAAGTAAAGATTATATGATTGTGACAGCCCACTGGGTTGGTGATTCGACTTCACCAGCAGGGACAGCAGCAGCATGTACCCAAGAACGTCACATTTTTCAGAGGCAGGCTACTCTGTGTGTCATCTGCTTCACTAAGAAGCATATTATTGTTATCGTAGATTTGTAAGGCACCACAGCGCCATACAGCAGGGAAGACAAGGACATACATAAAGCAAGACATATGTCAAACAAGAACAGACAAGGCAGACAAAATGAATGGAGACATGAAAACAAAGGGTATGGAGGACCCTGCATTAGAGAGCTTACATTCTAAAGGGAAGAGGGCACAGCTGAAACAAGAGGAGCGAGCGTGGCTCAGAGTGGAGATTGGGATAGTTGTGAGGGTGCATTAGTGTGAATAGTGTTATTAAGCAAAAGGTCACCTCTAAATAATAGGTTTTCAAAGAGCATCTAAAGATTTGAAGGCTGTGGGAAAGTCTGATTGAGCGTGGTAGGGAATTCAATAAGTGGGGAGCAGCACGGGAAAAGTCTTGAAGGCGGTAGTGAGAGGTGGTTATCTGAGACGAGACAAGGCGGAGGTCAGAGGTAATACTGCTGACAACCTGTTTGAAAAACTAAGGGATGTCATTGCAACATGGCTTATCCTGCTTGGACTCTCCTGAGGATATGTGATTTCTGATAACCCCATCAATATTGTTAGAGTAGTACAGCGGGGGAATTCCGTTACATTCCCTGCTTTGCTCACACAATCAACTTGGTGGTACAGAACTTTTTAAAAAAATGACAGTGACATGCAGGAGATGCTGTCTGTGTCCCGAAATATTTAGGGTTCTGCAACAGCAGGTAGGAAAATGCAGCAACTGCAAGAAGAATAGAATTTAGGGGGAATGTACTTTAGTCCAGCGCAGTGGAGAATACTTTCCGTGTTGTGCAAGGTGCTGAAACCACTCCAAGTAGTCACCTGTGAAGAGAGTGCAGACACTTTTAGCTTAAGTCAAGTGATTCCCCTAATTAGACTTTTTGAAAAGCAGCAAGAGAAATTGAAGGAGCAAATTAAACAAAGCAATTCCGCTAATTATGTTGGACTTGTAGATTAAGTCCTTTATTCACTCCGCCAGGATCCAAGAGTTATCAACATCTTGAAATCAGATCATTACATTTTGGCAACTATGCTTGATTCTAGGTTTAAGAGCGATGTCTTCTCTTTCTTTCCAACTGACCCAGATCTCAAGAGATGCAATCTGACAGCTCAAGGGGTACATGACATAATGACGTCCTTCAGTTTCTCTGAAAATTGCTGCTAGGAATAAACTTAGCTTTCCCAAGACAACAAGTGGTGATGCAGATGAGGCACATGCGGAAGGCTATTACCGGCAATTACATCAAAGTACACAGACTTCTGTGATGGTGCATTCCAGCGGGGATGAATTAGTATTGTTTGAGGATGATGTACACACTGATGAGGGTGAATATGATGACAGTGTAGATTGCAGGTGCTGAGATCTAGCTGAGAGAAGGGAGCTAGCTGATGCTGGTATGCTTTGTAATATTTTGGGTAGAGTGGCATGTTGGGAATTTTATGTTTTTCTACAGTAAACTTTCACCTTTATTAGAGAGGTGTTTTTTTTCTTTAAAAGGTACAAGCTTTTTATTTACATTTTTGTTTCCCTGACTTAAAACCACTATGTACTTGAACATAGGCTTTAGCACATGGGGTAGAGGGATTAGTATCATCATGCCTGAGACTGGACAGTGGCAAGAACAATTCCACCCCTCCTGTTTCTGTATAAGCTATGGCACAGTAGAATGTCACTGGAGACTTATAAGAACACTGACAGCCCTATTATTACAATTTCTGTTTCAGCACTGAAAGGATTGCTGTGGGGGGCGGTACTTATAGGATCCAAAACTCGCGAGATCTGACAACGTAACAATTACATTTTGCCTCGTTTTAAGTTTGAGGGCGCGAAATACCAAGTCGGATTGTCTCGGTACTCGGATCTGCTAAGTTCAGGTGTGTTCGGTTCTCTGGGAACCGAGCATGAGCATCTCTAATTCTTAGTAATCAGGGTGTATTCTATTCTAAGTTATACAGCCACACAACACACAATGAGAGTTTATCCATATAGATCCTTAGATCTTGTCCCCAAAAGGTGAAACTAAATATTATAGACAATCGTACAGAGTGAACATTACATATGCATATGTACGGTCATGGGGAATACTATTGGCACCCTTGCAGTTTTTTCTAATAATGCATCATCTCTTCCAGAAAATTGTTGAAATGTAAAAATATCCATATTTGTATTTAATTGGCCTGCAGTAAAATAAAACAGAAAAATATACATAGCTAATTCCAAACAGAAATCCTTAAATGGGCCGGGCAAAATGTTATGGACATCTTTTAGAAGTATTTATAAATAACAATTTGATTTAATTGCATCCCACGGCAACAGCCACCGGATGCGACAAATGCACAAGTTTATTTCCTCAATCCTCAACTTGCTTAAGCGTCACCAGCGTGACATCATGATGTTGCGACTTCAGTGAAGAAGAGCCAAGAGGAGAGGAGCGGCAGGTCCCACCTCTGGGACAGCCACCTTACTTTATGCTGTTGTTGGATACACACAACACAGGAAGAGCCGGTGAACCAGGAAGTCTTTCAGATTCAATTCCAGACGACACGCTCTTGTTAGAAGCAGGGGCGCCGAGGGGGCAGGGGGTACAAATAACCTGGGCCAAGCCTGCCTATGGGGCCCAGGGTCCCACTGGAGCACTAGAGGTTTTTTTTAAAAAAAATTCAAAGTATTTATTTTGTTTCCGCGGCTAGCGTGCTCACCTGCAAGTAGAAGATGGGGAAGTCAGACATTGTTCAAGCTACCCACACGGTAGAGGCTAGATCCCCTTCATGGAAAGGACCCTCTGACATCACCAAGTCACGTGACTACCTCGGTCACATGGTACGCAGTCAGCTGCAGCAGCAAACTTACTGGTAAGCTGGGGTGGGGCATATGAGGGGTGTGCTGATAAGCTGTGGGAGGGGGGATGTAGCAGCAGTGCTGATGTGCAGGGGGGGGACATGTGAGGGGAATGCTGATGTCCCGAGGGGGGCATATGAGGGGAGCGCTGATGTGCAGGGGGAGCATGTGAGGGGAATGCTGGTTTTAGGGGGGGAATGTGAGTGAAATACTGATAAGTTGGGGGGCATGTGAGGGGAATGCTGGTAAGCTGGGGGGCTTGTGAGGGGAACGCTGGTAAGCTGGGGGGCATGTGATGGGGTGCTTCGCTGGCTGGTAATAAAACAACACATGTCAAGTTGCCCACCCCTGAAATACTGGTAAATATTACAAATGACAAATCTCGCAAGATTTGGAGCTCCTGGCTTGCTCTGCACAGCTTCCCTGCTCACTCTGCAGGAACTTCTCTGTCAGCAGCAATAGGTAAGTACAGTGGGCTGGGGGTGTCCTAATGTGTCTTGTTGGGGGGTCCTAATGTGTCTTGTTGGGGGGGTCCTAATGTGTCTTTTTGGGGTGTCCTAATGTGTCTTTTTGGGGGGGTCCTAATGTGTCTTTTTGGGGGGTCCTAATGTGTCTTTTTGGGAGAGTCCTAATATGTCTTGAGGGGGCATAATGTGTCTGGGGGGAACATAATGTGTCTTGGTGGGTTGTAATATGTTCTGGATGGGGTCATAATGTGCCTGGGGTGGCATGATAATATGTAGATGAGAGTAACACTATTATAATACATAATGGGGGAATTCAAAATGCCGTGAAGTGTCTCCGAGGTCCGCGAGACACTTAGCGGCGGACATTTGACAGAAATCTCCTCCCATTTTTACTTGCACTGGAAAATGAGCAGAGATTTCTCTGTAATAGCGTTGGTAATTGAATCTCCGCCAATATGTCATGTCTAAAGAAGCACAGCCACACCCCAACATTATTTGGCCACGCCCCTTTGGCATAACTGCCACGCAGCAGCGGCTTACGGCACCTTTCCTGCTCACCTGTTGAGGGGGTAGGGGTGGGGCAAAAAAGTTGCTCTATCGGGCTCCCAAATTCCTCTTGGTGACGCTGGTTAGAAGTCATGGATTATTATGCAAAGAGGCCAGAACTTTCACAAGAAGCGAGTATAATCTGTCTGTAGTATATGCCCAGAGATGTGTAAGCAGTGATTGTGAATTACAGTATGTCAGTGCCGGATTAAGGGGGGGCACAGGGGGCACGTGCCCCGGGCCCCCCGCTCTCCGAGGGCCCCCCGCTGCTGGCCGCAAGCTGTTGATCCGATTTCTGCTTGAGCGGCTGTGCGGCTGTGCTGCTGTGCGGCTGCGCACCTACCCTTCACAGGATTTGACAGCTGGCGTCGGCGTGATGTACAGCAGCACCGCGGCTGCTGTACATTCTGAGATGGAGGAAAAGGAGCTGCTGCGCATGTGCAGTTGCAGCAGCTCCTCCCAGGAATTGACCACACCAAAGTAGACGGGCGATGCTGTGCTGTGCTGAACGAGGTAAGGTAAGTCACACTTTCACTTGGAGATTTTATATATATATATATATATATATATATATATATATATGTATGTATATATATATATATATATATATATGTATGTATATATATATATATATATGTGTATATATATATATATATATATATGTATATATGTGTATATATATATATATATGTATATGTGTATATATATATATATATATATATATATATGTATATGTGTATATATATATATATATATATATATATATATATATATGTGTATATATATATATGTATGTATGTGTATGTACATATATATATGTATGTATATATATATATATATATATATATATATGTGTATATCTATATATATATATATATATATATATATATATGTATATATATATATATATGTGTATATATATATATATAGATATATATATATAGATATATATATATATATATATATATATATAATGTATGTATATACATATATTATACACACAACAAATATGTTATGGGATCCTCTATTTTATTAATACATATTAAAGTATTTATTGAAGCATGCCCCTTCTATTAAAGGTTTAATTAGATTAAACACATATACATATATATATATATATATATATATATATATATATATATATATATATATATATTTATATATATATATATATATATATATATATATTCAAAACTGATGTCATTTTATCTGTGTTTCTTTTTTGTTTTTATGTGCAGTATCAATGCAAGTTTCAGGGACGGGGAGCTGGAGGGCATAGGAAAAGGCTATTTTGGGCCGCTCCCTACACTGGCCCAAAGTCTCTATTACTTGGTGGCTGGCCCTTCCTCCGAGACCAGCCACCTTCTATCATTGGCCACGGATCCTTACAATCCGTCCCCCCTTTCCCCTATGTGTGGCCAGCTATTGCAAGAGAAGAGAAACAAGGTCATACAGCACGCGGATAGAACAAAGTTAGTGGGGGTAGTATGTTAATATAATGTGTGAGGGAAGGGGGGTTCTTAATATAATGTGGGAGGTAGGGTATTAATTTAATGGTGGATTGCAGGTGTATGCTAATTATTTATTGGGTGCTATTTTATTTGTGGAGTGATGGTGGGGCAATTTAATTTAATAGTGTTGTCTATCAATTTAAGATGGGGTGATTGGACCTATAAATTTAATGCTGGTGTGGTTTGGAAGCTCATAAATGAATGTAGGGCTGTTTGGTGATAATTAGGTCTTTTTATTAAATGTGAATATGAATTATTTAATGCAGTGGATGGTTGTGGGAAATGGTTATATTTTTTAGACATAAATGTCATTTAATTTATTGATAGGGCAGTTTGGAGGGAGGGGAATGTGTTTATATATTAAATGGGAATACTATTGTTTTAATGCTGGGGCTGGTTGGAGTTTTCAAAATTTCATGTACCTATTTTTTTTTCCAAATAGGGCCTTCAACATTCCAGGATCCAGACAAGCAGCAACTGAGCTAAAGACACCAGCATTCACAGGTGGTGAAAGTGATAACAGGTAGGAGAGAGAAGGACAGTCTGCCAATTGTCCTGAATCTGGTCCGGCAGTCCTGAACTCGTATATGTCTTGCGTAGTCAGGATTGGGTCCGACTACAAGGACAGTTGGGAGGTATGTCCCGCTTCACAACATACTGCTTGTAAAGGCAGAGCTGCGTGTACCTAACAGTAGTGCACACAGTATTTTCTGTGAATTTGTCTAAAATAATAACCATGTTACATCATAGGGGCCCCCCTGTCTAAAGTGCCCCGGGCCCCCCAGAGCCTTAATCCAGCACTGCAGTATGTGAAATACAAATGGCACAGAATCAGAATTCATCGTGTATTATCAGTCAAATAATGATATTAGCCCCAATATTGCCTATTTTGGTGCCTGTTATTTCCAATATTGCCGTTATAGCAGCATAACACAAAGCATTTAATACTATATATTAGGGATGTGCACCGGCGACTTTTGAGGTCTCGTGTTTTGTGTTTTGGATCCGGATTTTCGTTATTTTTGAGGTTCGGATTTGTCTCGCAAAACACTTGACGAAAGGTCTCGGTTCGGATTTAAGGTATTGGATTCGGATTTTTTTTGAAAAAAGCATAAAAAGTTTAAAAATCAAGTTTTTGGGCTTATTTTCACTCCTAGGCTATTATTAACCTCAATAACATTCAATAACAAGCATTTCCACTAATTTACAGTGTATTCTGAACACCTCACAATATAGTTATTAGTCCAAAACGTTGCAAAAAGGTATCTTTCTGGACTGCGTAGAGGAGTGGGTCACCACAATATCTTAAAAACACTGAACTTTTATGATTCGCACCAATAATTGTACCTGGACTGCGTAGAGGAGTGGGTCACCACAATATATTAAAAACCCTGAACTTTTATGAATCGCACCAATAAATGTACCTGGACTGCGTAGAGGAGTGGGTCACCACAATATCTTAAAAACCCTGAACTTTTATGAATCGCACCAATAAATGTACCTGGACTGCGTAGAGGAGTGGGTCACCACAATATATATAATAAGAAAACCATCAACTTGTTTGATTCGCACCAATAAATGTACCTGGACTGCGTAGAGGAGTGGGTCACCACAATATATTAAAAACCCTGAACTTTTATGAATCGCACCAATAAATGTACCTGGACTGCGTAGAGGAGTGGGTCACCACAATATATATAATAAGAAAACCATCAACTTGTTTGATTCGCACCAATAAATGTACCTGGACTGCGTAGAGGAGTGGGTCACCACAATATATTAAAAACCCTGAACTTTTATGAATCGCACCAATAAATGTACCTGGACTGCGTAGAGGAGTGGGTCACCACAATATATTAAAAACCCTGAACTTTTATGAATCGCACCAATAAATGTACCTGGACTGCGTAGAGGAGTGGGTCACCACAATATCTTAAAAACCCTGAACTTTTAAGAATCGCACCAATAAATGTACCTGGACTGCGTAGAGGAGTGGGTCACCACAATATATATAATAAGAAAACCATCAACTTGTTTGATTCGCACCAATAAATGTACCTGGACTGCGTAGAGGAGTGGGTCACCACAATATATTAAAAACCCTGAACTTTTATGAATCGCACCAATAAATGTACCTGGACTGCGTAGAGGAGTGGGTCACCACAATATCTTAAAAACCCTGAACTTTTAAGAATCGCACCAATAAATGTACCTGGACTGCGTAGAGGAGTGGGTCACCACAATATATTAAAAACCCTGAACTTTTATGAATCGCACCAATAAATGTACCTGGACTGCGTAGAGGAGTGGGTCACCACAATATCTTAAAAACCCTGAACTTTTAAGAATCGCACCAATAAATGTACCTGGACTGCGTAGAGGAGTGGGTCACCACAATATATATAATAAGAAAACCATCAACTTGTTTGATTCGCACCAATAAATGTACCTGGACTGCGTAGAGGAGTGGGTCACCACAATATATTAAAAACCCTGAACTTTTATGAATCGCACCAATAAATGTACCTGGACTGCGTAGAGGAGTGGGTCACCACAATATCTTAAAAACCCTGAACTTTTAAGAATCGCACCAATAAATGTACCTGGACTGCATAGAGGAGTGGGTCACCACAATATATATAATAAGAAAACCATCAACTTGTTTGATTCGCACCAATAAATGTACCTGGACTGCGTAGAGGAGTGGGTCACCACAATATATTAAAAACCCTGAACTTTTATGAATCGCACCAATAAATGTACCTGGACTGCGTAGAGGAGTGGGCACTGGGCACCACAATAAAATATATAAAAAACCTTCAACAGGTCTGCATTACACTACACATACGGCTGCTCCTCCATCCTCTCCATCATATACATGTTGGAGTTTTAGCGTGTGACAACCTCTTGTTTTTGATAATGTCAGTGCATTTTGAATATTTTTCAATTTGCCCCACACCACTGAATGTACTTTATCTATGATACGCATCTATCTATCTTGACTGCGTAGTGTGGTGGCCCCGGTACACAATTTGGTACCGAGGCCACAATATAATTAAAAAACCCTCCACGTGTCAGAATTCCACCAAACAAGTATCTGGACTGCGTAGTGGGGTGGCCCCGGTACCCAACTTGATACCGGGGCCACAATAAAATAAATACACCCTCCACGTGTCAGAATTCCACCAAACAAGTATCTGGACTGCGTAGTGGGGTGGCCCCGGTACCCAACTTGATACCGGGGCCACAATACCTCCTCCAAACATGCTACAGACAATTCGTCATTGAGATCCCATTAAGTATGTTAAAGACAGACAGGGTCCAAGTGTTATTAGTTGACTTTGTAAAGAAAAAAACTGTCCCTGTTGCACATAGTCGTGCAATGAAGACTTACTTTTTCATTTAAAGGCACGATCTTTCAAGTGTAGTGTTTGTAAGTCTAAGTCATATTATACTTTTGGTAAAATTGGTTATTTTTGTTCCTCTTTATGTTAATTAATTAGTAATAGAATTAAAGTAGGAAATAGAATTAAATAGAATTAAAGTAGGAAATAGAGTGGTATAGAGTTGTAGTGTGGTATAGATAGAGTGGTCCACACAATATAATAATAAAACCCTCAACTGGTCTGAATTCCACCAAACAAGTATCTTGACTGCGTAGTGTGGTGGCCCCGGTACACAATTTGGTACCGAGGCCACAATATAATTAAAAAACCCTCCACGTGTCGGAATTCCACCAAACAAGTATCTGGACTGCATAGTGGGGTGGCCCCGGTACCCAATTTGATACCGGGGCCACAATACCTCCTCAAAACATGCTCCAGACAATTCGTCATTGACAGACCCCAGACAGACAGGGTCGTAGTGTTATTGTTTGACTTTGTAAACCCAAAAAAATGTCCCTGTTGCACTTGCACATAGTCGTGCAATGAAGACTGACTTTTTCATTTAAAGGCACGATCTTTAAAGTGTCAGAAAGAGAGAGAAGACACAGGAGAGGAGAGTTGTAGCTGGGGACCTGGGGTGGAAGCTCCCAGGCTCCCCCAGCATTGCCTGGAAGTCTGAGCGTGGTGACTGAGCCAGGGCAAGGAATGTGTGCCCTGGATGAGGGGGAGAACTCCATGCCACTATAGTGAACCCAAGAGAGAGGGGGACACTGCACATGGAAGAGGCCCTGGAGTGAGGGCTGCTACAAGAGGCATGGTAGCTGTAGTGTCAGATCCTGAGGCTGAGAGTACACAGAGTGACGTGTCAGAGCACAGGAGACATTATCCCCGCAGAGGAGGGATGAGCTGCAGTTGAGAGGTCTGCTGTTGAAATAGGACATGCACACTTTAACAAACCAATCATTTCAGCGACAGGGCCTACCAAACAACTTTGACTGAAATGATTGGTTTGTTTGGGCCCCCACACCAAAAAAGCTATTCATCTCTCCCTGTACAGACTAAACAGGCTCTACTGAGGCAAGATGTCGTCCTCATCCTCAACCTCTGATTCCTCTCCCCCTACAGTGTGTACTTCCTCCTCATCACACATTATCAATTCGTCCCCGCTGGACTCCACAACCACAGGTCCCTCTGTAGTATCTGGAGGGCAGTGCTGTACTTCATTGAGGAATTGATTATTCATTTTTATAAACATCATTTTTTCAACGTTGTGAGGAAGCAACCTCCTTCGCCGCTCACTGACCAGGTTCCCCGCTGCACTAAAAACTCTTTCCGAGTACACACTGGAGGGGGGACAACTCAGGTAAAATAGAGCCAGTTTGTACAGGGGCTTCCAAACTGCCTTTTTTTCCTGCCAGTAACAATATGGACTGTCTGACATGTCTACTTGGATGGTGTCAGCAAAGTAATCATCCACAATTTTTTCTATTGTGACAGCATCCAATGCAGCGAGAGTAGACATGTCTGCAATGGTTGGCAGGTCCTTCAGTCCGGACCAGATGTTATCAGCATCCCCGCCAGTGCCTCTTTTGGGAAAACTGAGCTTTTTCCTCGCAGCCATAGATGTGGAAGAAAATGAGGGTGGAGCTGTTGGCATGTCACGGTCCTCTTCAGAGGACAATCTCCTGACCAGCAGGTCTTTGCACCGCTGTAGATTTGTGTCCGCCGGAAACAGAGACACAACATACGCTTTAAACCGAGGATCGAGCACGGTGGCCAGAATGTATTCCTCTGACTTTAAAAGAGTGACCACTCTCGGATCCTGGCAAAGCGTACGAAGGGCTACATCCACAAGAGCTACATGCTTGCTGTAATCGCAATGGCTTACCAGCTCCTCCCTCACTTTCTCCAGCTGCTTCTGCAACAGCCTGATCAGGGGAATGACCTGACTCAAGCTGGCAGTGTCGGAACTGACTTCTCGTGTGGCAAGTTCAAATGGCTGCAGAACCTTGCACAACACGGAAATCAGTCTCCACTGCGCTTGACTCAGGCGCATCCCCACTCCTTTGCCTATGTCGTAGGTGGCTGTGTAGGCCTGAATGGCCTTTTGCTGCTCCTCCATCCTCTGCAGCATATAGAGGGTGGAGTTCCAGCGCGTCACAACCTCTTGTTTGAGGTGATGGCAGGGCAGGTTCAAGCTTTTTTGATGTGCCTCTAGTCTGCGGTAGGCACTGGCTGAATGCCGAAAGTGTCCAGCAATTTTGCGGGCCACCGCAAGCATCTCCTGCACACCCCTGTCACTCTTGAGGTAATGCTGCACCACCAAATTAATGGTGTGGGCAAAACATGGGACGTGCTGGAAATTGCCCATATTTAATGCCCGCACAATGTTACTGGCATTGTCTGACACCACAAATCCCCATGAGAGTCTAAGTGGGGTAAGCCACTGGGAGATAATTTCCCTCATTTTCTCTAATATGTTGGCAGCGTTGTGCCTCTTATTAAAGCCTGTAATGCACAATGTTGCCTGCCTTTGCATGAGCAGCCATTTTGTAGATGCTGCTACTGATGCAGCTGTTGCTGTTGCTGCGGAAGGTGATGCATCTACCCAGTGGGCTGTCACAGTCATATAGTCCTTCGTTTGCCCAGAACCACTTGTCCACATGTCCGTGGTTAAGTGGACAGTGGGTACAACCGCATTTTTAAGAGCACTGAGGACACTTGATCGTACTTCTCTGTACATTTTTGGTATCGCCTGCCTAGTGAAGTGGAATCTCGAGGGGATTTGGTACCGGGGACACAATACCTCCATCAACCCTCTAAATCCCACTCCACTGATGGCGGACACCGGGCGCACGTCTAACACCAACATTGCAGTTACAGCCGCAGTTATACGCTTTGCAATAGGGTGACTACTATCGTATTTGGTGGTCATGGCAAACGACTGTTGGACGGTCAATTGTTTGGTGAAAGACTTAGCGGTCTTACGACTTCCCCTCTGGGAAGATGACCGACTAACAGCAGCAACAGCAGCAGTGGCAGTAGTAGGCGTACCGCTGCAGGATTCCTCGGATGAATCCCGTATTGAGGAGGACTCAGTCTGGCTGGTGACTTGGGCTGCAGGACTGAATCTGATGGAGATTGTGGAGGAAGTTGACGAGGAGGGTGTTGCTGGTGTGTATCCAACTGGACCACGGGATTTAGGTGTCCCTGTACCAATGAGGGTCCTAGCCCCAGTTCCTGAACTAACCACTGAACTATGAAGGTTATTCAGGTGACGTATAAGGGAGGATGTTCCTAGGTGGGCAAGATCCTTACCCCTGCTTATTTGAGCTTTACATAAGCTACATATTGCCATACATTGGTTGTCTGGATTTGGATAAAAATAACTCCAGACCGAAGAGGTGCATTTTTTGGTCTTCTGACCAGGCATGACGATGGGCTTTTTCATCCCATGGACATCAGCTGTTTCCCCCCCTGGTGCCTCATTTACAATAACCACATCACCATCCTCATCATCAAGTTCCTCCACAGCGCCAGCTACATCATCAATAGCCTCCTCCCGAGCCACCTCTTCCCGTACAGTGATGGGAAGGTCAGGCTTGACAACCACCAACACCCTTGGACTCGCCTTGGGGATTTGTGATAATTTCTCTTTAGAAGGCAGAGTTGTTTGCTGTTTTGTTGCTGACAGCATAACTCTCTTCAATTTTTTGTAGGGGGGGGGAGGAGGAGGAGGGCTAAGATCCGTGGGTGAAGCTGAACCACTAGTCATGAACACGGGCCAGGGCCTAAGCCGTTCCTTGCCACTCCGTGTCGTAAATGGCATATTGGCAACTTTACGTTTCTCCTCAGATGATTTTAAGTTTCTCTTTTTGCTACTTTTTCTTAACTTGGGCTTTTTGGATTTTACATGCCCGGTACTACGAGATTGGGCATCGGGCTTGGAAGACGACGTTGATGGCATTTCATCGTCTATGTCATGACTAGTGGCAGCAGCTTCAGCATTAGGAGGAAGTGGGTCTTGATCTTTCCCTACTTTATCCTCCAAATTTTTGGTCTCCATTATATGTAGCACAAGATACTGCAGAATGTGTGAACTTGGTAATATTGCAGTACCAATGGACTTATAATGCTGGATTGGTTTTGCAAATTTGGTTATAATTATTATATATTTTTTTTTTTTTTAATTTTTTATTTTTTTTTACTTTTTTTTTATTTTTTACAAACTTGGGAATAATGGGGAAATAACTATGCCCTTAGAAGCACAGAGCACAGGACACAGCACCACTGGACTGAACAGGACACGGCACAGGACCCAGCAGCACTACGGAACTCAGCAGGACAGAGCACAGGACACAGCACCACTGGACTGATACTGCAGAATGTGTAAACTTTGTAATATTGCAGTACCACTGGACTTTTACTGCTGAATGTGTGAACTTGGTAATATTGCAGTACCAATGGACTTATAATGCTGGATTGGTTTTGCAAATTTGGTTATAATTATTATATATTTTTTTTTTTTTTAAATTTTTTATTTTTTTTTACTTTTTTTTTATTTTTTACAAACTTGGGAATAATGGGGAAATAACTATGCCCTTAGAAGCACAGAGCACAGGACACAGCACCACTGGACTGAACAGGACACGGCACAGGACCCAGCAGCACTACGGAACTCAGCAGGACAGAGCACAGGACACAGCACCACTGGACTGATACTGCAGAATGTGTAAACTTTGTAATATTGCAGTACCACTGGACTTTTACTGCTGAATGTGTGAACTTGGTAATATTGCAGTACCAATGGACTTATAATGCTGGATTGGTTTTGCAAATTTGGTTATAATTATTATATATTTTTTTTTTTTTAAAATTTTTTATTTTTTTTTATTTTTTTTTTATTTTTTACAAACTTGGGAATAATGGGGAAATAACTATGCCCTTAGAAGCACAGAGCACAGGACACAGCACCACTGGACTGAACAGGACACGGCACAGGACCCAGCAGCACTACGGAACTCAGCAGGACAGAGCACAGGACACAGCACCACTGGACTGATACTGCAGAATGTGTAAACTTTGTAATATTGCAGTACCACTGGACTTTTACTGCTGAATGTGTGAACTTGGTAATATTGCAGTACCAATGGGCTTATACTGCAGGATTGGTTGTGAAAATTTTGTGGTAATTAAAAAATATTAAAGTAGTTTTTGGTATTTTATAAAAAAAACTTTTTTTTATTTTTTTAAACACAGGGGAATATTGGGGAAATAACTATGCCCTTAGAAGCACAGAGCACAGGACACAGCACCACTGGACTGAACAGGACACAGCACAGGACCCAGCAGCACCACTGACCTCAGAAGGACAGAGCACAGCACACAGCACCACTGGACTGATACTGCAGAACACAGCACAGCACAGCACAGCACAGCACAGCACTAAACAGCACAGCACAGCACAGCACAGCACTAAACAGCACAGAACTAAACAGCACAGAACTAAACAGCACAGAACTAAACAGCACAGAGGACCACCTAACACACCCTCCCTCTACCCTGATCAATGCCCGAGTGAAGATGGCGGCGACTAGCGGGGAATTTATAGGATCCGAGTATCGCGAGATCCGACAACGGGATTATGAGTCAGAGCCTCAGTTTCACTTTTGAATTTGGCGCCAATACCCGGATCTGTCTCGGATCCGACTCGGATCCGCAACGTTCGGGTGGGCTCGGATTTCAGAAATCCGAGCGCGCTCATCCCTACTATATATGCTAAATAGACACTGTGACTTTCAGAAGTGGTACCAATTACAGGAAAAATGTTTTTGCTAATGAGCAATTCTTTTACAAGTGCCCAAGTCTGTGTGCCCCAGTGTATGGCTTTTTATTAAAAACCTCAATTGTTCACAAATTGAATACAGTTATGAGGAAGAGGAGGAAAATGGGTAGACTAGAAGTGTGTAACTCACATGGCACATTATTGATATGAGAGCTGGCAATGTAGACAAATGTTCTCAACTTGAGAGATACCCTCCCTGATTGTGCTCATTGCGCCATATAACTGTACTGGAGATGCATGTGTTGCGAAAGGAGGAGAGCAAAGGCCTCATTCAAAAAGCACAAAACTGACAAAGGCACTGTGCAAATTCCTCTGTGACACCATGCACCTCGATTTGCCCTGGTGCATTTCTATGTCCACCAAAGTGCATTGGATTTCAGTGACAGATGGCAGCATTTACAAATGAATAGAGGTTTGCAGTGGCCGATGGGAGCAGTTGTTAAGTATGTAGTAGGCACACCTTTGCAGTTTTAACATTACACAAACACGTTTCATTTTGCAGATCAAGATCATTAAAATCACTTTATTCTGCAACAACACTTGAATTTTTGTAGCTCTCAGCTGGTGGAGATTGGGTTTTGTCCTATACTTTTTAATGAGATGCATTTTACATCTTCCAGTTGCACTTTGACCTATGTAAAGTTTCCTTCAAACACACTTGTAACAAAGATATGAGAGTGAGGGGACATCAGGCCTGATTACTTTGAGCCATAAATGAGGCAGCAGAACTGAGCAATATTTTAACATTTAATGGAAGTGATGTTTCTTCCTCCCCACAAACCCAGGTGTGCTAGGTGCGGAGAGACCTGCTGAGAACGGAGAGTAGGTGCACACCTTGAAGAGCACCGAGACCCGTGGTGGGCATCAGCAGCTCTAGAGCCACATGCGGCCCCCAGCTCCTTACAGCTTTATCATCTTGTTTGTTTTTGACTGTATAATTTCTCACAAGGTGGATAAGGTTCCAGGAGCAGCATAGAAGGACTCCACAAACACCACTTGTGTATGTAAGTAAACTGACTGTATGTTACTTAATCAAATATTGTACTGGTTTAAACTGTGAACAACAACATTTGGATAAATACACTATTAGTTAACATTCGAAACCCCTAAGGTGTACTCATCAGAATATCCTGATTCTTGGACAATTCTATGCTGAATGGGACTTATACAAGAATCAGACTGTGAACTTGTATAAAGAACACTAATCCTCATAGATCAACCTTTACATCCTTAATAAATAAGGCTCTTGAATATTAGTCCCAGGTGAGCAATTGAATTAGTCATAATCACCCAGATCATTCATACACCAACACAATGAGGTGTAGCGCTAAAGTTGTCCGTTCTCTTTAAAATTCATTTTGACGCTAGATACCTCCACAACCTAGCAGCTCCCGCCCACGCTAACCTTCAGCCCAAGCAAGACTTTGCATGCAGTTCCACAGACCTTCTCACCATATTTCAGTCTGTTTCTCCAACACAGCGCGGGTGAAGGAAGGTAAGTGTGAGGGAAGGGCAAGGAGGAGAGGTATTTTAATATACTGTGCATGGGAGGTGGATTAATTTATGTTAGGAGGTTAATTTAATGGTGGGATGAGGGTGGGGGTCTATTAATTTATTTGTTGGTGATGGTGGGGCTATTTAATTTGATAGTGGGGCTGTCACACGCCGCACTCCCGCTGTCCGGCACGGGAGCCGGCGTGTGTAACTGTGGCCTCCGCTGCTCCCCCCGTCTGATGTCCTGTCTTACTTACCTGGTTCCACGCTGCAGCTCCCCTCCAGCGCTGTCTCTCCTTCCTGGTTCAGCGATCACTGGTTCTGCGCATGCGCAGAACGTCCTATCCTTTTTCTGTGTTTCTACTGCCCTTTATTGGCTGCCTAATAGGAACTGCACTATAAGACACCTTCTGACCTGAAATCTGTGCTGGTTCTTTCAGTCAGTCTCTGACACCCGTATTGAATACAACTCCTGTGTCATTTCTAGTTCCCGGGGATTCCTGCTCTGCCATTCCAAGTTCCTGCGCCTCCGGGCTTCCACGCCACAGTATACTCCGCCTATTTCTCCTAGTGCCGATATCGCATCATCTTCACTACTACCTCCAGGGGCAACGCGACAGGCTATCCGGTAGATCCGCTCCTAGCAACATTGCTCGGCTCATCTTCTCGCCAGTTGCCAGTAGCACCACATACTACCTATCATCTGTCTACGCTCTCGCTCTCTCGTGGTTCGCTGGGAACTTCCTGGGGGGCCGCGACCTGCAAGTGAAAGCCGCAAAGTCCAAATTCCCTTGCGGGAATCACTGGTGAACACCTTTAGCTTGTTAGACTCCGCGCCCCTAGCTGAAGTCACGTCAATTCCAGTGAACAACCAGGATCCACGTGTCCCTCGTTGGAACCGTGACAGGGGCCTATCAATTTAAGGTGAGGTGACGAGACCTTTAATTTAATGCTGGGGTGGTTTGGGGCTATTAATTGAATATGGGGCTGAGTTTGGGGAGGTGGGCTATTTATTAAATGCGAATATGAATTATTTAATGCCGGGAATGGTTGTGGGAAATGGTTATATTTATTGAACATATTTGCTATTTAATTTATTGTTGGGGCTGGGTGGAGGGAAATGGGTCTATTTATTAAATGTCAGTACTATTATTTTAACGTTGGGGGTTGAGGGAGGCCTAATTATAAAATCTGGGTACTATTGATTTAACACCATGGCTGGTTGGAATTTTCTAAATTTCATTTACCCATTTTTTTCCCCAAATAGGGCCCCCAACATTCCAGAATCCAGACAAGCAGCAACTGAACTAAAGAAACCAGCAGCCACAGGTGTTGACAGTGACAAGAACAGGTAGGAGAGAGCAGGACAGTCTGCCAACTGTCCTGAATCTGGTGGGGTAGTTCTGAATTTGGGTGACTGTCTCGCTTAATCAGGATTTGGTCCGACTAAAAAAACAGTTGAGAGGTATGTTCTGCTTCACATTGCACTGCTTGTGAAGGCAGAGCTGTGCGCATCTAACAGTAGTGCACACAATATTGCCTGTGTATTTGTCTAAAATTTGTCTAAAATGATAATCATGCTACATAATAGCGCCCCCCCTGTGTTAGCAGGAGGGAGCTGATAGCTGCTCCCAGTCCCAGGATAGGACACAGTCTGTAGAGCAAGCCGAGGAGCTATAAATCTCACAAGATTTGGAAATCTGTTGAGACTAAGAGCTTCCCTGCTCATTCTACAGTAGGTTCCCATCCTGATGGATAGATAAGTACAGTGGCCTGGGGGTGTCATAATTGGCCTAGGGGACTGGGATGATGTGGCTGGGGAGGGCATGATAAATGTAATTTTTTATTATAATGTATGTATCAACGCCCCATGTTGACCACGCCCCCAACACAATGTGATCACGTCCTTGGCGTCTCCGATGCTCCGCAGCGGCACACAGTTTCTTTCCCGCCCAACAACGGAGGAGGGTCTATGTGCTTTAAATGCCAGGGCTGATTTTTAGTCTCAGTACGGCGCTATATACCACTATACTATGTGAGGGAAGGGAGTGCTGCTATACAACTATGCATGAGAAGGGGGATGGGGGCTGCTATACCACTATATTATGTGAGGGAAGGGGGTGGGGAGATGCTATACCACTATATTATGTGAGGGAAGGGGGTGGGGGGCTGCTATGCCACTGTACAATGTGAGGGAATGGGGAGAGGGGGCTCATATACTATGTGAGGGAAGGGGGAGGGGGGCTGCTATACCACTATATTATGTGTAAGAAGTGGAAGAGGGCTGCTCTACCACTATACAATGTGAAGGAAGGGTGGCTGCTATACCACTATACTATGTGTGTGTGTGTGGGGGGGAGCTGCTATACTATGTGAGGAAAGGGGGAGGGGGCTGCTACACCACTATACTATGTGAGGGAAGGGGAGCTGCTATACCACTATACTATGTGAGGGAATTGGGTTCTGCTATACCACTATACTATGTCAACTTCATCAACATTTATTTATATAGCACCAGCAGATTCCACAGTGCTTTACAATTGGGAAAAAACAGTAATAAATCAATACTGGTTAATACATACATACATACATACGTAGAGGTAAGAAGGCCCTGCTCGCAAGCTTACAATCTATGTGACAATGGTTTGATACACAAGGGTAAATGCTACTTCGAATATTTTTCAAGCTAGAATGCAAAGATTAAAAGTATTTAGGGGGCTGTATGCTCAGTCACACAACTTTGTTGGTCAGAGGGTTGTTGTCTTGTTTTAGCTATGTAGAGGATGGTAATAGAAAAACCTAGGGAGGTAAAGAGGGTGCTAGAGGGGCGTGGCCTGGACAAGCATGGAGTAGCACGCATCGTTGCTTGCTCTCCAGCCCATGTATCCTGTTAACCTCCTGTGCGGTGACTCTGGTACCGGTGTGGACATAGAACCGGTCTCCTGATTTGTTGCTGACAAAGAGGATCTGTGGTTTTGCTGGCCACCGTGCCTGAGAGGTGCTTTTTTTGTCCCCGCTAGAGCCCTTCTTGTGTGGTGGTGGTTGGGACGGTGCATGTGCGCCGATTACAGCTTTTCTGCTAATGTGTACCGGACCCCTCCGTGTGATACCCAGTGCTGGACTAGCTACCCATTTGCCAAGTGGTTGAGTGCGGTGGCTCCCGGAGGATCGGCTCTCTTGCCTGCCCCTAAAGATTTACCAGCATCTGTACTGTACTGAAGACCCCTTGGTCGGGCCTGGTGAGCTGCTTCGGTGATCAGCGCTGACCCCATCTGTGAACCAGTTGAGGGGGAACCGCCTGCAGATCTGTCTGTCCTCTCTTTTTCCCACCACTTCACACCCCCGGGCGAACTCAGGGGGGACAGACACCTCCCGTGGAGCAGAAGGGCAGGACTGAGTATCTGTGCACCGCGCCACTATGTGATGGAGGAGAATCTCCCCATGCTTCTCGACGGCATACTCCAGGTTGGGTACAGGTACGATCGTTTACACTTTGGACACCTGTGTGACCGTTTTAACTCTCTATTGCCCAAGGGACTGTAGCTGATTAATACACGCAGCCCTAGCTCACTCCAAACTCTGAACTCCTGCAGCCTGTAACCTTTCACCACTAACTTAAAGGCTGGGAGAATGTGCTTTATGCTGTAACATATGGTGGAAGGTGAGTGCACTTGACTGTAACTTGACCAGCGGCTCTGATCCTCTGCACTCATAGTCAGCATTACAACTCCTGAGAAATAGATACCTGTTGTATTTGGCACTCAAATGTATACGAGACTGTATGATAACTACGCTATTGCATTACTATGCGGCTTTATACTACCTCTCTTCAAAAAATTATGGGCAAGCACGGCTAATCTGCTGCAGCCGGAAAAATGGAGTGTTTTGCTCGCTCCTTCACAGCTTCCACTGGCTCAGGAGATGTCCCGTACTGTGCCGTTGCGGTCCTCCGCCTCTCCTCCTTTACCAGCTCCTACGACTGACACAGAGGTCAAGCTACAACAGGTCTTGCAGGCCATTGGCACATCTGAAAAACATATGACTGAAAAAATTGGAGAGGTGCAGGCCAACCTTTCCCTTCTCTGCCATGACATGCAGAAAATCAGGGAGAGAGTGGGTGAGGTGTCGACTTGCATATCTACATTGGAGGATGTCTCTGCACCGGTGTTGGGCCTGTTTTTGGGTCTGGAATCACAAGTTGTCCCGTTCAAGCAAAAACTTACGGATAACGAAGAGCGTCTACGCCATAATAACATCTGCTTGGTTAGGCTGCCTGAGAAGGCGGAGGCTGCTGCCCCTAAGGCTTTCTTGGAGAAGTGCTTGGTTCAACTGTTTGGAACAGATTCTTTTACAGCCCAATTTAAGGTGGAGAGGCCCCACCGTACTCTTGCCCAGGCACCACCACCTGGAACCTCTCCCCGCACGTTTATAGCCAAACTCCTGCAATACCATGTCCAAGATGTTTTGTTGCTCTTGGCCAGATAGAAGGACCCCATGGAATACAATGGTCAACGAGTAGCGGTGTATCCCGATTTCACAATGGATGTACAAACAAAACAGGACTCATTTCATTCTGGTTTAAAAAAGATTACGGGACTTGCAGATTCCTTACGCTATGAACTTTCCCGCCCAGCTGAGGTTGGTCTTGGAGGGCTGCACATCCTTCTTTGATACGCCCAGAGAGGCTGCTACCTGGATTGACCGTCTAGCTGGTTGTGTACACTGACAAAGGACACCTGATGAGTACCATTTGTTTCTCTTGTCCTCGGGACACTTTGGTAACGAATCTTCTTATGCATCATATATTGGAACGGTCACTCATAATGGAACCTCCAATGTTTATTTTCCTAATGTTGTTTAACATGTGTTGATAAGATCTATTGGTATATCAATGCCACTATAAGATGTAACGGGCTAGAGGGCTCATGGCTTTAAGGCCAATCTCAGTTTGCCCCTTCCCTTTCCCCCGCCTTCTTATTTCTTGCTTTTCTCTTGTATTTCTCTTTTTCTTGTCTTTTTGGTGGGACCTTACCCTTTTACGCTGCTGGTAGGCAGACGGCTTCTCTTGTTGGGCTTGGGCTGTCTTGAACAGAGCAGGCTCAGCAGGGGGCCATGTGCTGGCTTGCTGAGTTTCCTAAGATAAGTATAGGTAGGGATTAAAGTATACTTTAGTTTGGGTAGAGTATACAGGGTGGGCGTGTGGGTTTTAGTGATAAGGTTAATCAGCTTTAGTATAGATTGTAGTTATTATGCTATTGCAATAGTGTGACCAATGTTTATTTGTGCTTAAATTGTTCCTGGATGATGTATGCTCTGCAGTTGTGAGGGTTCTAGAGCAGGGGGACCTTAGGGATTTGCTACAATGGCATGTTGATAAGGGGTTTAAATAACAATGTGAAACGTTTTCTGGTTATCCACCAAATTAGGAAAAACGACCCTGACATTGTTTGTTTGCTTGAGACCCATATACGTGGTGAAAGAGTACTCTCCTTAAAAAAATCATGTTTGGTAAACGCCTACCACTCCACTCACACCACCAATTCTCGAGGGGTTTCTGTGCTTGTGCATAGACATCTTGGTTTCCCTAGAAAAATTCCAAGTGGATTCTGGAGAGAGGTATGTCCTAATGAAAGCCATCATTAATTGGGCTCCAGTACTTCTCCTTGCGGTATGTATACCCCCACGTACACTAGTGAGGTACTAAAGAAATGTGGTGAATTTATAGCAATGTTTCCGCAGCTGGCTATCATATGTATGGATTTCAATAATGTGATGAATAAAGCTGTTGATAGATGGCAGGAGAAAAATACTGTAGTTAATTAATTTGCCTCAGCCTTCTCCGCCCTTATAGACGAATTGGGCCTGATGGATGTCTGGTGCCTGCGGTATCCAGAAGCTGTCCAAATTTCCTGTTTTTCCACATCATATAATGCATTTTCAATAATTGATCTGGCTCCACTGTCCTGCTCTCTAGTATCGACATAATAGAATATAAGGTCAGAGGGAACTCTGATCACTCGCCTCTCCTCCTGTCCATTGACTTTGCTATTACGGGTCAGTCCTTCTGGAAACTGAATCCATTCAGGCTCTTCCTTATGAGCACTGGTGCAACATTGGTGACTCAATGGGAGGGATTTTTTGCAGATAACTCTGAGGCTGTAAGGCCACCGATATTTTGGAGTGCCTTTAAGGCTTTTTTGAGGAGGATACTGATTACTGGTGTGGCTGAGATCAAAAAGTTGCCTAGAGACAGAAAAAAGTAGTTGGAGAAAACCTGTAAATTATTAGACGTACAGTATATAAATGCTAGAACTGAATCTGCAAGGCGAGCATGGCAGTTAGCGCAGAGGGAGTGGGTCGACTATGTTTTTGGCAAATCCAAAGTAAGCTTCTGTTTTCAAAACATGTACAATACACTCAGGGTGATAGAAATGGGAGTTTTTTGACATACCTGGCAAGGGTGGAGAAGGCTGACCCGGCCGTACCAGTCATTTGTGATGGTAGTGGGGTTAAGCAATTTCTGATGCCAGATATTGTTGAGGTCTTTTACAAACAATATGCTAATACATACAAGTCCCAGGTTCAATATGATTTGGTTGCTTTGTAGGCATATCTGGATACTGTTTCTCTCCCTATGCTCTCCACGGATAATAAGGAGTATCTAGATTCATCCTTCACCCTAGAGGAAATTGATGCAGCTATTATGTCATTCCCCAATGGTAAGGCCCCTGGAGTGGATGGCATACCTATAGAACTTTATAATAAACATCGACCTTTCTATGTGTCCAGGTCCTTAGACACATTCAGTGAGCTTTGTGAGGTCGGCTCCCTATCCCCTTCTATGGGGGAAGCAATAGTGGTGGTGCTGTCTAAATCAGGGAAAGATCCATTGCATCCCAAGTCCTATCGCCCTCATCTCATTATTGACAACCAATGTAAAAATTTTGGTTAAACTATTGGCTCTGAGACTAAACAAGGTGGTGTTGGAACTTGTACATCCTGACCAAACGGGTGCCAGGCCTTAACCATAGGAGACTGTTCACTCTCCTGCAGGTGCGTTCGCCTCCATCAGAGTCCGAAGTTGTAGTGTCCTTGGACGCGGCCAACGACACTACAACTTCGACCCGGTAGAGTGGCCATACCTGTGGGGAGTGCTATCTCGGTTTGGTTTGGGTCTGAAATTTATAAATTGGGTTAAGCTCCTGTATTCTCACTCTGTAGCACGAATGTGCGTTAATGGTTATCTCAGCCATTCCAGTTGGAGCAGGGCACTAGACAGGTTTGCCCATTGTCCCCGGTGCTGTTTGCAATGACAATAGAGCCTCTTGCTTGTCTGATCCGTCATGATAGCCAATTTAAAGGACTTAAATCAGCACACAGGGAGAACAAGGTGGCGTTATAAGCCGATGACATGCTACTGTTCCTTTTGGATCATGATGACTCCCTAAGAGCTCTCTTGTGGGCAGTTGACAGATTTGGGGGCTTCTCTGGGTTGAGAATCAATTGGGACAAATCTAGCGTATTTCCATTGGTTTGGGAATGTCCTGTGACACCATTGAAAGATCTCCAATTAAAATGGACACCCAAATTTAAATATATGGGAATATGGATTACTAATAACCCCTCAGAATATGTAGAGCTGAACTTGCAGCCCCAAATTGAGTATCTTAAA